>NC_136618.1:24155407-24560407 GCF_933228915.1 Telmatherina bonti
TCACAGAGGTTCTAAGGCAGTGGCGGGGACACCTGGTCCTTGAGGGCCACAGTCCTGCATGTTTTCCATGTGTCCCTGCTCTAAAACATCTGATTAAAATCAAATGGATCCAACAGGCTATCAAGTTCTGGACAGTGACTAATTTATTTGAACCAGCTGTGTTTACAGCAGGGACACGTGGAAAATTTGTAGGATGAGGGCCAAGGTTCCCCACCCTTCTTCTAAGGGATCATGTAGCAGGACTCAGGCCAGCAGGAAGAATGTGGCAAAAAAATCAAAAGAGCACAAAAACATGTTTTTTTCACATACAGCCTAAAGACTGCCAAGATAGCCTTTAATCAAAACAAGATCTGCAATGCTCCCAACACACGGCAGCTGTTCATGATGTTTAACTGTCTTCTGTCTCCACCACCTGCTCAGCCACCCACTGTGTTGACTGCAGAAATGTTTGCTTTCTACTTCAGTGAAAAGTTTGCCACTCTCACTCTGCTCTTTCTGCTCTCTAAATACTCTCCTAACTTGTAGTCAACTCAAAACCCAAATGTGCTCCTCTTGATCCTGTTTCTACCAACATTGTGAGAGCATTCTCTAACTACAATCAAACTGGAATAACTCATACTAGCAACTTCTCTCTTAAATCCAGTGTCTTCCCTCTGCTTTCAAGAAATCTCAAGTTGCTCTACTGCTAAAGAAACCTACACTCAACCCAGACCAGTTTAAAAACTGCAGGCCAGACTCATTACTTTTGTTCATGACAAAACTACTGCAGCATAGTAGTCAGGTCTTACAGTTCCTCCACAACAACAAAAATAAGCGGAGCTGATCTACTGAAACTGGTTTCCTGTCAGTTAATGATTCCCTACGGCTTGACAGTTTTACTGGTCAATGCTTAATTCTCATACTGCTGGACCTGTCTGCTGCCTTTCATAAGGACAACCATCAGGTCCTCCTCTTCACACTCTTGGAGCTTGGCATCTCAGGATATGTCCTCTTGTGGTTCATATCCGACTTTATAGGAAGATCCATCAGGATATCCAGATAAAGGGAGAGTGTCCACATCACATGGGTCAAAAACAGAGGTGCCTCAGGGCTTGGTGCTTGGCCCTCCCTTTTTTTCACTGAATGCCTCCCCATTTAGAGCAGACATTGGCTCGCATGGCTTCTTGCAACCATCACAACCATCACAATGCAAAGCTTAGCATGCCTTCCCGATATCTTCGCATGGATGAAGGTTCATTACGTTTAGCTAAATCTGTCCAAGACTGAGTTGTCTGTCCAGCCAGTCTTTAGCTCCCAAGAGAAGAATACAATTCAGTTCTATCATACTTGTCTCTATGTCCTCTCCCAGGAATCTTTATGCCATGATTGACAACCAGTTGACATTTAAGGTCCATGTTGCCTTGGTTGCCAAGTTTTACCGATTTGCTCTCTTCAACATCAAGAGGATTAGATCCTACCAGAGAGAACACACGGCACAGCTCTTGGTTTAGGCTCTGGTAATTTCACACAATGACTACTGCAATTCTTTACTGGCAGGGTTACCTGCATGCTTAGTTAAACCTCTACAGATGAATCAGAATGTGTCATCAAGTTTGGCCTTCAACCAAAAGAGCTCACTGCACTCTGTTGCTAATCACTCTTCACTGGCTTCCAGTTGCAACATGCATCAAATTCAAAGCTCTGCTTATGCCTTGCAAAACAATAAACATAGAAGCTCCTGTTCACCTTCACTCACTAACCCAGAGCTACATTCCCTTTCAACAGTTACGCTCTTCCTGTAAAAGCAGTCGAGTGTTTTCACCACAACGTGGCACAAAATCAGTAGCTAGACTCTCTTTCTCTTTGATTTCTTAGTAGTCAAACAACCTACCACATCATGTTTGACCTGCAGAGTCCTTACCTACTAATAAAAGCAAACTGACATGTCAGCTGCTCAAGGAACACTTCTGCACTTCACACCTACACCCAAGACAATATTGTGATATGGACAACCACAAGATCCTTGTATCCTTGTGATTCTTGGAGCGAGAATAGAGGAGCAAAATATCTGCTAAATGATTTGTATATATATATATACACAACAAAGCCTTTCATTTTTTTTTTTTAATAAACATTTTTAATGTTTAAATCAGTTAAATAAATAAATTACAGACCTAGCACCCATAAGCCTAAAGTTACAATTTGAATTAGCAAAAATATTGAGTGAACTACATTCATAAAGTTTAGTTACTATGCTCTGTCTGTTTCACAATAACATTGAAAATACAAACAAGTAGAAAAAGTTTTTAAGGATTTTACAAAGCTGCTCATTTTCCTGTATTGAATATACTGTGGACACATTATAATCCAGCATAATGACAACTATTTGGTATAATAAATTTGGGTAAAATATCAAAATAGGTACAAACCATTTAAGAGCTACTGATATTTATTATTTTTTCTCCATAATTTTGTCTCCGTAGTTACTCTGTTCATATCTCTTCAACAGTCATGGAAAGACATGAAAAATACGTATACCAGCAGTTAAATGCTTGGACACACTTTTCTGGTAAATCTAATTGGAAAGTGTGTCCAAACCTTTGACTGGTAGGGTATATAAATTTTTACTGACAAAGCCAAAATTAAGCATCCAACAACAGATAGAGTGTTGTTTATTGTAGGTATTGATTCATCTTTGCAGACATTTCTGTCTCAATGTTTTAAATATGACTCTTACTGTGGCTGGCCTTTTCCCAAGTCACTTCAGGTAAACTTTTTAAAATCCATTAAGTGTACATTTTAGCCAAAGGGCTTGACAATCAATAGTCAATCAGACCGTGAAAGTGACCATAATTTTGTGAATAAAAATGATTTAGCTCGTTATTTATTTATTTTCTGGAAAATTGGCTTTGTTTTTAAAAGTCCACTGCATGTTGGCTCATGGTAGCTGCCTGTCAGCATCTGACTATGCCAACAGATTCAGACTTGGAGGCATCGTAGCGTGATCCATAGCGTGACTGGGGTCAACCTGAGGGAGACAGGTGTCAGAGGGACCAACAGGTCCCATGTGGGTAGAGGTTCACCATTAATGCCCCGAGGGCTCCTTTGTGAGAAGCGACAGGAGGGGTAGAGGCGGGATGAATACTGATGATGTCAGCTTCCATGTGCAGAGACAAAGACTGAAAGCAGCAGGTGGTTGAAAAAAAAAGAATGCACAGATTTTTAGTTTATTTATTTATTATCTGAAGAAGTGGAAATCCTAATCTCAAAAATTTTATGCAGTACTTGCATCATTTTAGACAAAGATTAAATACATCACATAGTGACTTCCTGAAACCTGAGAGACTCTTTTTAATTAGAGCAGGCATGTAGAGAGAATATAATTTGGGCGGTTATCAGCTCAATGCAGCTGGATGCAGCAAATTTATCACAGTTGCTCACATCTTTGTGATAAGGTGCTCCTCCTCGGCCTGGTGTATATTCAAACAAGACACCAAGTGAATCCCAGTAAGCTGTCCGACAGTTTGTTGTTACCAACAGAGTGATACAAGAAAACCGTGAGCCATTCTTCACACCTCTTTGTGCTTACTACTCCTGTTAATTCTCTTTTATTTCATGTATAAAAACATTTCTTCATCTAACCAAAAGTTTCTGGATTAGTTAATGTTTTGTTGTGAGCTGTAACAACAAAGTTCTTAGCTGGATGGTGCAGCACAGAAGGAGTCATGGCTGGACCCTTCTGTGTAAGCCCAGGAGTGTCACAGTGAGCCAATAGGTGGCAAGTAAAATAAAGGTAGATGCAATGCGAAACATTGCAATACAATATGCTTTTTTTAAAAATTATTTTTTGCTTCTTGCTTCTTGGGAAATTTTGTTTCTCCAATTTTGTAGACTCATTAATTCCTGAATAAAATTTTACCTGAGGTAGTTAGAGGTGTGAAGACAACACATTTAAATAATTTGCCAAACAAATTGCACTTAAAGAGCAAAACAATGAAATTTGATATTTAAAGAAGGAAAACATAATTAGGTTACTGTCAACACACTGCGCAAAGATTGCAGCCAAACAACATCCCAAAAGAACAAGAAGTCGGTGAAATATAAACAGAAGTGTCTGTAGAGAAACAAGACACCACACACACACACACAAATACGTTTACAGAGACATTAGACGGCCTTTTTCTTTGTTTGTTTGAGAAATATTTTTATTTTGAATATTTTGGAAGGTAAAGAAGAATTAAATCGCTTCTCAATCATTTTCTCAAATGGTCAAGAAGTTATGACCAAAGTAAGAACTGAAATCTTGGCGAGTTGAGATAACAGCTGTAGCTGGAGGATAAATCTAAAATAAGCTCTCAGAAAATGTCAACACCGTAACCTGTAACTACACACAGAGGAAAGGCTTTTTGTTGTTGAATTGCAACATTTGAAATTTATTGGTCGTAAAAGGGTTTCCCATTCAGACAGACATTCATACGAAACCTCTTAATATATCGTCCTAAGTCCCAGTAGGTAGTGCGGGGTACAGTGTGAGCTTTAGCATGTGGATAGACTGACCTTAAAATGCCTAAACGTGTGAACCACAGTCGTCATAAGAGTTTTCATATTTCATATCCGGTGTGCTGTTTATTAGCTTAAAATTAAATTCCGATTCACAAGCAAAACCATGCTGCTGTTTGGAACATCCTATCGATGTAGGTTCATGAGACTGCCTAACCTTAACTTTTCAAGGTGCATGCTTAAGTATAATATGACATTTCTTCACTTCACAGTGTGCAAACTGGAAACCACAGTGGGAAGCTTAGTAGACATTACATAACTAGAAAATGCAGGGCTTTTAAAATGTTTAGTGTCCTGCTATCACTGCTATTTCCTTTTTCCATTACAATTCCACATTATTCTCACTTGTTATTTATTAACTCCGAGGTTTAGCTGTGGCACCAGAAGCCTGAGCCGAGTAACACTGTTGTCCCTCCAGGCGTAAAAGAAATAGCTCTGAAATATCTAATCAGAAGGGAAGGTGAGCGGAATGACACACAGCTCTTTTGCAGCTCTTTCAGCACTGAGTTGAGTGTTGACCAGACGATTGACATTTAGAAGAAGAAAGCTTAGCTGAATAAAGCTGTATGAGATCTGTAGGAGGGTGTGAACATAGTTTATAACATATAAAGGGGTAGTTGCTGTCGTCAGGTCTCATACTGTTAAGAAATATCAATGACATGTTAAGACGAAACCCCAAGTTATTGTTGGTGGAGATCTCATCTCAATGTTACAATGCTACATGCTTTATACATCCCAGCAATCCACCAAATCTTTCTTTTAGAGTTGTCTTAAATTTATCAGACATTAGACATTCACCAGCCATGTTTACAAATATGCTAAATTCTGACTTACAAACTATTGATGTGGCATTAGTGAAAACCTTCATATCTTGGATTTGCTCTAAGCAAAGCGCCTATCTCTGGTCCGAATCTTTGTGTGTTTTTCCAGAAAGTCCACGTTGTTCAGGAAATTGTGAATGTGTTATCCAATTCTTATTTGGACCAAACAAGCAGAATTGGTCTGCCTGCAAATGCTGCTGTTGGTCTGCTTTAAATGGGTAAAATACAGAAAGGGGGCAAAATAAAGTACACTTTGTGTTTAGTGCATGGAATTGTTGGTGAATATAACCGAACATAAGCACATGTGGGACGATGGGCGGCTCTGAGAACAATGCCTAAAGCTTGGATGTGGAAGAACTCTGTGAAGTTTCTGTGTGTTAGAGACTGGAGTAGTTCTTCATTAACCAACAGATGAATGACTTTTCCTCTTTGCTGTGCATCTCATGTTCTCCAAAAAGTGTTACAATTCGCCAACTGAACCGAGTCCCTAATCATACCAAGTCTGGCAGATCTAGTCACACATGCTATGAACTCTGCAGACATGTCTACAAGATGTCTGCTTTTGACTTGTTTTCTGCTGTTCAGTTAATAAAAATATAATAATGTACAATTCAAATTAAAAATCCCCATTAATTTGGTCTGATTTTTTTTAAAAAAAAACTTCAGGGAATTCATAAAACACTTTGGTGTTTTATTTGTGGGGGTCTCTACCGATGCAAACTAGTCCTTTCAACCCACGATTGGTTGACATTTACCAACCTGACAGAAAATAAACAAAAAATTATGCAGTCTACGGACATGTTCTTAAATCTGATGGAGTGTATTTTTTGTGAAAACTTCTGATGTACAAGAAAACATTTGTGAATGAAGCCCATTTTTTGCTATTTTAGAAAGTATTATCAATTGATTATAGTCATTCCAAGTCCATTTTTATTACTTTTATGTTGTTGTTTTTTTTGCTTTTCGCACAACTTACTGTTTTACTTACTTCATTTCTTTTGCTGGTGACAAATACCTTCTGTGACAGAGGCGGTATTAAATCCCATCTGTCTGAAATCATCCACAGCTTAATTAAATTACTTGTAACAAGGTAAATCTTGTTTACTGAAAAGCAGCATGTGTTATTTAGCGTTAGCTGATTTAAAACTCAATCCATCACATGTTTGATGAATTTGTGACAAGTGTGCTTCAAGGACTATGTGATACATTTTCACAGAGATGTCTGGATTTGCAAACTTTTACTTGTAAATAGGTCCGTTGTCATATTTATGGCCATCTCACCTTCCAAAGTTCTTTAACACTAACCTGAAAAGTCGTAGTGATAAAGACTGATATGAGAATCTCTACATGAGAGGCAAATACAGCTCGATGTGGTCCTTGTTTTGACAGCACAGCGGTATTGACTTTGTGAGTGAATTATGATGACCTCTGGTGTAGAGATGTCAGCTACACCAGCAGTGAGAGTTTAATCATCTTCTTTTAGTTCTACAGAGTTTAAAAAGTCAAGTCAGGAAGACACTAAATCCCAGAAGCCCACTGAGATGAGCAGCTTACGAGGGTCTCTTAAAGATCAGTCATGGCTGATTCTCGTAGCCTAAACAACTGTTGTTTGTCATTCAGTCAATAAGGTATTCAAAATGTGTTCTCATTATTGGTTCTACTTCATTTGTGAGTGATTTCATTTGCATGTTACCCTGTGAAAACATCATTTTCCAACATGTCACTATGTCAATAACAGATTTCACAAATATAACATAGTGTGTGTGTGTGTGTGTGTGTGTGTGTGTGTGTGTGTGTGTGCTGTGTTTATTATTAGTAGATTGCTCCCAAGAGCTGGTAAAGAGTTACAGCCTGGGGGGGAAGCTTTGGTGCAACTGCATTTACTCTGATTTTACACTTCACTTGGATGTAAAACTAACAGACAGATAACACATCTTAGGCCTGGGAGTGTGCTTTATACCTATCATTTGTCCCTCACAGGACAACACACCCATCAGGGAACGCCTTGGTGATTACAGCATGAATTGGGCTGGGAAAAAAGACACACAAAAAAAAGAGCGAAAAAAAAACAAACAAAAGAAAAAAAAAACAGGGCTGAGTGTGTTTTAGGCCTGTAACAGTTAATCATGTGGGACCAAACAGAAATGAAGATTAGTGGATGATTAATGGCTGTCCACAGTGAGGGATCTGAGTGTTGGTGGGGAGTGCAAGGCAGGTGAAGGGATTAGGGAGCAGAACAGGTGGCTCTCAGGACTCCAACAAGCTTTTTACTCTAGTTGCGCCAGTGGAAGAGTTTAAAACCTATTCTGATTAGCAGTCACAGAGGGCCACTCACCCTATAAATGGCAGCTTACCACGTAATTTTCACTGCTCCAGTCCAGGCTCATTCTGCACTTGTTAGTTTTCTTTTGCCGCCAGCTAAGCATGCACACACAGATTAAAGTTGTTTTTTTCTTCTTTTTCTGTTGTTGTTACCTTATTTAAATTCGTACTGCCTAAAAGTAAACTTCCCCACCGAGGCTTAGACAAAATAATATGTTGTCCATCAATATCCCTCACCCTTACAAGGATTCTCAGGCAAGTTGAGGAAAAACTCCTGTCATATGATTGTTTTCTCTCCGCGCTCATCGTTTTTCATTTCGTCTCAGAGTTAATATTCCTACAATCGAATGACAAATTGTGCATTGTTTCTTTTTATCTCTCACGCGCTGAAGTCAAGCAGAGCAGTGGAATAATAAAAGAGACCGTTCATAATATCAGTCATTGTGAATCACAGTTTCAGAGGATTTTTTTGGAGGAATCCTGATACTAAAACGCGAACGTCTCTTCAGAGGCAATAAATATTTCTGTAAAGTACTCAGTGTCCCCCACTAGCTAAATATATCTGTCTTCTTTTTGCCAAATAAAGCTCTCACAAAGTGTAACTCTCCAGGCAATTTCTTCTCCCAGTCAGTATTTTATTTCCAATATTCTCGGAGTGAACAAAAAACACAATCCAGGCAACCACAGGAGTGAAGTGCACGACAAGCAGTGATTATTTCTTACTTTCCTAAAATATGGTTTTGGGGATGAGCTTATTTACTCAATTAGGTGACTTTATTACAGCAACCAACAAATGAACATCCAATAATCTGAATCCACATTATTAGAACTCAGTAACTTAAATAAAAGTGAGTTGTAATTACTGGAAACTACAGCTCTTGCCAACATGTTTTGAGGGGTTTTAGTTCACACTGAATTGCTCACTCAGTCATCAGTTGCAGTCATGTGGCGGACTAGTAGAAATAAATAAGAGTAATGAAGAAATGGACTTACAATAGTGAATAAAAATACAGACAAAACACTGACCTCCTCAATCAATAAGCTTGAGTTCATATAACATATGAATAATACTTCTTTTCACAATGAAGTGAGGAAGAAATTTAAAATGAGTCTGTTTATATTTAGTCAAACAGTGCTTGTTATATTCACATTATGTTCAATTAACATTCTTTTTTCCATTAAACATAGAAAATGCTGGCACTGAGCCCGGTAGCACAAGGACCTAGCAGTATGCTACGATAAGCTACTGTACCACCCACATTGAAAACTTAAGAAAGGAATGAGCTGCAAGGGAGCAAAGAACAGTTTATTTGGTAAATGATGTCTCAAAGGACACCAAGGGGTTTAACAGTAAATTCAGAGAAACGAAGGTAATTTTCAAACCACACACGGCAAAACTATGGCATGAGTGGGATGCTAAGCGAGCTCCCAGTCTTCTTACAAGGCCTTCCCTACGGTTTTGCTTCCTGGTTTAAAGAATTTGTTTTCATTCAACAACAATTACTATGATACACAAGTCATAGCTAGGTCAAGTGGTGAAGTGGGAGATCAAGCTCTGTTGTTTTGGTTCGGTGTCATATTGGTGAAAACCCACGACTTTGAATGTGAACACATTGTGTGCTATGTCATGATGAGTTTCCCCTTGATTTGGAGCGTGGAATGCACCAGACAAGTCAACACTATGTGGGAAGGCGTTACTATCCTAATCCCAACTAAAAAAATACAATATCTGTCTAGATACATAAGATGATTTAATGACATATTTTAAATTACCATAATTTACCATCATTCCCCTTGAGGAAATCCATTGTGAAGTGTCATATAATGCTGTCAAGAGGAGTTCCTGTCTAACAGAATGATTTGGGTTGACTACATTTTTGGTTTTTTTTTGTTTCTTTTTCTTTTTTTAAATTATTTTAGCTGTTTTTTTCTTTTACAAAAAATGTGTTAGACTTGTTTTCTCAAACATATATCTATATCTATATATATATATATAGCTATATATATCTATATATGTATATATATATATATAAATATAGATATAAATATATATATATATATATATATATATATATATATATATATATATATATATATATATATATATATATATATATATATATGTATGTATATATATATATATGTATGTATGTATACCTGAATTATTATGTCAATACATAAATACTCTAAGCACAGTGATATTGACTTCTCTCATTTAGATCTTTTTTTTTGTTTTTTTAATCACACAACTTGTTTTGGTTTTACCATCTGGACTCATTTTTACATAAGTGGACTATCTTTCTGAATAATACTTCAGAACTAAGTAGCTATTGGGCATTAAAGTATTTCTTCTAGTGTTGAGCCAAGTGTTTTTTTTTTTCCAAATGTGTTTGCCACCTTCTCCAAATAAGCAGGGAAAATATTGACATGATGCCAGATCCAGATGGATGAAAGCAGGGTACAAATAAAATTCATTATACTAGTTAAATATTCAACTAACTTCTCAAAAAGTCAAAACAGGGAAAAGAGGAAATGTGTTCTTGTTTTTAATGGTGCAAGTTTGTATAGTCTTTTTTTTTGTTTGTTTGTTTGTTTGTTTTTTTTTTAAAGATATGAATATACAAATGCAGCTTGGCATTTTAAAGGAAGTTTTGTTGTAGTGATATTGAGTGAGAGGGAATCGCTCAGACCCAAGTTAATTTTATTATTAAACATGTTACAGTATGACTATATTTCCATTATCCTGTGCAATACAAACTGTTAATGGGTGGTAGTGGTGGTTTGGGTGCAAAACTGGAGAACACCTCAGTCAGACTCTGACAAGCTCTGCACGTCTACTAAATACACATTGATCTGAATCTGGTGTGTTACAGCAGGGACACTAGGAAAACCTGTAGGATACTGGCCCCCGAGGATCAGGATTGAGGATCCCTGGTCTACTTCTTTTTCAGGAATACAGGGCCAACGAACATACCAGAAAAATATAAGATTTTATTTTGTTGATGTCACTTTTTTGCTACGTTTCATAAACTTTTTTTTTTCATAAAATTTTTTTCTTCTTCTTCTTTTATTTTCACATTTTTATATTTTGTTTGAAAAATAAATGTATTAAAACAACCCATAAAACGTCATCTGATCTGATAATGATGTACAAAGATTAAAGAAATATAAATAAGAATTGTTTCACTTGATTATCACACCAATGTGTGAAATACTTCACTCATCTTTACTTTTTATGTATATTTTGTATAAGTCCAAATCAAAAATGCAAGATGGCAAATTCAGGAGTTTTTCAAATCAAGTCCTGTATTTTAATAGAAAGAACACATTTTTTTTTTTGTCTTTTTAATAAAATTCTACCATATCACGAGTATGTCTTATAGTCTTGTAGCACTTAAAGGTGCTGTTTGCACTTATAAACATATGTGCCTCTGTCTTTAATAGACAAGGAAAAAAAACACTTTTTTTTGTTGTGAAAGATACCTTTAAACAACAATTATCACTTTGCTGGATCTGAAATAAAAGCAATAAATACACAAGATCATACATATTAAAACTAATCAAGACAAGCCAACCATTATATCAACGTTGGCAAGTAGAATCTAATGATGTTTAGTGGCCAGCCCTGCAACGACTTATAAAATTTCTCATCAGGCCCTGAAGTCTTTCATTATTTGGCTGCAAACAGAAGCTTGGCAGTGCCAGCAACAACAGGAAGGGCAATGACAAACAGCAACTGACAAAGAGCCAAAAACTTAACTATGGCAATTCCTCAAATTAGTTGAAAGTTAAAGCGATATACAGCTTCATAATGAGAATATGTGGTAATAAAGTTCATTATACTGTCAACTTATGAATGTGTCATCTTAATAGATACAGCATATAACAAATACTTTCCAAACAACCCCCTCCGAGACACCTCAGAATTAAATCTGCCCACCTGATAAATCAGATTCCTATGTTGCTCCATGAAATGCGTTGATTCTGCAGTTGGACTGTTGGTAATATGAAGCAAGAAAAAACTCAGTGAAAGCTTATTCAGAGAAGTGCCAAAATCAGTCTGTAGTGGGTTGGGTTCCATCAATTAACAAGATGTCAACAGTTGTTTGGTCCTGCATTATTCATCTCAGAGCTGTGGTAAATAATGACCCAGGTAAATTGAGAAAAATCTTAAGCCCTCATTCCTCAACCGGCTCATGACTCTAAACCTCTAGACGGTGTCATTTCTTTCTGTCCAGTGAGCGCGTGCTGGATGCAGCAGGAGCAAGGTCCCCAAACGTAGGGATATTATTAAGGACTTGAGAGACAAGGCGGACGAGAAGAGGGACACAGTGGCCGGACTGTGTTTGTGGAAGATTAAGGCCCTTCAGGATGGACGGATGATGGATGGATGGTAGTCCTTCATCCATCAGAGCTTGTTTACATCACCTTTAAGCAGGCCATTCATGCCAAGTCCCCTGCTGTCTGAACTACCTTAAAGGGCCCCGCTGCTGGTTCAACCTGAGCTCCATTCCCGCTCCAATCATTGTCATGATGGATCACATGGTAAAGCATATATGTAAGTGACAAAAAAAGACTTATGGAGCCATTTGCCAAAGTCCTTATCCACTTGTCTCTGTTTAGGTTTCCTGCTGAATCTGTGTTTTTGCTGCATTGCGTTGTGACCTGCCGTTTTCCTTGAAATGTTACACTACATATTGCGCATCATTCATATTTGACATAAAGCCGTAAACATGTCACAATTTAATGACCCATTGTCTGCCGACTTCGAATGAGGCCCAAATGAGACGTTGCTGACTGTTTTCCTGCCGCCGTGGCTTTTCTAACCATCATCAGCAGTGATACTTTTATCTGATGCTTACGCTTTTCATTTCATGGGCTGCCTGTTTGAAACATAAAGCACTTTTTCAAAGATAATGCTCCACTATAGGAATTCAGAATGGGCGACCGAATAGCTCCCACCAGCTTCACAAAGAGCACCCCTTATTTTTGGATCTCATCCTGATTTTTATTAGAAATCCCAGACTTATAAAAATTCCTTTTGAGGATGGTTTACAGCGTTTCCCCTTATTTCCTCCCCAGTTTCAAATGCAGTTTGAAGTAGTAGTTTTCTTGGGAGATCCAATATATTTCATGGTTCCCTTCATACCGTGCAGGCATCTTAACCTTAGTTCTGTCAAATCAAATGTAGAGAGAAAATATTTCCGCTTATGTTTTCTAAAGGTTCACAATGAGCCTACATGAATAGCAGTTTATCGTGTCTAGATTGGGAGTGGTTCAGTGATTTCATTGACTTTTAAAATATGTTGTTTGAAGGTTTCTTTGAACAGCAACATCAACAGAAACTATGCTAATGTCTGATATTCTCTTGGTTCATCCCAAGAGCTACAGAGGAGTCATAACAGGAAGTCTCTCATCTTCATCTCTTGATGCAAATATGATTTTCCACTATGCCTTAAAAAAATGTTGCTGTAAAGATATTAATATTTCTGTCTGAAGCACTCTCTATTGTAAAAAAAAGAAAAAAAAAACTCTTGAGGATAGAAAACGTCATCCTTCTGAGAACAGTATAATGATATTGTAAAGCGTAACCTTCACCCTTTCCACTTACTGGTGTATTGTCAGCTAATATTAAATTCTTTTATCTCCTTTTTACAGTTACTTCTGATATCACTACCAGTATAACCAGTCATCTATAGTGAGACCAGTCAGCCACAAAGCAGCTTCCCTGGAGAAGTTGCATTATTCAACGCTGTTCTCTCAGCACAGTAATCTGTATACCAGCAGGGCAGCTGAACAAAGCCAGGAGGAGTACTCTGCAATTCAGCTGGTGTTTTAGTTTCTGCAAGCTCTTTTTATTTCATAGCTATGAAGTCCTGGAGACAAGACAACTAAATATGAGAGTGATGGCAATAAGATTTTACTTACTGTGGGTAGATCATTCTCAGTGGTCTTCAGTGTGTGCCATGTACAGATCCATCTTTGCTAGTGCTGTTAAATCCAAATCAGTTTCTGTTGTTTTTTTTTTATTATTATTTTCTGTGATATGGCTCATCAAGTGCAAATAGTAAATGAAATGCAGCCTTGGTTGCCATTTAACTGTAGCTCTGTATTGATCCCTGAGGGGAATTCAATCTGTTGATATATGGAAATATATTGTACTCTCCTCATGTGTCCTTTCTTTTGATAGGGTATTATTCAGTTCAGTGATTTGAAATTAAACATTGCAAGGAAAATAACTCTGGATCTTGAAAATAAGAATACAAAAGGACAATTTAAAGAAAATATTACAGTAAATCACCGACTCAAGTTATAAACATTGTGATTTCTGTTAAATGTTGAGGAAAATGAATATTGCTGGCACAACACAACATCTGCATCAACCTATTTAATTAGGAATGATGTATCTGGTAAGAACACAGCCTCTTGCATCTAGCATTGTCTCCAGTGCTGTGCAGTGGTCTCTTTACTTACACATGCCAAACAAATACAATTGGTAGTCAAAGGTGTTTTTTCAGCAATACATTCTTATCTTATGTTTATGGGACCACAGGCTGTTACATTTCACCCATGTCATTTGAAGATTTATTACTCCCAATCTTCTTTTTGTGGCAAAACTCAAAGGTCACTTTCAGAGAAGACTGCACTGAAGCTGACTTTTGGAGCATCAGCAGTCTCGCGTGTGCTGAAAACTGACGTGAGAGGATCTGAGTGGCATCACTCTGGCTGTCCATCGCTGTGATGAATGCTAGGACTTTGTTTAGGATGAAAGAAATGCATTTTAACCTTCACAAGAGAAGAAAAGAGACAGGTGTTAAAGTTTCTTTCTGAAGTTACAGGAAGGGCAAAGGGGACTTGCATAATGCTGCAGGTGCTTAAGAGACCCCCTTAAATGACTTTGTAATGGCATATTCAAAGCTGCCAGGAAAGTTCACATGGTTTACTTGTAATTTACATTGGTTAGCACGCTTAACTACTGAAATCTCTGCTTTGGTGCACTTCACTGTTTCAAGGGCTTTAGTTACATGCAAAAATAAATGACATTTTACCTATGAACAGTAAATAACCCATAATGACAAAGGGATTTTTTTCCCCATTAAAATATAAATTTGTGACACTCTGACTTAAAAAATGTATGCTCTGCTTCCTTGACATCACAAGACAAACAGAGCTGAGTTAATTTTAACCAAAGTGAACTGCTTATTTATAAAAATAAATAAGCAGTTCACAAATCCACAATAGAGACACAACGTGGTTAAACTCACAGTCGCAGATGAGTCATCTGTGCTTTTAGCAGACATGCCCAGTGTGAACATGCTAATGGGGTTAGGAGGAAGTTGGTCTGGTAGTTGCAGTTGTCTGGTTACATATATCATTCATTCATTATCCTAACCACTTAATCCAAGTCAGAGTCGCAGGGAAGCTGGAGCCTATCCCAGCAGTCGTCAGGTGAAATGCAGGGTACACCCTGGACAGCTCACCAATCCATCGCAAACAACCACTCATGCTCACACTCACTCCTAAGGGCAATTTAGAGTAACCAACTAACCTAATAGGTCATTGGACTTTGGGAGGAAGCCAGAGTACCTGGAGAGAACCCATGCATACATAGGGAGAACATGCAAACTCCACACAGAAAGGCCACTGCCCAAACCTTTCCCCTGCCAAGGATTGAACCAGTGACCTTCTTGCTGTGAGGCCACAGTGCTAACCACCATGCCAACATGCAGCCCGTTACATATATTAATAAAGGCACATATTGAAAGTGATTCTGAGTTCACTTCAGTCCTCTCAGTTTGGGCTTTTCTTCGACAACCATGGTTCTACTCTCAGCTGTCTCTACTTTGAGTTGCCATGTCTGCTGTGGAGCAGCAATTTTGGCTCTGCTCTTCACAAAGTTAACACAGTTCTTCTTACTCTTTAATCTAGCTTGTTGTTAGTCCAAGCCTAATGTAGCATGCTAGATTTATTCATAAAGTTCCTCTGTAAGAGGTGGGGATGCTTTTGCTTGCCTTACATACCTTTTATCTTTCTATATCAAGGATTTTTTTTATTTTAGACCAGCCTTAAAAATCCTGAGCAGAAAATCAGTGAAAAACAATCAAACAGTCCGAGGCTACAATTCAGAAAAGCCCAGTTCTTGGCCTTATAACGTGTGATGAGTGGCTTCCTAACAACTTTAACTCATTTGTATGAGAATCTTTGAATTTTCTTTATTCAGATTTTAAAATCACAAAAGGAAACCTCTCACTGCCTCATTGCTTTTCATAGCTGTAACATCACCAGTCTATGGAGTGACACTTTGGGTGGCCCAGCTATAACTAAAACTGATGCAAAAAGAATCAGTATGTAAAGAAGTCGGGGGTAGAACAGGATGGCTTGGGAACTTTGGAATAATGTGCAAAATTCTGCTTTGTTTCAGTCATTTAGACTAGCCCAGGAAGGCACCAAAAATAAAGCAGGTCCTTGATCAATATGCTTTAATTGATTGCTGTGTTGAAGTTGTCCCATTCCTGCCTTCCATTCACTCTGAAATGGATTGACCTAAAGGTATTCTGAAGATGTGTTTGAATTTACCTTTCTCTCAGTTCTGAAAAGTATGTTATTTTGTTTGGTTTTTTTTCTGTATTTATTCCATTGAGAAGCATCCCTTGGCATGGATGCTAATAATGCCATGCTGATCCGAGGATATGGTAGACAGCAAAGGGCCTTATGTACAGAAGACATAGTGTTCAGAGATCTACCCGGTGGTCTTTAACTCATAATATCACATAATTTTTCTCTCAAAGCTCTCAGTCCTTTAAAATGCAGCAAACTCCCAGCTGGCTGTCATGTGCCTTTTACTCAGTGACCTCTATGTGGCTTCTCTGCTATAAAGCTCTGATTGATGGATAGCTACAGAGATGGCTGTCTATTCGGTGGGTTCTTCTATTTCTGTAGAGAACTTCTGAAACTGTAGTAGTCTTCTCACACTGCACAATTATTAAGCCCATTGGACTCATGGGAGCACTAAAGGCTTTAGAAGTGATTTTATATCTTTACCTTTATATGTGCCTCAGGTCCACAGAGAGTTCTTTGGACTTTTTAGATTTGGCTTTTGTCTTTTGTCCTTTCCTAACTATGTTCAGCCACAAGACCTCAGTTACAGTTTAAATCTATGCACTTGAGAACAGTTTAGTTTCAAACAACAGTATTGGTGAGGGCAGCTTATAGGGGGTTTAAGAGTATTTCCTTTAGAATAAAATCTCTTAGACTTGATTAAAATTATATCTTTGAAGTTACTTTGACTCAATTTGGTCCTCATATTTTAGTTTTTCTTTTTTTTTTTTTTTTTTACATTTAATGCATTTTTATTTATTTATTTGTCTTTTATATTTGACATATTAATGATCTATTTTGGTTTGTTGCATGTATACAGGGCACATTCACACCAAACTTTTTTCATTCAAATTTTATTCATTTTCTCTTGGAAAATCAACTTTATTTTGGTTATTGTGAATGCGGAAACAAATTCTGAATTGGACCAAAGAAGCCGGTTGGGTCCATTTCAAGCGAACCAAATACAGGAAGTGGATTATCAAAGAAAGTGCTTTGTGGGTTCAGCAGATGACATTGTTGCACACCAAAAGCATGCATGCATTTGGGAATACAGGCTGCTATGAATGGGAGAAATAGCTCATGGTCAGACATGGAAGAATTTGGTAAAAGTTGCAATAGAAAGCTGATCAACCCAGACCACTAGGATCTTTTTTAAAAGATCTAATTTGTTTGTGAAGAGCAGTGTGAACACAATCTCTGTCACAGAATGGCGGATGTGAGAATCCAGTAGCAGGGCGAGGAGGTAAAAAGTTGATGGAATGCAGAAGCAAAGTTTAATTATGGCGGAAACTCAACATGACAAAACTGAAAACCAAAGGATTATAAATCCACTGAGGAACTGATGAGGAACAGGTGAAAGGTAAGTTAATGAACAGGACGCAAAACAGAATAGAAATGCACAAGGAAAAATTGCTCACCCAATAAAACAAGAAACCAAAGGTAAACAAGACTGGACCACACCAACCCAACCCAAAATCATGATGATCTCGATATGTAATAATGTTGCACCCCCCAACTAAACACAGTTTCCAACTGGAGTGGGCTGGACTGGACTGATGTGAATATGCCTTTAGAAAACCCATCAAGTTCAGCAATAAAACAACAAAAATTAAATCCTAAAAAAACTGAGCAAAGACCAAAAGGAAAAACTTAATTTGGCACCTTTCCAAGAGCTGATATTCATCTTGTCTGAAAAAACAAACAAGCAAACAGAAAAAAAACAATGCCTTTATTAATCTCTATTTTGGAGTCTACTTAACTAAAGGAAGCAAGCAAATCAAGCAGACAGAAATCAAGAGTTGTGCCTCCCTGGCAGGAACTCACATGCACATGTACAACCAGTCCAGCAGCTACCAGACAAAAGGCATTCATTCATTTTATATCACTGCTTCACTTTGTTCAGAAGGCTGGACAAGGGAAGCAGAAGGCATCCATGGCATGATGCAATAACAGTTAAAGTGAAGAAACAGCACCAACCACCACAACACCCTGCTGTCCACACACAAAACTGAGGTTAAACATAACAGCAAATTGTTTTTAATCACTGTGTTATGGTTGAAGCTCCAATGAGGCTGATGAGTGGAACAACACTGATAACTTGCCATGGTTTCAGTCATCGTTTCAGAATGATTAGTTTCTTAGAGTAGAAGAAAAGGTGTCAAAACATTGTCAGTTACAAAAATGCCCCTCAGTCATGCTTTTGTTCTGACATTGATTGGTTTTCTTCTACTTTCTTGGTAGGACACCACAACAGAGAAAAAAGAAAAAAAAAGCAACATAACACCAACATTTCTGAAAAAGACTAACAAGTAGAAAAATAAACTAAATCATTTTGAAGGATGAATCGATCACGTATGATAAGGATACTTCACCATGCTCACATTCATTTTTACAATTGTATTTAAAAAGAAACTTAAGTGTGTTTGACATAAAGATATAAATAAGGTAACAATAAGTAAATGATGCATGAAATTACTGATGTGTAAAATAATTTAGTTAAACACACTTAACAGGAGCATTTTGTTTTACAGCCACATGTCAGTCACTCAGTATTTACACATTGGTACCATGTCTGATTCATCAAAGAAAACTCAATAGGAGCTTATCAGAGGAAGAGAGGAAAAGAAAGACAGAACTAGACAAAGCAAAACATAAGACCAGTTATCATCAGACTGACTTACTGGCTGGTGAGAGCTGGGAGTACTGGTAGGATGCAAGATGGATGCCAATTTAGCACGGTTTTGCACTTCATTTAGAAAATTGTCAAATTTCAGTAGAGCGTGTTTAAGATTGCTCAACATTGACTTGAACAAAATCCATGATGCCAAAACACTTAGCACATTAATGAGGTGGATTTAAGGCTCATTACTGTTTGTTCTCACTGTCCAGGTGAAATCCTGCAAAACAGCAATAGCTGCATCTCAGAGTGCGCTGATAACAGGGTGTTATAGATCTGAGGTATCATGTCTGCTGCTGGGGGGGGATTATGGAGCATCATGCTTGCACTAATGACCTAATTATGAGGAGGCAGCACAGGAGGGTTCTCACCATCATTTAAAAGTTAATCTTGCTTCTTTTTTCCCCCCAAATTGGTTGTGTAATAGGAATGTTTAAAACCTATTCACTAAGGAGGTACCATATTTAATTTCATAGTTTACTGAAATCTCTGAAACATATTTTCTGTGGGATTTAGGAGTCCTCAAAATCTCAGTGAACTGTAAAATGTGATATTCTCTTGGAAAATGAGCTCGCAGAGTACAAAGGGGAATTGTAGAGAACAAAAGTAAATGAAATAAGATTAAGAAGAATGAAACGGTTCCAATGAAACCTGGCAACAAAAGAATGATAATTCCTCTCAAATGGACATAATAGTTTTAGACTGATGGCCATCTGCAGATTAATACCCCAAAGGTCCACTTATACATCCTGTTATTGTAATACCGGAAGCCTTTAAAATGTAGTTCATACAGACAGGAAGTAAGATACGAGGTAATAAGCAACAACAGCCTTTCCAGGGACAATGCATCCATGTGGCCGGCCTTCACATCACAGAGGAAAGACACGCACCAAGACAGGATTTCCCTCTGTGCCATGACACTCGAATCAAGGACAAAATAAGGGCGGAGAAATTTCTCTACCTGCTGACAAAGGGGAAAAGATGATCACTCTAAATGCCCAGCACTAAATCTTTCACACTTGTCAGGTCCACTTTGTTCCTGCTGCCAGAGTTGACCCCTCTCTCTCCATCAGCAGGGACCTGGCCTTGGTTGTCAGGAGGACCAGAGGGAGAAAGAAGGCCAAGACACTGGCTAAATTTATAACACACGTTTATGCTTCATGTCCTCAAATCATCCAAACATATTGCGGTGCTCTGTTAAGGACACGTAAAAACCTCCAAACCTCACAAAATATTCATTCAGCTTCTTGACAACCCAGTAAAAGTTTTGGAGTGGTTTCTAGCGGTTGCATAATGCATTGTAAAGTTCCACAGAGCACTGTTTTTAAGGCAACATGCATTGTGTGCACACGTGAGGGTCAGACAGCATGCTCATTTTATTTTTCTATCAAGCAGCAAACCTGGAGATATAATCCAGCTCGGTTGTATTTTTCCATTTTTTTCTGTTTTTGTTACCTTTTTTTTTCTTTGACAAGTGTGACTTTGTATCAGCAACGCGGTAACACGTTTGGGTATATTAACTTCCATTTTGTGAAATGATGTCAAAACAACTATTATACACATGGGTGGCAATGTGATTGTCACAAGGTTAGATAGCTCATACAAATGAAAAATAAAGTCTCTGAAGCATGCTATATGTGGTTTCCAAGCGCTGGGAACAGACAAGACAATTTCAATTCAAATATCTGCCAGGGCGTTACAGCAGGCGGCGGTGGGTTAGATGCAAGAAGATAAAGTTTTATGGTCTTATCCTTCTGAGGCAGTCATAAAACTGTTGAAATTAGATAAATCTATTAATGTTTGTCAATTTGTCACATTTATATGAAAGGAAACACTGATAAATATGGGATTCTCAGCTATTTGAGATGATTTGAGAGTTAAAATCTGCAGATTATTGAGCAGTCACATATTTGACATCCAATTTTTAACCAATAGACTTCAAATCAAATTTATTTCAGTTTGGAGTCTTTAAATGTGAAGCTTGCAATCTTTATCTTTCAATTCATTTAAGTGTTTACACTCATAAAACCACTGGTTAGAAGGAGTTCAGCCCATCAATCGGAAATAAAACCATCTTCATAACGTTCTGTTCTAATATAAATTTGTCCAAAGCGACTAACATGTGACAAGTGAACAATTAACTGCATGTTTTGTGGGTGGGAAGAGGCCAGAGTATCCAGAGACAACCCATGTACACACCTGGCCACTGTTTGAAAAGGCCACTGTTCAAATCTTTCCCCTGTCAAGGCTCGAACCAGCAACCTTCTAGTTGTGAGGCTACAGTGTTAACCATCGTCATGTCACATATGGGCAGTAAAGCGTAGGCTCAAGGGTGAAAATAAATTATATCCAGTAAAATCTTTTCTAAGGCTAAGGACCAAAATTCTGGTGAGCGCAAACAAAGCCTGCAATGTCACCTTGTTTGATTTCTAACCAACATCATGTTTGTCCTGTTCCCATCCGTCATAGGTGGTTAAGAGCTTAAGAGCGGTGGTGGGGATTGAAGAGCCAGACCTGTGATTAAAAAGCTGCACAATTTTAAATACACTGGCCGCATTTGTAAGAGGAGCAGGAAAAAAAGTGTCAGTTCAGAGGTAAAATGTTAAAGGTAGACAATTCTAAAATGAAATGAAAAATACTTTATTAATCCCCAAAGGGAAATTCAATATTGTAGTAGATAATTAACTTGAAGAGGGCTTGTTTCGGAGGCTGATGGCTGCTGGCAGGAATGATCTTCTGTATCTTTGTCTTGCAGGGGACCTGAAGAAGCCTCTCACTGAACACACTTTGTTGTTTCTTCACTGTGTTGTGGAGAGGGTGGGAAGAATCCTCCATCATCTTCATCAGCTTGTGCAGCATTCTTCTTTGGACAATTAGCTTTTTGGACAATTTGGACAATCAAAATACACATACAGGTATATACACAAATATTTATACACACACACCGCTGTGACATGATACTTGCATGTCCAAAAGCTGCCTCCATCATAGATACACTACCCAGTCAGTTTCAATATGGCCTGTATGCCAACTTTGCTTTTTATGCAGTGTGTAAAACAATTAGGTGCCAATTTTAAAAGAAAAAAGAAAATAGTGGCAGACCCCTATGCCACTATTTATATATTGGTGGGGGGGGGGTTAAGTCTTAGTGTGGTGATACGAAAAAAAATGTTCACCTTAATCTTAGATTTCTCTGTCTCAGGAATTTCCACAGCAGTGAGGACTCTGATCTTGTTCCTCCTCATGGGAGGGCTTTTACTGAAATAATATGATTTCTATGGTTAAAGAAACAACAAAAGTTCCATTTCTCCTTAATGACAACTGCATACACTAGCATGCAATGCAGGGTTCTTCTGGGTAATTCCTACTAGTAATGATTAACAGTGAAATGCAAACATGATTCTTTAGTTTATTGTGCAATATTAACACAGTTTCTATGAAAATGTGCACAATCAAATACTGTTGGGATTGATTGTTCATTTTGCGTTTGATTCATTTTGAAGGAACTTCAGTTTCAAAGCACCTGAGTTTTCTATCAAGGTGACATGTTTCTTGCACCATCATTAAGTTTTAAACTAAAAAAAAAAAAATCCCTCAGAAGGAGAATGGTGACTATCCACTTTAGAAACTTTAATATCTGGCAGACTTAATTCAGTGAACTTCTGAGGTAAATTTAAAATTCAGGCGTATCTGCAGCAGTGACTTCTGCAGACAAGCAGATTCATCTTCTTTTTGCTGTATTTGCTGTGACCACATCATGGCACAGTAAATGATAAGCAGCATGGTAAAAGAGTAAGAAGGATTTATCTCAAACAGTGCTGAGTGGGGAACTGATAAAGGCGGTAACCCAGATGACTTGTTTTGACAGTAAACCAGCAAAGGATGAGGAAATGTGTTAACAGCATTATGCTAAAGAAGGAGACGTATTTTAATCAGGAGTTGACAATGATGACCTGCAAAATTTATTAAGTAGAGTAAGTACTGGAAAAGTTGGTTAGTAAGAATCAGCAAAGATGAACAAAGGTTTATGAAATGAACATTCACTTGTGGTGAAGTTTGGAAGAATATATCACTCCCTCTAAGACTGGAATAATCCAGAACTTTTCTTTGCATACAGTGCAGAAATTTTAATCAGAAAAACCTGCAACATCAAACGTTATCGAATCATAATGAAGATTGCATTGCGTGAGTCAATAATAAAAGTCATAACTTAATGTGCTTGATCCTTTAAAGGTCTGATATTCTAATGTTTCTATGTGTTTCAACAATAAAGGACTAATAGAGCATCAGTATAATTTTTATTCTAAATCCTGAACATAGGTTGTTATTCTTTTCAGGATCAACTTGTATCTATACTTATAATTTATTTCACTTTATGGGTTCAGTAAAAAGGAAAATCAGACATATCAGCTATAGGTTTTCTTTCAAAAACCTGTGTTCAAGCTTTTCAGTAGAAATCAGATTTTAAACTTATGACAATAAAGTCTTAGTTTTGTGTGTCTTAGCTAAATTTGGGTTAAAGTTCAGGTCAGGGTTCAAACTTTCTTTGGCATTGCTCAGTTCTGCACAAAACCTTGTCCTGCTTTCATATAACAGAGGTCTAGAAAAAGGGGTTTACATTTCCTTTCTGTGAAAGGAAATGCACATCCATTCCAGGTATTTGACTTCCACCCATGGACATGCAGGGTAGTTCAATTAACATTCTAAATTCTACCTCAGACTGAATGGTAGCGCAAGTGGTTGTTTGTCTCACTTTGTCATTCCTGCGATTGATGAGCACCCGGTCCAGGGCGTAACCTGTATCTCACCTTGTGGCCTCTCCTATGGATTCCAAGTCCTAATGATCCTGCAATGAAGAAAACAAGTATAGATCATGGATGGACTGGACTGTCATCATCATGTTTGCAGAACCCTTGAGAAGTTTGATCTACTTAGACTTCTCAGCAATATGTTTATTTTTTCAGGCATCTGATGGAAATCCATGCTCATAATTGACCCTTCACTTAGTCCCACCCCAGACCCACCACTGACCAACAATACATTAGTAATGGTAACTAACAGAGATGGGTCTGGCAAAGCCAAAGTAGTGTGTGTATGACATTTGTGTTTGGGTGATGTATTTTTCATCCCCACAAAACACAATCAGACAGCAGTTTAAAAGAATGTCTGAATATTTTATAAATAACAAAAAGCTACTGTGTTTATTCAAGGTAAGATGCTAATGTCTACTAGCACACACTTGTTACCTAAAAGACTATAATATTGATAAGTCGTGCTTTAACATTGTGTAAGGTTGTTTTGTACTGCTTGAGGCAAAACAAATATATCAGAGAAACACTAGAAAGTAATGTCCCTTGTTAAACATTTAGCAACAGGCTATAACATAGCAGATACGGATATCTATAAGGAGTATTCGAATAAAGTTAGCCTAAAATAAAACAGTATATTGACTTACCTTGTGTAACACGGTTGTGTCTCCAAATAACTTATATAGGAATAAATGCACTGATTTGAGTGTAGGTCACAACAGGAGACATATATATCTACTAGGCCTTAATCAGAAGACGCTTGACTGGGGAGGTAGAGATTAGTTGCAATAAATAGGAACAGAGCCTGAGACAGAAAGCTTTTAGCAGGTACCGTGCATTAAAATAATACAGATTTATAAAACAAAAAAACATACATAAAGATTAAATAAAAGTTTCTGTCACTTTCTTACAAGTGTACAGTATCCACAAAAGTACAAAATCAAATTCAAGTTATGCTATAACCAATTATTAACCCTGAAGAGCAAGAAATATAGGTTATTTCCCTAACCCGAGTGCACTCGGTTCTTGTTAAAAAATTCTCTGGAGCAAGACAGATTCAATATCTTCAGCTCAGTATCTTTGAACAATAAAGGATCTTTACAAAATCAAGTTTCCAAAAATCAAAATCATCAAAAGCATGAGTAACATGAGTTTATGTGAGGACAGTAATTCTAGTCCAGACACAGGCACAGGCGGTGTGATTGGCAGTGTAAGTGGCCAACAAAGTTTTTCAGGGTCAGTCAGTCAGTAGGAAATAGTCAAAGTCTGGGATGGAGCGCTGTGCCCGTAGTATGCCTTTGAGACGTGAGAGTTTCTGGCTGGAGCAGTTTGTGATGCTCTTATCCTACCACAGAAGACAGGATGGATGCGGGTAACTGCTCACACTCTGGATCAGTCCATCCACAGGTATCCAGCATCAGGGATTCGCATCTTGGTTGGCTCGCCATCAAAATTCCACTCAACCTCATAAACCTGGCCTGCACGTGTTAACACGGCCAGAAGAAATCAAATATTACTTTACACAATCATATTTATCAAAACAGGAATGAAATGTCCTATTCCCCTTTTTAAGGTAAGTACTTATTTCAAAACAGAATACATAACAGTATAAGTGAAAACATTCCAAAAGTATATATCCTCCTATTTTGGTGATCAGTTTCTTTAGAAATCACCAAAGCAGCAAAATTAAATAAAAGGTACATCACACTGCGCTGAAAATTAATAATTAACTCCTGGAGCAACAGTAAGCATAAAATAAAAGAAACACTTTAACAAGTGACAATTCACACAGAAATATTCCCCTACTTTAACATATAAAGTGTCTTTTTTTCTCCATGAGCAGCTTTTTTTTTTTTTTTATAAAGAACAGAAAGTGAGCTAATTACCACTCGGCCCCAGAAGCTAACTCAGTTACGTTTTTGGGTTGATCACTTATGATTTATATCGCAACCTGACACTTATTTAATCATTTTTTAGAAAGAAAAACTCACCAATTCGGGAGTTCAAACTCTTGTAACAGCTTTCGGGATGTAGATTTATCGCACCCGAATGCGCTCAGCTCAGTAGCAGGCCCGTTTCCAGTGCTGCTTGTTACCAGACGTTTCTTTGTCATCTTTTTCCAGCATGGCTGCCTTACCGTGTAAATACAAATGCTCTGATTGGCCACAGCGTCACTGTGTAATAAAAGGAACGCTCTGATTGGCCAGACACAACTTAAGTATTAAGCGCTCGGATTGGCTCACATTCAGCTGAATGTTTAACCCTTTGCTGCCTGGGCTAAACTTGCAATGTAAAAACATTTCTTTATAAGTTTTTTCTTTGCATGAATAGTCAAGATATGGGGTGGCTAACAGTAAGACTTCATCAGTTTGAATTTGTTGAATGTGAAATTGTGCTGCCGACAAATGATGTTAACGATGAATTAATTGAAAGTTTATTGAAGTTATTTCTGTCCACATCTCTCTGATATTTCCAAAGTATTCCAGAAATGTGAAATTATTTCCTTTGGAAAACCCTACTTAAACTTGCTGAAAAATCCCCATTTACTACAGGAGGGGAAATTGGTGGAGTAGAAAGTTTGCCAGGTTTAGCAACAGTTACCATGGGGGGTGAGGCTATGTGTAAGAGTAATTAGCACATCTCTGCAGTCTATTTTAAGTCATATAAAAGGGAGATATGTTATAATGCATGTTAAACAGTGTATTTGTTACAATGTAAGCATGCTCACATATAAAACTTCTAAAACTGGAAATTAGAACAAGTGCAAAAATTATAAATCGAAACTTCTTTAATGACCTGGGGTGGATTTGACATTTAAACTCCATTTACTGTCTCGTCATTCCTTGTTTACATCTTACAAATCTTTATGTTCTCTGTGCTACATGTCCATTTGTGTGCCCTCTTGTAGAGGCAAGTGCACATACATGTATTTGAACAGTCACACAATACACAGATTAACAGACACTAAAAGTGTGCAACATGCACAGACATAGAGAACAAATGCAAAGTGCTAAAAGTACAAAACACATTGCATTACTTATACAAAAAAGTTTGTGTTTAAGAAATGTATTGAGCAAAAAAAAAAAAGAAAAAGAAAACAAAAGAAGTGTAACTAAAATAGTTTTACTGCTCCCTTACAAAACACACTTGGCGTGAATCTCCAAGAGACTATATACAGTGAGTTCCCGTATCCCACAGTGAATATGCAAAATTAAGATGCACATTTTGGAAAGTAAAAGGAAAGGAAATTTATATCATACTCCCCACGGTAAGAATATTCAGTTGTTGACCAGTCTTAAAACCAAATGAAGTTTCTATTTATGTTTTACTTTAGTTTCCACAGTTGCGTTGTTAATCTAATGGAAATACTTTCTCTGTCTCCTGCAAATTGTTATTCATGTTCTGTTCTGGCTGCCTGTGGAGCAGGATTCTTGGATCTTGCAGGCTACCCTTTCATAATGAAAGGTGTTGAGACATCTGTTTCCACAGGCGGTAATTACGTTACTGTATAAGATAAACAAAACAACTTATAATGAGATACTACATGAATTCACAGGATAGCAGACAAAAACTCATATACCTTTGATCACTGGAAATGGATGCAAATTTAGTTTTCTCTGCATCTGCAAATCCTGAGTCTGGAATGATATTCTGTAATGTGGAGCTAATTATCTCTGCAAAGTAACTGCCAGCCTCACATAACTGCTACTGACTCAACAGGGGGAAGATATAGAAATAATAAGTGTGTCCCCAGATTGAACCAGGGGTGGAGCAAAGCACATTGCCTGCATTAGTCCAGTCAGAATGGATATTTTATAGTTGCAGCTGTTGCAAACTGTCAAGTTCTTGAAGTTTTACACATTTTTATCCAATGTTGGTTTAACTGTCTAATATGGGTGTAACGTTTTCTGGTTTCTGTAATGGGATCATTTCTGAAAGAGTAATTTATCGTTTTCTGAAATCGTCAAAGTCCCAGATTTCATGGAAATCCGCAAGTGAGAGGTTGGTTAGGTGAGCATAATTGGGGTGGCAAAGTAACTTGTCCTTGGATGAAAAGCGGTTGCAATTGCACAAACACTTTACACAATTCATGGTTCATATCTTGCACTGATACACTTACACTTCTTGTTGTGGCTGTGGTTGTTCATGATATGCAGTTTGTTTTCCTGCAGGTGCTCCAGATGATTGTCTGCCCCAGAGTCCATGGGATATTTTCTATTTGTTACTCTGTGTAGCACCCAGTTGTTTCTTTATTTTATTTTTTTAATGTATAGTTGCAATTAGAAACCATGTTTAAATCTACAATCCATAAAATCAAATGCCAAAACACTTAACACACAAAACAACTTTACATGTCAGAAAAAAACAGCTGTACAAAAGATGAAACGCTTTTCAAATCTTTGAAACAAAGTACCAAATACATTCCTGAAACATTTTTACCAATGAAAAAACAACTTTACATAGACACAAAACACTTTAACAATCTTTGGGACAGTTTTACATTTTGGAGTCTTACATCTTCTTTTTCAAAAAAACTTTCACTTGTTGTGGAAGCACAACACCAAAGCCATTTTCCAGAAGTGATATTCTGGGAATGTGGGTGGGAACAAGACAGTTGCCTAACCAACAGCTATGTTTTGTCAGTTTTATTGAGCCTACTTCCGAGTTTACCGCCATTCTGTTGTGATTGGTTACCACAGTATGGTAAATGTGGTCACAGTGTTCATAGTGTCTGACGAGGCCAGAAAGACAAAGTGGGAAAAGAATCGCTCCAGAGGAAAGACATTAGTCCACCTTGGCAAAGAATTTACTCATTGGAGTCAAATGAAAAAACAGTGTAGATGCAAAACCCGCACTGTTTGTCTAAGTATGTGGCTGGTAAGTTAGCCGATGTTCAAACGTGCCTAAAACTGTTTTTCAGATCTTTCAGCCAGCTTCACTTCAAAACAATGGCAGTTAGGGCCTGATAGGCTGCAGAATGTTGCAGTATACATTTGTAGCTTTATTTTTCTCTTTAGTAAAAGCTACATACAGGCAATCTCATCTAATCGTCTTCAGATCAAAGCTAATAAGACAGAATGTTTGCCTGTAGGTAGACTTGCACGTTGAGGCAATGGGCAGCACATGCAACTGGTAGCAACCAAGGCAAGACATCCTGGAGCTGCTTTGTTACACCATTGAGCTTCTCTGTTTCAAGAATAAAAGGATTATATGTAGGAATAAATTCATGATCTGCCTGAAGTATCTCAGTATATATCATTACAGCAAGTCTGTCCATTCCTAATCCATACAGCCAATAAGTAGGATTAGGAATGTTCTTTTAGGACAGCTCTTCCATTCTGTTAGCCACAATGGAAACTGCCTTTTCATCTCTGACATTAACCAGTTCCAGGAACAGGTTAAACATACATCATTCCCTTATCCATGTATTTTAATATATACCCCACAAATGCATTGTGAAAATAAGGAAATGCATTCAGTATTTCCTTTTGAATTTCTACCAAATATGCAGATCTGATTTTCTTTCCACAGATTTTAGTTGTTGTTTTTTTTTTTTTCCAACCACAGCTCAAAAATAATATAACTGTGCTTGCATCCTGCTCTTGGCCAATGACAATTAATCAGTGGATATGTTTAAAGACTGGCTTCTCCACCACATAATCTCAAGTGCCTCATCAATAAATATGAAACCTTTTATTTCTAATCTAAGTAAATATAAGAAAATATTGAATCTGTTCACTTTTAGATATTTAGATGAGCAGCATCGAATGTAGTCGACATGACCAATCAAGTATACTTTTTTCTTTGTTAATTTTTTTTTTTTTTTCCAACCACAGCTCAAAAAATTTTGCCAGACTGGTTTGGTGTGTTAGGGTTAGGGTTATATATATATATATATATATATATATATATATATATATATATATATATATGTGTGTGTACAGATAGATGTTGACCAATTTCCAGTTACTAAAGCTCATTCTTTCCACAGTAATGGAAGACACATGCGCACAAAAGTAAATCACCTCCATGTTGGGTTCAAGGCAAAAAATCCAAACAAAAAATATGCAGGATGTAGTTTTCCAAGTTTCAGTTAACTTGGATACAGGATATATCAGTCAACCTGTTAGAGGAAATGGCAAGGCATTTTCATTGCAGACGTGTTGGTGGAAGAGATGAGCAAGACTTGAAAGGATGTACTATTTTCAGGGTATAACAGAACATTATAAGCTTAAGGCTGTCCCAGAGCTCCTCCATTTGGACACGTTGAGTATCATTAGAAATTGCTGGGACCAATGTGAACTTCGACATTAGTGCAACTCACTTTTACACCATGCAGGACACTGGCTTGCACACACTTCAGTACAATGCACACTTATATTCAAATTTTGGAACATCCAAACAGGAATGGTTCAGAAGCAAAGAGAAGCACTTGCTGTGTCTTATGTAGGAAATATGTAATTCATTACATTAGTTCAACTTCTGGTTGTAGGCATAATTTGGTGCAATAATATATTTCTTTTCTTTTTAGGAGAAAAGAATACCACTTTATTTGTAATTAATAAATTATTAAATTAATTAGAAAAATAAAAGTGTGTGAAATATTTGTAAACACAACTTTCCTCAAAGAAACATTAGTAAGTTGCTGCATCGAGAACCATTATTCATCTGTTGCTGGTAGAACCACATAGACGGGGACATGCTACTAGAATCCTTTGTGAAACACTACAATACAGTTGCATTCACAATACCACTTCATATTTTACTGTGCCATAAAAAATGTCAAGATGTCCAGGTGCAACATTCACTTCCCTCAGGCATCTGGGATGGATTGTCACGCAGTGAAAACATGTATTATTCCCAGATCAGTCTGTATTAAAGATGCAGAAGTTTCTATACGAAATTGATATTGTGCCCTCTGGACCACAGGCAAAAAAGTTCATGCATACTGTTATCATCAACTAGCCCTGGGGTGTCCAGCTCCGGTTCTCAAGAGACGCAACCTTGCATGTTTTTTGGATTTGTCCTTGCTCAAACTAACCCGACTCAAACTGATGAGTCGTTGTGCTGAAGTTTGTGGGCTAGTGGAACTATTTAACTTTGGACACCAGTGCAGTAGCCAAAAATCAAGGTATTGTGGCTTCTGTGATGGTGGCAAATGTTACTGAAACATAAAACTAAGGTTTTAGAACAAGACATGCTTCCTTCAGGACCACACTTGTTCCGGGGATTGCAAAATGGACAATGCAAAACCACACACAGTAAAAGGGAATGAGAAAGAAGCAGGTATATGTGCACTTGACTAACCTAGAAAATGTGTGGGAGATTTTGAAATGAAAAGTGTGACAGTGACAAACTGCATAATTTCAACATGTGAAGCATGTTAATAAGGTCAACTGTGTGTAAAGAACACGTGTGTAAAAAAAAAAAAAAAAAAATCAAAGAAAACTTTTAAAATATCTAACAAAAATGTTTCATTTTGAATAAAATATGTTAATAGAATGAGTAAAAATTGTATTTAAAAAAAGAGTAAACTTAAAACTAAATTGAAAAAGTATTTGGTAATGTCAGTAACCAGCATCATTTCTACTCCTGTTTCCAGATTGAACTTGTCTCAGTGATACTAGTGGTGGGTGTATTCTCCTGTATTGACACATTCATGGTGTCAGCTTTAAAATTTAAACACAAAGAACATCAAAGATTGTTTAAATATAAAGAAAGGTAGTATATCACATAACTGAGATTTACATTACACTAATCATAAAAGTTTAAATTCTTTATGTATTTCTCATGACGCTTTGTGGTCCAGAAAAAAATGTGTTTTGAAAATAGTCACAATCACTCTGACAGAAAGAGAAAAACAAACACCTCAAGTCATCGTTTCAAGTCATTATTGCACTGAACATGCAATTACAGGAAAAACAACATTTACAAAACAAAAAAATGAACATTATTGAAAGTGTTTTACTCAAAGAACATCTTAGTTTATAGTGTGGAAGGGTCTTTTGAGAAGTGCTGTACCATTGGTCAGTGATATTTTGATTGACAGTTTAGTGACCTGGAACGTGGGCTAGCTGACTTTCCAGGACCAGTGGCTCCACTGAAACTTCTTCACTTGTTAACTCTTGAATTTCTACTCAACCAAAAAAGATAATTGATCTAATATTTTATCTGTACTGAGACACTTTTTAAATTCATCATAGTATATCTAAAGATTCATTTTATTATATTAACTTTGATAAGAACAGCTACTTTTTTTAAATTTTTTTTTATCTATGACTAAAGTAGAGATACTGTTAGTCTTCAAGGAGTAATTTGGATTAACTGACAGGCACTAATGATTTCATAATAAATTTTACCTTTGAGACAAATTATTTCTTTCTTCACTAATGTTTTTAGATCTCTTAAATTCTTCATTTTTGTTTGTTTTTTCTGAACAGTTTTCTGTTTGATCTTTGTGCTACAAATCTAATCCCACACTTACCATCCCAGCTTCCTCTTTCAATGCTGTAAGTCTTAAATTTAAATAAAAACCAAAATCCATCCATCCAAAAATGAAATTACATTTGTGAAAGGGAAAGTTAAAGGTGTGATGTCAACCTGCATGCAAAAAAAAGTAAATATAAGTGTAAAAATGTCTTGTTTCTAAGGCAGATTTTTTTTTTATGCAAACAACAAAATTGCTTCTTATTTAACAGATGTTTCTTGAAAAAAACACACATTTTCAGTTTCTTTCTTGCTACCAAGACCCATAGAGACACACGCCAGTGTAGAAAGACAGATTGCCTACTGCTGCCATTAAACCTGTGACCTTTTTGTTTTTATATGGTTTCCAAAAGAACCGGGCCAACCTGACAGCCTTGAATGTTCTTTGGCTGGTAAAGCTTGCATGGTGACATTCAGCCATCCCTCAAGAGAGGGTTTCTTGGCTTTCCATTCTGCGTGTTACAAGGTCCCACAGTCTCAGACAGTTCTCAAGCAGGTGGGGATAATAATTAAGTATGATTACAAGACATTAATCCATCCACAGAGTGACAGCCACAGCTGCAGCAGTGTTATAGAGGGCTTGCAGGTGACTTACAGCAGACTTTTCAGCCAAAATGGATGCCCTTTAAACGACTCATTCATTGATTGTTTGAGCAACTATCAATATGCATCTTTGCTGTGAGAGACTGTCTTTCCCTCATTTCTTTGATCCCTTTTTATAAAATGATTCGATAAAAAGTTTTTTTGTTTCTCTCTTGGGAAATAAAGTCATAGGCCAGACTCGTTGCGATTCCCCAGAACTGTCAAATCTGTTTTAAACTTTATTTCACAAAAACACTTCCAATCTATAAATCTAATATGCTGTAAAAAGCAGCTCATAGAATCACACATTCTTATGAAATAAAACCTGTTTCTTTATTCCAGAAAAAAAAGCTTTATGCTTTTCAGACAAAGAGAAAGGCTTTAAAAAAGGTAGCTTTCTGGTAAAGAACAGTAGGTGTTTTTGGAAGTGTGATGGCAAGAAGAGAAAGCATCTAAGTTCTGACAGAGCAGTGTTTTTTTTGTTTTTTTTTCAGCTTTTATTCACATTGTATGTGATGAATATTAGCAAGACAAGTGCTGTCAAAGCATGTCCACTTCCACTGAGGCCCACAAAACTAAATGTGTCATGTTTTTTTTTTCCCCACAATGGGTCAAAGAAGGCAGGGACCCAATGGTTCAGTGGATTTACCCACTTGTCTCACTGATGTGATAAGCCAAAGTGGCTGCGTGCATGTGTGTGTATTCATTTTAACCATCTAGCTTTGCAACTTGGCATTTTAGTCACAATAAATTAGTGTTGAGGAGTTAAATTGGGATGAAAGAACCTTAAACTTGATTCGCAATATGGATAATATTTCATGAAAGCACAGAAACACTGAAAAAAAGAAGAAAATATGAATGTCGTTTTCTGATGTAGTTACACTTGAAAGAAGAGCTTGCAAAAGAAACTGAATTACAGCCTAGCTGAAAGAGTTGCTTAATATTCTAATGCACAATGATGTGAACTTTAACAGAGGTGTAAACAGCTGTTGGATGTGGAAGATGTAGCGTTGTAGCAAATTATGTTCTCACCAGTGAGAGTCATGCTTAAAATAAAAATTATGAAAACTAAAAAGAAAAAAAAATGTCAAAAGTTCATGGATTATTATGAGTTTTATGAATGACATTCATGTGCATGAATATTTTGCCAAAGCTTTTAAATTTTACATATACGTATTTAAGAAAAAAAAAAGAAAAAACCTGTTCAAACATTTCTTTTGACAGTTTCACAAAATGTTAAAATGAGGTGAAACTGGGTGTTCTGCGTGAATACATCATTTCAGCTGCTCATTTAAAAACCAGGTACTGGATGTTGGTGAGAAATTAATACACGCAAATGGCTAAATGTGAGCAAATATTTAGAATTACATTTAGCTAATATTGGCTGTGACCAAACCTTTAGCCATATCCAAACCCCATTCCATATAAAATTAAAGAAATCCATGATCATTGTGTCGTGGTTTTTACTATAACATTTGATTGAAAAAAAACTTTAAAAACAGATAAATCTAATAAATCTTGAATTTAAAATCTAATGCTGGTTTGAAAAATAACAAAATTTCAGTTAGTCCTTTAATTTCAAGCTGGAATTCAAAGCAGTAATACATTTTTTAAAATGAATTTAACAATGACAAACATACAGCTAAAAAGGCTGCTTGTTCTATTCTATTCTATTCTACAGTCATTTAGCAGACACTTTTATCCAAAGCGACTTACATATGAGAGTGAGAACAACACAAGCACAAAATCAAACAGTAGAGGACATCATAGGAAAGGGCTAGTGGACTGCTGGAATCGAATGGACGCCGGTGTTGACGTGTAGTGCTATAGGCTTTGCCCCCCCCTTCCCCCCCCTCCCCCACAATATTACCTATGTTAAAGTACAAAAAAATGAATACCACAATATTTGTTGCAAAGAACCGGGCTTAGTTCTCCAAATGTCCTGACAAATATAACTAAACTAAGTGTAGAAGTGCTCCTTGAAGAGTTAAGTCTTCAGCTTGTTGTTAAAAGTAGACAAGGACTCACAGAGTTTGGGAGATCATTTCACCATTGTGGAAAAGAGTCTGGCTAGTGATTTGGTCCCCTGTAGTGGTAGTAGCACAAGGCGTCTTTCACTTGTGGAACGTAGCTGTCGAGAGGGAGTGTAGGTCTGGATAAAGGAGTGAAAGTAGACAGGAACTGTTTGAGTTATTGCTTTGTAAAACAGAAGCAATGCTGTGCACATGTCATATACACAGTAAGTTTGTTCCAAACATATTGTTAAATGTTGCCAGTTAGCTGTGAAAATGGTAATCCAGGGTGGGATCCACCAAAGGCAACTATACACTTTATTCTCAGTCTAAACATGCAGAACAGAAGCTTTGGACTAGGAAGGGGCATGTGGCAGCACCCACTCCCCCACTGCAAAAAGTCAATTTTACCTGCTTTCATGTCAGCCTCCAAAAGTACCCAATAACACTAGAAAGGATTGCTATATTTGACACAAGGTGCTTCATTGAAATGGCGTCACTCGATGGGTTTGTAAACTTGCTAAATATAGTTCTAAAGTAGCTAAATGGCAATGCAGGAGACCGTGGAAACCGTGCACTGACAAACGTTCTGCATTGTTTAGAACGCACCTTGTCATTGAATGCGTTGACTTTCTTAGTGGTACCTTTAGAGGCCCACCTTTCCTAATTACACACAAACACCAGACATTTTGAGGAAGATATTTGGACTATTTGGTATGTACATTTTTAAGCATTGCTGTCCATATCACAATGGAATTGTTTTGCTGTCAATTCAATATGTATCTGAATATATCCTTCTGACTGGAAACCAACACTCAGGTTGGTAGAAAACAGTGTGTATCTGCAACTTTCCAGGAATCGTCTACTTTTATCTGCCAGGCAGTTTGCTATGGTTGGTAAGCAAATTCTAAGCGTGCATGTGGACATTTGGGTTTAGATTTCCAGAACATCTCCAAAACATGTAAAGTCTATAGAGTGAAAAATACTTTATTTTGCAAAAATCTAATTTCTTCCTACCACTTAAGATAATAAACACAGTTTGAAAGGAATACCAGTGAAGAGGTCCTGTGCCAACAAATTGAAACTACCTCTGTCCTTAAGAAATCCCTCTGTTCTCTTATCTGCTCTGCAAAAATATAATACTATGGAAATTTAAACCGTGATTTTAGGAATACAAGTATTCATTAGGATATCCACAGCCAGTTAAATGCACATTCCCACTTAAAGTCAAATTAGCTGACAACACTTCAGTGGTTACATTGCATTTTTATGCAGTACAGAGAACTTTGCTGATAACTCACTACCCGACTTTATAAGCCGAATGCCTTTTCCGTCCAGACAAAATATGATTCCCAGAGTTTGGCCAAATGAAGCTGAAAATCTCATCAGTAGACCCTGTAAGAAACTACGTCGTATTATGGATCAAAGTGGATCTCATCTTTACATGTGCATGGTAATATGGATCACACCTGCAAAATCGCAAGGGCTTCAGAGGAAAAAAAAGCTTGTGCTCAGGGAAGGTGATTGAAGATTATACAACACTGATGATACACAGCAAATCGGTTGTATTTAAAAACTATGAAATATCTCATTGCTCCATGTGACATTTCCTCGTATTTTTCTACATATGTTATGTTTGTTTCTAAACATGTATCAACACAAACTAGTGTCTGCGTATGTGTGTTAGCAAATGCGGCACATCTGCAAGCGTCTATAGCACTTTAGGTAGATTACTCAAGCACTAGTTGTCTGTTATGCAGATTAAAATAAAAATTACTGTAGGAAATATTAAAATTGGCTTTGATACTGATGTATAGTTACAAAACAAACAAATATATATATATATATATATATATATATATATATATATATATATATATATATATAGTATGAAGTAATGCCAGATGCTGCAATCTAATACAAGCTGTAATTTTCATTAAGTATGGGCATGTATGAACTTGTTATCTTTAACATCTTTAGCTTAGAGAAAGAACAGGCCTTTAGACTGAAAGCATCTATGCACATTTGCCTGGCAAAATCACAACTTTTGCAGTTGAACATTGTGTACTTGTATAAATTGAAAGAAAAATTTAATTCCGTTAGATTGAAAGTTTAACATAAATAATGTATTGTATTTAACATAAATATTAAGGCTAAAAAAAATTTCCATTCTCACAAGCTAAGCCATGTTTTCTGATAATTATAGTCTTTAATTAACCTCAGCAAATTGGCTTCAATATATACATGCTTTCAACAGTCTTTGGAAGAACACAGATCTTTTGCCACATTCTTAGTATATTTTCTTTAGAATGTATGTAATGTGGTGATTGAGTTCATAAGAATCCCCTCCAACATCAGGCCCAAGTGACTCCTGCTAGAACAGATCCCAAATGATATGTCGAGGATTCAGCAGCCAGTGACCTAGCATGTGGTCAGCACAGCTTGATCACGCCGAATAAATCTACATAACATGATCAGCACTCCCAAGTGGCTCAAAAAGCTTCAAAAGGAACATGCTGGGTCATTTATATACTTCTACAGCAAAAGACTATTTTGTAACTTTCTGCATTTACAATGTCTACGTATAGATTTTATCAGGGGAAAGGGGGGTTATTAGCTGAATTTTTGTTAAAGGTGCTACTTTTATGATTGCTAAGGCATAGAAAAAGGAAAATTTGCTTTGGGATAATTAACTAAATAAGGTCCATCTATATCTATTGGCAGAGCCTGACAGTTGGAAGCTGTTAGGGATGTGAAAATAAATTTCCTCTCACTATGAAACTAATTATAGACATAACCGCTGAGTGGAAAATCTGCAGCTTGGTTGAGCCCACACTGAGCAGTGGCTGCATAACTGATAGACGTATCAGCAATAGGTCATCACAGATCATGCTTAAGGGTTGTAACTAGATTAAAAACTTTACAAGTTAAAAAAAGAGACTAGTGAAGTTGAAGTTTGTGATTTCTCACACAGAACTCTACTCAGCAGGAGGCTGATACATGATGCATGAGAACATGTTTTTGACATGTTGACAAGTCTATATATTGCAAATGAGTTCTCTGAAAAATATATTACTGCATGAGACATAAGAAATATAAGCAGTTAACGTCCATTGACCATGGAGGTGCTATAAACCAATGGGGAAAATGGAGAGGCAAAGTCTATTGTAAGTTGTGTGTGTCACACTTCCAAACAGCTGGTTTGAAGCGTAATTTGTAAAAATTAAAATTAAATTAGTTAGTGCAAATGTAATTTAGAATTTTGAGCTGAAGTCAGAACCTGAATATGGGCAGGTTGACATGCATTTCTTGTGCTCCTGCGTGTGCAATAACAGGTTTTCAAGGCTAAGAAAATAAATAAGTAGAACATGCGTTGCCATCTCAACAGTAGGCCTACGTTACGAACGAAGCCAAAACAGCTCAGTAACTGTGTAATTGATGTTGGCTGGTGGTCTTACCCTTTGGTAATGATTTCTTGTTAACATCAGTCACTGAAGATATTATAAAGCCTTACTGGATATTTTAACCCAATGTGTCATTTCAGATTAGATGCCTATACGGTTGACATTATATGCTTTTTTTCCTTTCTCCTCTGCATTCAGAAAGCACAATTTTCTTCTAAATCTGAGACTTTTCTCTCTGTTTACTTATTGATTATTTCATAAAAGTCCATCAAATGTTGAAACAAAGTGGGTTAAGCAGTGAGGCAACATGTTCCCTGCATCACTGAAACTAAAACACATTTTGTTTTATAAAACCTCTTGATAACACTGATAACTGATAATGTGGACAAGTTACTTTTATTTAGATTTGGACTTTGACTCTACCTTATCAATGGAAATTTTAGGCAATTTTTATGTAAAAGTAAGTGTGTATCTATCAATCCATTTATCAGACCCTTCATGTGTGTGCTATAAACATACACAGGAAATCTGCAGCAGATTCAAAAAATGGATTTTTAAACAATTGTCTCAATAATAACAACTATGAGTCATTGTCAAATTAAACACATGCCCAGCATTTGATGAAAACAGGGACAAAAAGATTCCATTTTACTCCCAAATAACCTTGATTAAAATGAGCCTGGATGATCAGAGGTTGCCTCAACTCTGAATTTAGTTTCAATGCTGCAAAACTATTTGTATTCAAACATTTCTTATATCGACTCCAAAATGGACAAAATCTTTCCCACAGACAGTGAATGAATTGGGAATTCAGTTCTGCCATTTGAAGCCTGAAACATCTGCCTTTATCTATTCAAGGATGTGAGATTCGTCAGATATACCTGAGTGTTATTTATCTGATCTTCCTGAAACATTCTTCTTGCTAAACTTAATGTTTTTTCTTGTTTAGATTATGCCTTGATTCTGTGTTGTACTGGCCTTGTGAAGAAAAATGGAAAAGTTAAATTGCAAGCCATTACTTTTAGAAAGAAACATTATAAAAAAAAAAAATAAAAAAAAAAAAATTCAACACTGTTATTAATGAATCATACAAAGGAATGCAATACAAGGAAAAATAATTCCATGGTGGTCCAGAAAATAATAGAACATAATAGAAGAAACTATAATTGCATTTTTTTTTCAATCTCTGATTAATTCAGCGGTGCTAATTACTGCTGCAGAGAGCTGTGATAATTGTTTTTTAGTCTTTTCTGACTGGTCATTTTGTAAGCTTATAAAAAAAAGAAGAACATGGTAAAAAAAAATTAGAAAAAAAAAATACCAATGGATAAGACTTAAGGAAATGTGGCAGCTCTGAAGAATCATTCACATATTTAGAGATTTTACATTAAATGATATGCCATATTCTCTCAAAGCATGCTGCCTTATAATGCTCTATTTTTTTTTTTTTTAATTTATTTATTTATTTATTTTTCTATGAAAGTTGAGTCTAATATCTGCAACGCAGCACACTTATTGAGCCAGGACCCAGATGAAACCTACAAGTGTAACAGCATCATTTTGGACAGCCCATATTCCAGATGATTAGTGAGGAATGCATTTTTAATAAATCCAGTAATAGTAAAAGTGTAATCAGTTCACAACCAGAATCCTCTAACCGTGAAATCACCCTAATTACTTCTAAATGTGACAGCGGCGGATACATTAGATTTTTACCAAAAGGAATGAGGTTAAAAAAATGTGTTTTTTCCCAGCAGGATTACAAAAAGCAAGAAATATTTCAGATTTTTAGTAAGTGCCCCAAGAGATTAAATTTGTCAAATTTGTATGTGTCTTTGTTGGACAGCAGAGTAAAATTAAATGAGTTATTTTTTTGCCCTTTACAGCATGAGGTTTGTGAAAATCTCTGCCTATGCCTTTTGATTCACCATGTGGTTTTATACTAGATTGAGTTGACTTGTAAAATGTGTCTTTTGTGTTTTTTTTCTTATGGTGTGTTTTAATTTATTATGTGTAGATACATGGTGTGTCTATCCTAGGGTCTCATGAAAGAAGACAAGCATGGAATATGAATCACGTGCCAAACTGGAATGCGAAACAGTAACCGTTGTTAATGTCATGCTTATTCAATCCATTTTTAATGGGAGTTTTAATGGGATAATCTGTGGATTGCATCTACCCAAACCCTAAACCATGGGTATCAAACTCCAGTCCCCGAGGGGCATTATCCGGGAGCTATTCGTTGTCTCCGTGCTCAATCACACCCGATCGAAATCAATGTATAGGTTGACAAGAAGCTGTTGGGTCCATATGTTTTGAATCAGGCATGTTTGAGAAGGGAAACAATAAAAATCTGCAAGATTCTGGCCCTTGTGAAGTGCACACCCGTGCCCTAAATCATGCTTGGTGTCATTACAAGCAGCTGTTGGTGGGATCAATGACCAGCACTCTGCAATTATAGTTATTTGTATATACATATGTTTGTATGTTTGTATGGATGGATGGATGGATGGATGGAAGGATTGATAGATGGATGGATGGATGGATAGATCTTTCCAATGGAGGACCAACAGTAGATACAATATTATTCAAACTTCATATTTTGATTAATGTAACAGAGAATGTTTGTAGGAAATATCACTAATTTACATAACAATACATAATGTTCATATGTAGTGCACTGTCATATTTCATGAACGTGACTCACAGAATGGACTAACTGAGTACCAGCTACCATGAGCAGCTAACTGGGTGGGCAACAATCAGCTAAGTTGTTGTATTTAATTAAAAGTAACAATTTCACTGAGACAGCTCCTTTCTTCCTGTCAAGAATCCACTTCATACAAGGCTGTGGTTCTTCCACATTAATGTTATGTGAAGAGTAATGTTACAGCTAGGATAATAAATAACGCATATCAAATCATATTCACTGCATTAAGAAGAGAAACTAAGCATCAACACCCACACAGAGGTGAGTGTGAGCTGGTCCTGTCCAATAATAACTGACTGCCACTCTAATCAAAGGAACAGCCCACTGTGCAGTACTTGGGACGCCCCATTGCATCAGGATAGTCCTTTTTAATTAGGCCAGATCCCTTTCAACTGTGCTACAACGTCATTGTGTAGAAATGTCTTTGGGACCAGCATGGATTTGAGGTTTCAGTCATTAGGAAAATCAGGTCAGCCTTGGCATCTGGAGGAAATCCAAGGCAAAATATGTAATGACACACATGTATCCCACATTGTTTTTAATGAGCTATTTCAAGACAACAAGCGAAGGACACAAATCTAACCTCAGAGAACATGCATATTTTGACTCTTAACTAGGGGAAAATGAGGAACGAATACTCAAAAGTCATGGGGAACATTAATTACAGAAAGAATGGATAAAGAAATAAAAGAAGTCAACAAATTAATGGACATGTGTCCATTGTGGATATGCCAGAATAAACAGATAAAAAAAAAAATATCTCATGACTAAATTGGCTGTGTAAGGCTTGATGAGGAGAGGTACTTCTCCACTATTTACAACTTGATTCATTTTATATATAAGTTTTATAAGAGTTGTACATGGGCCTCTTTTCAAAACTCAACAGAATACTGATAAAACGTGTGCAAAAGGGCAAAACAACTAATCACCAGTGCATCAATAAGTTTTGCTTTATTGTTTTTTAAAGTGGAACTATTATGTGCATTTCAGGATAATTTATTTTTATTTCTGAGCCCAGAAGGGCTGGGATTGATCGAATTAATATCACAAATCGCTTTATTTACTTCAGACCGACCCTCTCCGTAGGCTGTCAGATCAGCCTGTGGGCAAAACGAGTGGATTGAGACTCTTCCGCATTAAGCCCCGCCTCCCGCCACTGCACTACATCGGGAGCGTGCACCGCACCTGCTTTCACCGTCATTGTAACATCTCATAAACAGAAGGATTAGGCTAATATAAACTCAATAAAAAAAAACAAAATACAATGTCAACACATAGCATACAGCCCTACATGTTGGAACCTGAATCAGAGCCTGAAAACGAAGTGGAAAACAGCAACCCACAGCAACGAATGCAGCAGGATGTCTCTCTTTGGTAAACTCACCAGCCATCGTTGGAAATAACTTTATCCGACGTTTTCTACCCGCCTGATGTATTTGTACATGCCCTTGTTAACCAGTAGAAGGTAACCAATCACCGAACCTTATCCCCCGGGACGTCACAAGGATTTCCAAGTAGAAAAAACTCTCTAAAACGACGCGTTTTTCATCGCCATGAAAACCGAACGGAGAAAGTGCTGGAACTCAAGCTCAAACTCCAACATGCGTTTAGGTGATAAAAAACAGTGCCGTTCACATGTCTGATGAGGATTCAACACTGTAACACTGTAGAAAGCTCAGAAAACTCCAAATACCATAATAGGACCCCTTTAAATATGTTGACACTCCTATAACATTACTGTCACATATGTTTGGTCTGTAGTGCAGTAAAAACATTATTTTTCTACTTTTTTTTCTAAAATGATGAAAACAGTCAACTTTATCCATTTCTGTTTTTGGTAAACTTCAATTTACACGACCCAATAACCAACCACTGGGAGACTGAACAAAAAGCACATGCACTCATAGAACCCTTGTTGTTTTATGTTATGTTAGCCACTACAAGACGTCAGATAATTAAGCAGAGGGAAATGACAAGAGAAAGTAATATAATGCAGATTTATGGAACTTAAACTTGTAATAAAACACAAGTTGGTCCTGATGTTTCTTTCATTTGTGAAGTTTAAAAATTTTAGAATATGCATATTGAGAAAAAAAAGTACAAACTTTATACTTGCCACAAAACCTGCGTGTTGAATGACAACAGATAAAATGTGGTGTCCAGCTTAAACTCACAAAAAAGCAACAACTAAACTGTAAAATTGTTACAATTTCAAATCCAAGATGGCACCAGGATGTCCTGCATGATGCAGTGTTACATCAAGAGAAGCATTGCTTGGGTTGACTTGATCAGGCATATATTTTTCTTTTCAACAGCACCATAGCATATCAGAGCTAATTATTTCATCATCTCACCTTGAAATATTAGCTGGTAAAACTGAAAAATATCTCTTAGAGCTATGCTTGCCAATGGAAGGCGGATACCACAATTTGTTTGTTTAGAAAACCATAACTTTCTTTTTTACCGCTGCACCGAGGATAAATATTGCACATTAACTGTAACTTTCTGTTTCAACATCATGACTTTGTTTGGATGACATTTCAAGGATTATTAAAAAAAGTGAAATCTGATTGACTAAATGCTGTTATTCTAACAAACTGATGGAGTCATTAAAATTGTGTATCACATTTCTGAGAAGAGCTTTATGCAATAACAGTAAAGGTCCAATAACCTTTCATTATCTCTTTTATGGTTTTTATTAACCCTCGTTTTCCTCAGACGACAGTATATTCAATTAGTCAGCCTGATCACATAGTAAAGTCCTCAACCTTACCGCCAATCTTTTTCTTAGTTTTAGTTGCTATTTTCATACAGTAGATTAAGTAGAAAGATGGACGATGTTAAACTGTACTTACCATAACCGACTGCAACAAGATTAAATCAAGACAAGTCTTATGAAATGGTTTAGAATTGATGAGTTACAGATCTGGTCAACACATTTTCCCTCTGGTGACAATCTGTAAATGTTGAAAAAACTTGTCAGAGAAGATTGTGATGGATTTCCAAACTTTGACCTGAGATTGATTTTCCCCTCTCATGGGAGACAATTATACACAAGTTAACTTTTATTTCACTCGACAAAGTTTCTCCCCAAACGTATCAACAATAGGGCAGACATCATTGTATGCAAATATGTAATATTTTTACAAAGCTCATGCATGCAATTAAAAAAAAACAAAAAACAAAAACAAAACCATCAAGGGGTCCTTCTACACTTTGTAGGATTTTCTGGGCTTAAAGTTCATTTAAGAAGAAAAAAGATACAGTTTATCCATTTATGCCTATTTAAGGAATTGCCCTAAGTACATATTATAAACTACACTATATGGCCCTGTTTCTGACTGACAGGGTGAAAATATTGTTTGTGTGCTTCAATTGAAAACGTAGACTCATTATCTTAATTGCAATCTCAGTCCTTAATTAGCACCACACACACACACACACACACACACACACCGAGCCATTCAGGTGTGATCAATGCCCCCTTAATCTCCAACCATAAAATGAAAAGAAAATGAAATCAGTGTTTTGCTATCTTTAATTAGAACGTAATGTCAAAATTAATAACAATCAAGTCAATTAGCATTCCTGCTTGGCTGATGTGCACTGATTCCACTCTTTAATATTACTGCAATTCCAGGTTAATTGTCACCATTATGGGATGATTCGGCGGAGCATTGGAGGGATTAATGGAGTAGAGCTGAAGAGGCAGAAGAGAGAGGAAATTTATGAAATAAGGGGAAAAAACAGATACAGTTAAAACACAGACACATACACACACCTCACAGCAGGCAGGATCTCTGATTTGACTGTGTCTAAATTAGATCTTTTTTACCCAGAGATGCATAACTTACATCTTTTCTTCATGGAACCCATTCTGTCAAGAAAATTGTTCTCCTATTGGGAGGCAGAAGTAGTATTTCACTGTCTTTCAGACCCCCTACCTCACTGACTATAAACAGCTGAAGACCGCCTTATCTCAGCGCCCTTTGTTAAACCTGTAAGAGAAAGTCCTTTATTAAAAAGTCATCTTCCTCTAAGCTGCAATTTCTAACTTTGAGACGACACAGCAAAATAAACATGTCCAGCTTTAGGGAGGAGCGCACTGTGACAAGGTCATTTAAAGATCCATGCAGAACAAATGCTGCATCTCACAGTCCTCTACGAGGGAAAAAGATCTTACAGTATGAATATTGTTTCAGGCAGGAAAAAAAAAAGTGTGCTGTTGTTAGTCTGCTGTTTTACAGCTTGGAGAAATACTTTAGCAGGACTGGAATTGCAGGATCATCAATTAATGACTTACTGGGCTGTGGTTTTCCACCCTAGAGCCTGCTTTTGTAGTCTGCATTGAATAAATTTGTATAGGAAGGCTGCTAATGAGGCCTAATAAAGACGTTAGCCGTGGGCTGCAGAGGATGGACTGCTGTCCTATTTAAGAGTCACAGGACATGCCCTTTGGGAAGCTATGACCTGTCCATTACTGTAGGGTTGGGTGTTTACCTCAATATCCTTTTCCTAAATATCAGATTTTAATTATCAGTGTGGCCACCTGGGATCTTGATCTTGAAGCGGCGAGTTTCTCCTGTTGTGAGAATGCCAAAGAGCTTTTCTTTTACATCTTTTCTCTTACAATAACATTAGAAGTCGCATAGCTTGTGCAAACTTTAGGCTAACAAGAAATGGCCAGGGGTAGCTCATTGGAGTGCACAGCTTTATTGTTAAACCACATTATGACTGACCTGAGGAGAAAAGGTGGGATTATCTCAAAGCTATTGTCTTACATTTGGAGTACAGACGAGAGTTTAATCAAATCTTGAAGCAATCGATGCGTCTGCTCCAATGGACACTTCGCTTGCCCTTGAAGCCCAAGGAGTGTTCAGAAACGATACCACTGGCGAAAAGAGTCACTTTGGATACATCATCACGGAGAATGAGATTAGCCTCCCATTCTCCGCCCACCGGGATATCTAATGTCGCCGAGCTTATCTTCTAAGCATTCAATCAACCTCCAGGAACCAGGCCTGAAAACACCTTGCAGCTCTTTGTTTCTCTCTCCACCCCCACAAAACAATGGCTCCTTGCGAAAGTAGTCATTTGTACACTTTGAAACTTTTCCTTGATTCATGTTGGTGTTTGTTTGTTCATTTTTACCAGCGATGATTAAGCCAACCTGCTGTGCTGGTGGGAGTGTTTTTTGTACATGCATGGGAGCGAGAAAACAGACACTAAGTACTGAACCGGAATCGCAGCATGGCCGTGCTCTACACTTTGTAGCTGAAATATTAGGACAAAAACCCCCGTGGCTGGACGGGGCACTGTCCCAAATAGGCTCATCTATTATTAAGCACTTTTTCCCACTGTACTATTTCCTGCATTTGTTTCGCTTCGTGACATTTAAAGCGATAAAGAGATCATGATGTATCACACTGGATCTATTTCGGGACAAATGGATTTGATCTACTTTAAGATTAAAAGATGAATGTCTGCAAAAAAAAAACAAAAAAAAAACATTTAATCTCTTCTTTGTGTCTTGTAGATATATAATCAGGAACACAAATGTGCTGTGCATGAGCGAGTTTTTGACCTTGTGCAATGAAGTGAGGAAAAAGTGGAGAATAGAAATACATTATTTAAAGACATTTAGTTCACAGTTTGCTGAAATGGATCTGGGAAAGAAACATGATCTTTCTATTTTTAATTACTTCTATGCCGTCCCCAATAATCCAACATATCACTTTGCTGTGCCCTCTGCTTTTCTCTGTGCCGCTAAACTGCATGCTTTTCTTTTTCTTTATATTTCAATAAATATTTTTTACAGTGTGTTAAAGTGCTCTCTGCCCTTAACCTACAGTAATGATCAAGTCGCTGCCCGAGCAGCTGGTGAAATAATGTTGTTGTGGGTGGTTTGTGCAGAAAAATCTTCATTGCTAACATCACACAAAAGGTTTTAATGTCACCATAGACATTCCTCTGAGAATTTTCACCCCAACTTGCAAAATCTGACAAGCGGGACCTTATACATCAGCCACAGCCTTGTTTCTCATTTCTTATTCAGCATTTGCATTACACAAGTACGTTCCACTGATCTGTGTAACCTTTGGCGTGGGGCTAGATCAGTAGCAGTTGAAAATGCATGCTATGAATGGCTCCAAGCTGAAGTGAGCGGGTGTGATAACTTTTGCCTGGCAGAGAAACACAGGGAGAATGAGTCCTGCTTCCTATTTAGCATTACAATGAGCTACGCTCTTGGGTACCAATGTTTTTTTTTTGTTGTTTTTCTTTTATCTTCACATCTCAACATTAGTGGGCTGTTTACAGTTTAGCTGTTATACACTTGCTTATGCACTACATAAGTATACATGCAAAAGTGTTAGGGCGCCTAACATACATTTAAAAAAACATTGGGATTTTACCATTTTTTCTAACCTTACATAAACAGTAGGAGGAAATAATGCAGGTTTGTATGACTTTTCAACATCAAATGCATAATTATGGTTTTAGATACATTTTATAAGGAAAAAAGTCACTTATTTCCTCAGGTGTAATTCCAGTATTTGCACCAAACTAAAAGGGAAACTTATATTCATTATTAGCACAAAGCCACAATATTCTGAACAGTTTAAGTGCAGAAATGTCCTGCTGGATTGTTAAACAACAAGACTTTTTTTTAAAAGCCCCTCAGCAACATGACTCCAAGTTATCCTAGAAGCTAAATTAGACAAAGTTGAAGGCACAAAAAGCATATTTACATTTTTTGTGACCTCCTTTTTCCATTTTGGCCAGTGCTGGTTTTAACAATGAAATTACAGAAGACCCATGATCTGAAGTCAATCAATCACCTGAATACACGTGTTTGGATCTAATAAACTGAAAAGCAATTTTCATGTCGACTCCGTCACATCAGCAGTCATCTTTTTTTTTTTTCCCTTTTCTTTATTTATTTTTGCCCTTTCCTGTTACAAGCATTGTTTCCCTAATCTAAAGGGATGAGGATTAAGGGTATTTTGTCAGCGCGGCTATCCATGTCTGACTGTCCTGAGGCTGTGAACTGCCATCACAGACAAATTCATTCTGTTTACCCTTGTCAGCCAGAGGAATATTAATCGCTCAGTACGCAGTCTGAAAAAAGAGCTTCGACTGCAAATATGTAGACAAATCCGACAACTGTACTGTGCCACATATTGAACTGACAGACCAAATTTTTAGACAGCATAGACTTGGAAATCCCAAGCACCAATTGTTGGCCCACTTAAAAGAAAAGTCACTCTCTGAGTCTAATTTAAATGTTTTTTTGTCTGGTCTATATCCAGCTGAGTATTTGCTGAGTTGTAGAGATCTCTTGTCTTCTCTCAACATGATGAGAGCGAGTGGCTCTATGACCAGAAATCATAACCCAAGTTGGTTGTGTTTGAAACACAAAACCTTTAGAACACACTGAAAAGTAGAAACGTACTTTAAATGACACACAGGTAACAGCTTTTTATAAAAGTCAACTTTTTTTAGTATTTGGATAAAAGGCATTGCACAGAAACATGGTGCATGGAGAAAGTTTTGCACTTACCTGCACCATCACTAATCGTTTATGAAGAATTTGTAGCTTTTTATACAATGGGGAATGAAATAATTTACCTGACATTACTTATTTGGGGTCTTTAGAAGACGCCCCATGAACAATTAACAATTTACAAGGGGTGGGACTAGATTTTTTAAAAAAAATGTATCTAATTAATTACAGGCTTTGAAATTAATTTATCTCAATTTATCACATTTCAATTGCATAACATAAATATAGTTTTGTACACTCAATGAATGAATGCATGTGTAGTTTTAGGAACTGATGCAGAAATAAAGTTCCTGTTCTGAAGCAGAAATGGACACAGTGGATCTTTTTCACTGACACCTTGGCTTTAAAGCTCTGCAAGATACTACTCCGGGCAAGACTGTCATTTGTATCTTCTGTTGATGTGAACTGTTGCATCAAATACCACCAGCCGTGCAAGCAAACAGCTGATTCAGAGCTCTTCCTCCTCTTCTGAAGACAACACATGCTGGATAGCTTCCATGAGAGATATCCTGATAATTCTACAAACAACCTTTTAGCAGCTGATCTGGATAAACTGAAGTTGGTAATTTACTCCTGTTCAGTTTGTTTCAAAATAAAATTGAGTGGTATGAGACGAAAAATGTGTGCGTGTGTGTGTTGGGGTTATGTGTATATGTTTGTCTACGTAAAGTCTAACCTCACTGAGGTGAGTAATATGACAAGTAATTAAAGTAAAATATTCTACAGTTACATTCTGATACAACTAAATAATTAAGAAAGCTTCTGTTTTCACTAAAGTGGTTTTATAAACAAGCATTTTTGGTTTTGGAAAACTGTCAAATTGCTCATAATTCTGTTTAATATGTATTGAATACTTCTTGATATGCTAATTGTAACTGAAGCAGTTTTTTTTTTACATTGCATTTTAATGTATTACTAATATATATGCTACCACATGCATGTTAATGGGAGGAGCATCAATAATATATTGTTTAAATAAACCCAAAGGTCACCTTTAGTTATTTCTGAGCCAAAAGATTTACATGTGAAGGGATGTGGAATGGAGCCACACTTATTAGTGATTTGAGTGTAGAGTCGAAAGTGGGCCTTTACACCATAAAAGTACATTCATCATATCAATGTAGAGATTAAACTATGTCAGCATGACAAATTTTGTTTCTCCCACTTTCCCATCATGGTCGTCTGAGACTCGCACTGATGCTTAAGGAGTGTAGACTCTCCCAGTTGTGAATTAGATGGAAAGCATTTTTTAAATTCATTATCTGGTACCTACTTGCTTCGACAAATAATTGACATTGATGCTTGTAGATGTCAGCAATACAAAAATTAAACGCTTGTTTTCGAGTCCTTGATTGTCTTTAAACTTTGAACAAGAAGAAATTCTCCTTGATGTGTATTTCCTTCCAAACCTACAAACTACTTTTCAGGTCTCAGGAACTTGTCTCTTTTCCCTGAAAAAGAAGATTTTCTATTTGATTTGGTTTTGCTTTTAAAGCTTCCTTGGGGACTCTTGCCTATCAGGTCCTATGTATGCCTCTACTTTGAAGGTAATGAGCAGAATCTTGAATCTGGGTCTCTTTAATTGTAAGTCAGTCTACAGAGTTCTGCTAACAATGTGTTATATGGTTAGTCATTGTGGGCACTGATTTGTAGCTTGGTTCTACTTACACTGACAAAGAAAAATAACATTTTAAACATTAAAATGATTTAATCAGGAGAGAACTGAATGTATTTTGTGTCAGAGTTTTTAATCATATAAAATGTATGATGCTGTGTGTTGGTAATCTGTTTGCTTTTGTTATGCAGGACAACTGGAACCATTTATTTCTTGTGATTACCCATCAATCCAGCAAATAAGCCAATTTGAAACCCAAAAATTAGCTCAAAATTTTATTAGGTCACCTCACATGTACTTTCTCTTCAGGATCAATGATGTTAGAATAAAATTTCTCAATCGTTCAAAAATCTATGATGTTATAACTGCCATGTTTCACAAAGGAAACCAGGTTTTTGTCCAGAATGTTGGCCATTGAATGCCTTAGCTCTGTGGAAATGTGACCAAAAGTGTATTTCTTATTTAACAAAACAACTTTATGTGTCTTTTGTGCTACTGCCGGCTTGTAGCACTCCTCTTAATGTGCTGTAAAAGAAATGCTGAGTAAATACACAGTATGGAAGGAGATGAGTGTCAAATGTTATGTACATTTTTCCTTTAAGTAAACTTGAAAATTGATATTGTTATAATAAGGATCCGGAGTTGGGTTTTATTTTAATTGAATAAAAGTGTATGCTTGTGTGGAATAAAGGACACAACCATCAAAGTAGCAAAGATTAGCTGTGTTGTTTGATGCATAGTTAACCTCCAAAGTGCACCACACTCCGGTTCCCACAGGCTGTGCACATATGCCTTTGCTTCTCATGAGTGAATAGTCACACTTAGGTACAGTCACTGTAAAAGGAAATAAAAACTCTTTGATTTTCAAAATGTTTAGATAAAGGTCCCAGGAAAGCAGGAGCCTATCCCAGCAGTCACTGGGAAAGAGGCAGGGTACACCCTGGACAGGTCCCCCATCCACCACAGGGCCAACACACTCACTGGGGACAATTTAGAGCAGAGGTCTCCAACTCCAGTCTCCATGAACTACTATCCTGGTACAACACACTTAATTCAAATGAAAAGGTACACCACAAACTAGTTCTACACCTGCCTGTTGATAAACTATTGACTTGAGTCAGGTGTGTCACAGCAGGGAAACACTAAAACCTGCAGGATGGTAGATCACAAGGACCAGAGTTGGAGACCCCTTGTTAAAAGTAACTGATTACCCTAACACTTTGTTTGGACAGTGGGAGGAAGCAGGAGTACCCAAACAGAACCTACACAGGCTGAACATGCAAATTCCACACAGAAAGTCTGCCATTATAACATCCACCCATCCGGGGCTTGAGCAAGCTAGCTTCTAGCTTCACTTTGCTAACCATTACGCCACTGTGCAGCCCGTTCTGAAAATCTGGTTGGAAAACATTAAAAACTCTGCAGAAAAGATATTCCCTTTTTGGTTCCATGCCATTGTTAATAGAAAAATAAACAAACCTCAAACTTCTGGAACAAAGGCCTTCATTCATCAACATACGGTTGAGAAAGTTCTTAAATTTGTTCCGAAGTTTTAACTGAGTTTATCAAAAAATCCCCCTCAGATTCACAAATATGTTCATTTGCCACAAAATTGTTTGTGACTTTGGTGAATACCTATCTCTCCGAGAGTTAAAAGGACATGCCAGCTTGCTTTACTCTGCAGGGGCAGATACACAGAAAAGGTCATTAGGACAGCAGGCCGTGCACAAACGTAGATGAAGAGACGTTATAAACATTATGCAAAATCTGTCCTGAAATGCAACTGTCCTCATTTTTTTTATTTGATTTTTACATGATAGTCATACACCAAGGTTCAAATAATGTTAAAAGCAGCTTTATGCACAAAATAAATTCCACCTGAAGTTGGACAGCAGCCTGCAGTCTGGTGCAGTGAGCATGTCAGGATTCCTTGTGATTAAGTGGCGAAAGAGGAAAATGCTGAAGCCTACAGTACATTCTCATCTCTTCTTAAATTCTGAATCTTTTACAGTTTCTTTTGTAAATTTCTTCGAGTTGTGTCAGACATATCCAGCATCTTTTTTTTAACATGTAGTGCGCCAGTGGAGCCAGAGCATGCATCTGCTGAAATAAATCCTCAAAGCGGGTCTGAAGGTCGGTCAGTGGCATCATTAAACAGGCCACAACCTCAAAAATAATCATAATAATACAAAAATGTGTTAAGCAGATGGATAGGAGTGTTAAAGAATATATGTATATTATATTATAATATATTATTTATTATAATCATTTTTTGGTCTTGTCTGGTGAGAGTTGTGTAGGACTGTGTGTGTATTCATTTTCTTCAAAGATGTTTGGAAGGCCAGACATAATGATATCCTTCTCGACAGCTTTTTTTCTTTTTTTTTTTTTTCCTATCAACACATACATTGAAAGCTAAATTTGATTTTGAGTTTGATTTTTTTTGTCATGTTGCCTTTATTTTTCTTTTTCTTGTCATGGAGTATGACATTCAAATTCTATTGATCTCAGTTGCCTGTTTTCTTTCTTTCTTTTTCAATTTATCAGGTTATTTATCAATAACCTAAAATAAATTTATTTTAACGAATGAAATAAATTAAAAATAGGGCAATTTTCACCTGGCAGATATTTTAATATTACGACACAAATACAATAACATCATCATTTTGAAACAAAATCATTTGTTAATTAATTTGTTTTTCATCTGGCTTAAATTCTTACTATTTATGTATTTATTGGTATTACTATCATATTTCAACAATCTAACAATATGAAAACATTCACGTGAGTGTTATTTATTTATTTATTTATTTTTTTTATCAAAGACCAAATCTATTAAATAAAAATTCTGTTTGTTGCAAAATCTTTGTTCAAAGATTGTACGCATGACTTCAGAACTAATTCATTTATGAGAACATTTAGGGAATGAGGCCTCTTGTCTTTTGAATGGACAAGACCAAAGTGCAGGGAAATAGGTTATAGTGGACAGCAGGACATTTGGAGACAACAAAACATAGAATAGCCCAGAAACTTTTCAGTTACTTAGGATGACTTACCCAGACATTCACGATCATGACAAGCAGTACGAGACAAAGCCAGTTACCAGTTCAGAAAGACTGAGGGCTCACATAAAAGGGGCAGAGTTTGCAGAAGCTGGCCAATGGCAGACATGGATAAACCCTGCAGAGCAGCATACTAACCAAGAAGGAAAGTACAATGTTTGGACAGACTATGTCTAACGAGAACTCTGTAAGTTTTCAGGGGTGGGCTATAAAAGCAGTGTTACCAAGCCTAGTATTCACGTTTGTCAAAGCAAATTCAAATGTGCTGTGGGTTTTAACTTTTTTTTGTTCTTCAATGATATTCCTTCTTATTTTTTTTTTAATTTATTTTTTTTATATTTTGTAGGCACAAATACTTCCTTGTGGCCTCTGCAGTTGTCTGTACTTGTGTAATGCCAATTAAAGCTTTCTAATCAAATCTTATATATGGTTAGGGTGTAAAAGGCTCATATGCAATATATTTTTGTCTTCAGTCTTTTTCTCCTTTTTTCTTTTTCTTCTTCTCATTTTTATTATTAAGGATTTGAGTGACCATGGATAGCATGGGGAGGCAGTGCAAAGGTGTCATGAAGAAAGGGAAGGATACATACCTGTAAGTCCTTGTATTGTGTCTCATCTCAATTATGAAGAGGGTTTGTAATATTATTGTTCATGTGTTACATTGACATAACCTACAATTATGTTTCATATTTATCAAAGTGTAATAACTTGAAGGCTTCAGTACATTTTGTGTTGCTTTGTTGAAGCAGCCAAGCATCGGCCCAGGTTTCGTAAAGATTTGCTTATTGCAATATGAATTGCCAAGGCTGTTTGAAATCATTTTGTAGCCTGTTAATCATACCACACAGGATGTATTGCTAGGATCAGAAGATGTAAATCCTGTCATCAGATAATCAGGGTTTGCATCTGAGAGGTTAAACCGTTCATGAACAAATTCTGCTGTCAAGGCCGGTCCAAGAGCTGCATATCCTGAGCTCTTGCTGCATAGTGAGACTGCAGTCGGATGGCTGCCGTGATGTTCTATGGTCATGCCGTCACCTTCTCTGGCGCATGCAGACACAGTCTAAAGTCAGATAAAATTTCTAACCAGCATGCAGTGTGCCAGGACCATAGTCCATTGCTTCCAGATGTGTTACGCTGCATATGGCCAAAGTTAAAAGAGCCCAAGTATTCTCCAGAAATATGAGGAATTTAAACACATCATCCAGACAGAAAGCAACGATGTTGCAGCAGCAAAACCAGAAAGGAATGCTGGCAAAAAAATGGCTGGCAGAGCTTTACTTATGTTTCATATACTACTTTTTTGGCTCAGTCCCCACCATAATAAAATACCTCATCAACTTTTATCATATCCTCATATGTAAAAGCACAGAATTGATCATGGTATGTGCAGAATGACAAAGGTATGAATACTGTTTTTGATTCATTAACTTTTTGCAGATCTAAGACATCCGGCAGATGACAAATTTTATATATCCATAGCTGCCACTGGTGGGAGGAGGGGGTCTAAGAAAATTAAAGTGATTAACAAAAAATAATTTAAAGGGGTTTAAGTGTAGAAATAACAGAAAAAAAAGTTAATTGTAAGGTTTTGGATTTTGTCAAAAACACAAAAAACTGCCATTTATGTGGAATTAATGAAATTAGCCAGAAGGACACAAAAACCATTAATGAATGAATTGAAAGTTAAAAAATGAAGTCATAAAGTTGGAATCTATGGATTTGTTTAGTCATGTTTGATATAATAATGTATAATTGGCCTGCAATGAAGTGGCGAGCTGTCCAGGGTGTTCCCCGCCTTTCACCCGAAGACTGCTGGGATAGGCTCCAGCTCCCCCGCGACCCTGCATCGGACTAAGCAGTTGGGATAATGAATGAATGAATGCATAATTAGGAATATCTTGACTACATGATATAACTTCTCTCCTCAAAATACTTGACAACCTGATATCTATAAATCATCCTTAAATGACAAAACAAACTGTTTAGAAATCCTTTAAATGTGGTTTATTAATGTTTAATAAAGTTTTTAATTATTAGAAGTTTTACTACTAAAATTCTTCTGTGTAGTTTTTGTGTGTGTGTGTGTGTGTGTGTGTGTGTGTGTGTGTGTGTGTGTGTGCACCCTGTTACTCTGATGAATGACATAAAATTTTCCTCAATCCAAATGTGTTTATCTAACCCATTAGAATGAATCCTGCCTAATAGCAACCATTATCCTCATCCCACCGTTCCAGCTAACTTTTTATAAAACAGCAGCAAGAAATCTCCTCTATAATGCACTAAAGCAGGATGTGAGGTAGACCTACAACGAACTCGACAGTTTGTAGCTGTTGCCCTCTGAGAATCTGAGTGTGGCTGATTGCACATGGGAACAATTAAAGCCAATGAGGTTAACTACGCCTGACCTTTTCAGCTCAGGGTCAGTGATGGATGACTTGTTGGTCATGTGACAGTTCATTTGTTTTCCTGCATTATTTAGTATGTGAACCTGTTGCATGCATGCTGAAAAATGTCCACTGTTAGGGTCTTGCCATTAGTTAAAGGCACACCGGAATTTAATGAACTGTCTTCAATAACAAAGGTTTATTTGCGGTTTGTGAATTGAGTTCATGGAGTGCAATGCATCACCATATTCTGGCATGATGGTTCAGCTTATGAATTTAGAGTAGTGGCTTACAGGGGCAGATCATTTCCTGCTTAATGGAAGTGTTCTCAGTGCTCTGTAAAAAAAAAAAAAAAAAAAAAAAAAAATTGGAAAGAGACAGCTCTTGAGTCTAGGAACATGTCTTTGGTAATTTCATAGAGCCTAAAATTAGAATGAAATGAGTGCTTTACAAACTTGCGACAAATAAAAGGAAAAGCTGAACCACTGGCAACAAGATTGGTCACCTAGTGACTGTGCTGTTTGCTCACTTAAGACTTATGCCAACATTGCTTTGGTCCGGCTAAATGGTTCGTACCAGGAATGGTTGAATTGGGCTTATAAATTTGGCAAGGTTTGCTAGTTAATAAACAAACCTTGTGTGGCAGTGGCTCAGTAGGTCATCCAGTTACTGCAAGGTTGGTGGTTTGAAACTCCCTCTTCCCAGTCATTCTGTTGCTTCACCCTCCCCGCCTCTACCATCATCGTTGCTGGTTTATGGATGCATATCAATGTTTGGTGGTTGTCAGAGAGCCTGTAGGCAGAGATTGGCTTCCGTGTTTCTTGTCAGTCTGCCGCAGGGCAGCAAACAGCTTAACACGACCAAGTATGAATGAATAATGGATTGACTGTAAAGCATTTTTTGTGCGCCAAAGAAATCTAATCCATTATTGTTATTAAAAAGTCAAGATTATGCTGTTATTCAATCATCTGCAAAGTCAGACCCGTAATTTTGGAAAAGGTGTCAAACAAAGTCTAATAATTCAAAATTTACTTGAAAGTGCATGCATTAAATGTCTAACGTGGTGGCTTTTAAAAGTCACGCCACAAGTGATATGTGTTTTTGTCTTAAAGCCAATTGGAAATGGAGTTTTTCTTTTAAAAAAATAGGTTTAGAGTATAATGGCTTCTTTTTTTTTTTTTTACTACTTTTGATTGGACCTTTATATTTCACCCTTAAAACAAGTCACCTGTAGCATAGTTCTTCTTAGCAGAAAAGCTGCATTATTTTTCTAAATCTTGACCATAATTGCGTCTTTTATGGTGGAGTTTAAAACTTGAATTGCTGGATGTAGCTAGTTGGTCATTAGACTCAAAGTTGTTCACGGTGTTGACTCGTCTGCTTTTTGTGGAACTATATTATCTGGCTGTGGATTAAAGAATCATAAAAAAAAAACCCCCCCAAAAAAAAACACGTGATATGTTCTATTTTCACATAAATAGTAGCTTTGGATTATTCACTGTGTTATGTTAACATCTAACTTTATATAACTTGCACTTCAGAGAAGTCATCCACTTTTGTTATGGAAACACTCTAATCTGTACAGTATCTGTTATCACTCTTTATTTCCCTGTTTATTCTCTGTTGCATTGTACAGAGAGGTCATCAGAGACCTTGCTGTCACTCTCTAAGCATCAGATTTCTGTCATAACATGTTTGGTGCAGCAACAGAAGTCACAGATGAAACACTCCTTTGATCAGCGAGTCCTTTGAGTTTGCTCTTTAAACCTCCACTGCCACTGTGGGCATTCAGGAGGCATCAGGAGCAATGCCACAACACTACCATTGTGCTCAAGCCTCTCGTGTGATAAACCTCACCGAGAGCATAGAAAAACAGGAAGCCAGGCGATCAAACAGCATTCTTTTCAAGCCTTACTGAGCTTAAATCATCTTGAATAATGTGGAACATGTGTGTAACACCCCCTTGTCCAGCATTACTTCTAAAAACACCAAAGTTTGGTAATGTTTCTCCAGCCTGTTCCTACCACTTGCATCTTTCATAGACAGCTCCCCAAACAGACGCAGTGTTGCTTTTAATTAGTATCAACATCTTCACCATGAGATGATGATCTAACTGCCTTCTTCTCTGCTGGAAAGCCTCAGATGAAAACACAAATTAATGTTTACACAGAGACTGTAGTCCTGCAAGAAAATGATGCCAGAAGACAGTAGATTTTGGTTCTTTCTTGTTTCTTTTTTTTTAAAAAACTGTTAAGCTTGCTAGGTAAGAACTGGAATTCCTTTGTGCTGCCGTCAAACGTTTATTCATACAGTCCGCTACATGGTGCATACCTGATTGAATGAACAGGGTTGTGGTGTCTTGGAGACTTCACAATGTAATATGATCACAATTCAGTGTACTACGGTTGAATTATTACACTTAACAATTGTCAGAATTTCCAATGCATCGTTTTTGCATAATATTTCTTTTTTTCTTACTTCATACTTTTAAAACAAATCAGTATCCATTAATTCAAGAAACCAAACAAAACTATCTTTATGTTAAACCATAAATGAAGGCAACACACAACACATTTAATACAGAATTGTGATATTTTTCCATGGAATGTGCAGGAAAAATGAGTGAGCAATAATTAGTGGCAACAAGATTTGCTCTGTGGATTTTGCCGATGTTGTCAAAATGTGCATGTGTAGCACAGAAAACTGCAAAGGACCCATCACTTTAGCACCACTGACTACTCAAAAAGCGTGTCAGCATTCATTTGACTGTAAAGCCAAAAGCACTTAGTTTTTGTGTATTAGATTGCATATTAGTTGCACATTGATCAAGTGAATATCTTGTATGACACACTGGAGGAGAAATGCATTTAAAAACAACTAGATGAGATGTTCAGAACAGCATATGACTGCTGTTCTGAAAACATTTGACAAACTGACAGCACTGACGTATGTTCGGAGTATCACTTTTTTATGTTGTTTGTGCTTTAAACAATTTACATATGGATTCGTTGTTGTCCAGATGTTGTCCCTTCACATGTTCTCAAACAACAAAATCTGATTTGTAAATCTCACCCTCACTAGCTGTCTGAAAGGTTAGCTGCTGCCTTCTTTGTCCTTTTTTTTCAATGCATAGCAAAACCGTTAAGATCTCAATTGAACTTCAAGTTATGCCTTTGAATATACTAGACATTTCTTTTTCTTTTCTTTTTTTTTAAAGTAAAATGCTAATTCACGCATCAATAGTGAGTACATATTTCAACAACCATCAAGGCTTTTCAGGTAATTCTTCTCACAAGAGTCTTTTTCATCATTCTTATGAAAAATAAAAATCTAAGTCTCACTAACTGTGCATGCTTTGCAAGTACTCCTTCTGTAAGACTTACTGTTGTCTTCATTGTCATTAAAGCCAAATGAAAAACAAAGTTAAAATGTAGGATGTCTATATAGTGATACATGTGGTAGACAGCCATTAACAAATGCTACCCATCTGCTGCAAACTGCCAGGACCAGACTAAGTCCAATCACTGCCAATAATGTCACGTTTTATTATTTCATCAAATCTGTGACCAGAACGTCAAAGGTTCTGTAAATGTAACGGAACAGTTGGCATCAACAATGATGTGTGCTCGAGTGTTGAGAGAGTATTCACAATGCCCATTAGAGCCAATAAGGAAATTCAAATCTCTCTGAACTCATGGCAAATATCACCTGCACAACAAAGATTATTAAAAGTCTAATTATGCATATCAAACACCACAGACGGGACAATTAGAAGAGGGGGGCCTCAGGCTGCTGGCACAGATGGTTTGCCCATTAAAGGAAACTACAGACCACTGTATTATTAAAATTTAGCTGTGTGCGTATGTGTGTGTGTGTGTGTGTGTGTGTGTGTGTGTGTGTCGTAACTGAGATCCTAGCAGTTTTACTTCAAGTGTAGTGCCGCTATGGCCCAATGCTATCATGCAAAAGTGTCACCATCTTTGGGATAACATGAGATATGGTCATTACATATCATCATTGCCCATATCCTGGCCAGATCAATTCTTGGGGTCAGGGTGCCCCAGACCAGCAATGCTGAGTTGTAGCCTCAACTAGAGCTCATGCATTTACATGGAGCACAAGGATATTGATGCTGAGCATATTGAAAGAGAGATACCACTAAGAACAAAATATAAGACCGAAGATAAACTATGAAATTTCCTCTACACCAGACAATGTTTCTCCGTCTTCTATTATCCAGTTTTGTGGGGCTTTGTGAATTGAAAACTCCTGCTCTTAACCGACAGGAGTGGTGCCCAGTTTGCTTTTCAGCTGCTGTAACCCATTTGCTTCAAGGTTTCTCATGTTGTGTGTTCAGAGATGGTATTCTGCATACCTTTGTTGTATCAAGTAAATATTTTAGTTTCTAATGCATTTCTATCAACCTAGTCTGCCCATTCTCCTCTGACCTCCAAAATCAATAATGCATTTTGGTCCACCCAATTCCTGCTGAGTTTTTTCAGACCATTCCTAGTAAGCCCAAAGTGCATGAAAATCCCAGAACTTTCAGAAATACTCAGACCATCCTGTTGAGACCAACAACAAAGTCACTTTAATCCATTTTCTTTGCCATTCTGGTTCTTGCTTTTGAAATTCAAGCCACATGCATAAATGCATTAATTTGCTACTATGTGATTGGCTGATTCACTTTTTGTTACAAATATTTAAACGAGTGTACTTCATTATGAGGCTGGTGAATGTATAACACTATAAGCTACAACTTAGTAATACGTTTCGTCATTAAACACAAAGACAACATATCAGTGATGAACTGGCTGACAAGATGAGCTGCTCTCAAGAAGCACAGCAGAAAGAAAAAATCCAGCAGATTGATAATCATGAAAGGCGGTGTGAAGGAAAAATAGTGTTGACTATGACCTTGCCAAATGTCTTACCTTGCAAGAGTATAACAGAAAAACTTTCCAGCATTCTAAAGAAAAATTTAGATCCACTATACAATGAAGGATTGTGTCTGACCCAAGCAGTAACCTCCGGCGGTTAAAAGTGCAGCCTATACGGAAGTGCATAAAACTGCAGTTCCCCCTTCATCCGCTACGGGCTGGCTCCAAAGCAGAGCAAATCCCCAAAGACTCCCATGTTAATAAGGCCAACTTCACAGCAGAAATAAACATGTTTACAGCCTGGTTCAAAAATCCATTTTCGGTTTATAGGTCAGGTTTACCTTTATGACAACTGTGGGGGGAGGGATTTTTTTCTAACTTGCCTGTTTAAAAGTAATTTGATCTCAAAGTTCGCATATTTAGGGACGTGTCCTTTTGATTGACAGGTACCAATTTCCGGCTTCAAGTCAGAAGAACGTAGAACAACTGCGGTTTTTAGCTGGTTAACAACGTGACTTAGCTTTAGTTCACCTCCGTTAGCTGGTTAGCTCCCGTTATCTCGGGGTTAGCTTGGTTTTCTGTGAGCTACAGAAAGCTCGGAGTTCGCTCTATGTCAATCATCCGCCATGACGCTCACGGCTCCCCTCTCAGCTCCCCATCTTTGCCCTTATTTGTATCTTCAGTGTCATGCACGAGACGACGCGCATGACACTGCCAAGATGGCGACAGTAGGAACCGCCCACCGAGCTATAATTCAGCTCTTCGGAGCCTCTGTGAACGTCCATCTCTTTATATACAGTCTATGGTCTGACCTCAACAAAAACAAGATTAAATAAAAAAGAGTTTTGTTGTTCTTAATACTGTTGGTCACAAATAATTATTGTATTTCAAATTGTTAATTTCACACAAACCCAAATACCTGCTGGTCAACTATACAGTGAAGCAGTTACTGTGTAATACTACATTGTTTTGAACATTTACTATTGAGAAGATTTTACATCAAGCTTATGCCATAACCTATTAATGCCCAGCAGCTGGACTGAAGTCCAACCTTGATGCTTCCATAGGAATTAAACATACCAAGCACCAGGTAGCTAATGCACATCAAATTAACTTAATTATGTCATCAGATAGTGCAAGCACCTATAAGTAATCAGCCCTGCACTTAGCCAGTCTGAAGCATTCAGGCGTATCTTAACACATTGCCAAAGAAAGAAAGGGAGCAATGATCACTTGTTGGTGTCAATCAAACTGGCAAGGGTAATAAGGCCATTTCCAAACTATTTGGAGTCCATTATTCTAAAGAAAAAAACATCAAACTCCAGTCCTTGAGGACTGTTATCCTGTAAGTTTTCTGGGACAATGTTCTTTAGGCAGATCAGACCAATTTTGATATTTGGTTCCCAAACATTTTCTGCATGGCTCTGTTTTCGTTGATGAAAATGTTGTCAAGCCACCCCTTCCTGTAAACCACTATCACCACATACATATATTACACATACACATACTGAGACATTCAAAGAAACATTGGAAGAAATGCGGAGGGAAAAGGCATGAGTTTATTGGCAACAATATAATAAACTATAGTTAAAACGATGTCAGTGTTAGAATCATTAATTTTTTCTGCTGTACTGTAAAATGTTTTAAACTGGGAAACTCGGCAAACCACTTTAGGTGACAAATGCTGCTTTTGTAAAACAAATCTGCTTCTATATCATAGTTGAGTAGTTTATTTTCAAAGTAATCAAAAGACTTTTCTTGGTATTCAGGAGGAAAAAAAACTCCAAGTGATGTCGTAACTTGTGCAAATTCCTATTTCATAATGTTAGATGATTATACATTGAGACAAACAACACAGTGGTGTGTCTTTAATACCCACCATATATAGATAGACCAATATGCCCCATCATATTATCCTCTCTTTTTTAGAAGTTGAACTCTCTCTTGTTGATTCATTGCTGTCTCCCATTGGTATGTTAACAAATCTGTCCATTGCCAAAACTTTAAGTCTTATTTCACCTTGCCAAACCTGACCCTCCACCACTGGAGTCTTTACGTCTACATCAGAGCATAAGAAAACAAAAGCCTGCTGTTTTTTCATGGTGTAAAGGAAATCAGGAGGGACTTGTGTAGTTATGTTGTTCCCTGTTTGAACAGTAGCAGACAAATTAAATTGAACGGGAAAAAAAGGAATGGAAAAAGAATGCAGACCTTTATCTCATGAAGAGGCTCGAGGCTGACATGTGGGTGAAGGGGGCAGTGGTTGACACTTTCTGACCACTGGTGTGTGTATACGTGCATTTGAAAAGAGTATTACACGTACACAGAGCAGAAGAGAAATTACATTTATTCATTCATTCACTCATTCATTTTCTGAACCCGCTTAATCCAAGTAAGGGTCGCGGGGGAGCTGGAGCCTATCCCACTAGCCTTTGGGCGGGAGGCAGGGTACACCCGGGACAGGTTGCCAGTTCATCGCAGGGATGAACTGGCGACCTGCGATGATACCCAGAAATGACATGTCTTGTGAATAAGAGCTATAGCATCAGACAATTAACTTTTTTAAAGTAACATTTGCTATGCCACTTAATGTAAATGGACTAAGAGTCAAGGGGTTATGGTGTTTAAGGAAAAATTAAAATAGTATGACATGTAATGTAATTGTCTCCTATCAAGGCAACACTGACCATAAGATTAAAAACATTTAGTAACTCACGTAAACACATCACATATAGCATTGTTCGGCAGTATAAATAGGAAATATGTTACAGAAAAATTTGAAGCTACTTTTTGACAATTTTGATAACTTATTATGAGATTTCAGTTTCAAGCTGTAGTGTTAATTGTCACTTATTAAAATTAGTTTCTTCATCTTTACTTTGTTCATACTGTGTACATTGTGTTGTGAGTTTTGTTTTGCACTATATTATGACACACTATGACAGATAGGCAGAAGAAGAACCCATGGTGAGAAGCAGCATGGCTGACACTGTCTGTTATGCACAGGGCTATACTGGCTCACCTTGCTGCCAGGATACCACATGTACACTCTGTAGAAAACATTTCACATTCTGGACCAGTACCTGGGTCCATGCTAGCACCAGGACAAGGCTGTGGCACCAGCATCACTTTCATATTCAGTGGTTTTGTTCTGCTGTGACTACTAAGCAGAACATATTCCCAACACAAAAAGTAATGACAGTATGGTAAAATGACAGCTGTGTATGCATGGACACACACATGCAACGCCATCTCTTTTTTTTTTTTTTTTTTATCATCCTTACATACATAAAGAAACAAACACGCGCTGTCTGACAGAGATATACAGAGAGGACATAGTGGGGATTTACCATAGAGACATGGACTTATTGATCTTCGCACAAGGGGGTGAGTTGAGATCAATCTCCCTTCACAACAGTGACCCCTGGTGGAGGATCAAAGTTCCCCTACAACAAAGACCTGCTGTCTGTGATCTTCCCTCAGTGAGAAAATCAGCTCATAACAAAAACTCACCCACAAAGTTAGATTATTCCATCTGCGTAAAACATAAACACCTTACTTCTGTAAAATTTGAAGAATTGAAATGGCTGAAGTAGATAATGATCACTGAATATTCATTATATTTAAAACATCTGCACCCATTGCAGCACAAAGTCTGTAGTCTGGGTAGGTAAAATGGGCAGACTGAGTTGAAAGCCACTGCCATGCTCTCCTTAATGCATGTGAAAATCGCTTTTCTCTTCATGTAGCTCTCATACCATTTTTCCATGGGCAATTCCTAAGACAAAGCATGCTGCTATTCTCAGACATGTGCTCCAGATAATGTAAGAACCACTGCAGGAATGCTTCCAACAAGAAAGAAAATGAGCAATTTCCCTCTGATTCAATACACAAAAAGTGGGCTTTATGTTCTTTAACAAAGGAACTGCACAGCTGACATTTATGGATTAGAGCCAGTGTGATGTTCATTAATCAAACACAAAGACAGAAATCTAACAAGTTACAGTCTTACTAGGTGATATTTGTCTGGGCTGGCCTTAAAATGAAAGCGCAACCATGTTGGATGAATGAAACAGTGAAGGACATAAAACATTTTAACTATGGGGATTTTCTACATTAAATAAAGAATGTTGTATTTGATTCAATTTGTAACCAAGCAGTAAATATAAATAAATATGTTACTCATTTCACTGTCAGGCATTCATAACTTAATTTAATGCTTATATTAATATCCTCCTGCACATCATGGCTGTGCACATATCTATGTTTGTGCCCATATGTCTGCCATCACATTGCCTTCTCTTCTGCACGAAGATTTATACAGACCTTAAGACCACATGTATAATGCATGAGACATAGTTTGTAAATATATCAAACAATATCAAAGAACTACACATAGCTTAATATCATCTGTTATGTGTGAATTAGCAGCTGACTCTGACCTCTTAGCCCCATTAAGCAAAGCAAAAATACATTTTATTGGAGTTCACTCGAGGCAGACAACAGTGTCTCATTGAAATGTTATTAGAACAGATCTTTGCATAAAGATTTTTATTACTTTGTGCTTTTTGTTCCCTTCAAACAATACACATAACGAGGACTTGCATGGGTTTGCCTTTGGTTCTGATTCTTAAAAACTAGTACAGATGATACCACATTATGGAACAGTAGGGACATATCTTTACCAACATGCAGCAACTTCTGAGTAGTCTTAATATTTAGAGATTCAGCTGAGACATTCATGAAAGTAGGACACTGGTGCTCTATGCCCCACCTTATAAGCTATTTGAACTGATATAATTGTTTTGGACTGCCAATTCTGGCCCGTACTAGCGAGTGCTTTGGGCTAGCAACAGCTACCAGATCATTAATGATGGACATAATAATAATCTCCTGGTAAATAAAAAAAAAAAAAAAAAAAAACAGAACAAAACATAAAATAAAAAAAAGTTTCTTTAGCATGAATCGCTATATTTTCCATCCATCCATCCATCTTCTGCTGCTTATCCGGGGTCGGGTCGCGGGGGCAGCAGCCTAAGCAGGGAAGCCCAGACTTCCCTCTCCCCAGCCACATTTGCCAACTCTGCGGGGGGGATCCCGAGGCGTTCCCAGGCCAGCCAAGAGATATAATCCCTCCAGCATGTCCTGGGTCTTCCCCGGGGTCTCCTCCCAGAGGGACGTGCCTGGAACACCTCACCAGGGAGGCGTCCAGCAGGCATCCTGACCAGATGCCCGAGCCACCTCAACTGGTTCCTCTCGATGCAGAGGAGCAGCGGCTCTACTCTGAGCCCCTCCCAGATGACCGAGCTCCTCACCCTATCTCTAAGGGTGAGCCCGGCCACCCTGCGGAGGAAACCCATTTCAGCCGCCTGTATACGAGATCTCGTTCTTTCGGTCACGACCCACAGCTCATGACCATAGGTGAGGGTAGATCGACTGGTAAATCGAGAGCTTCGCCTTCTGGCTCAGCTCCTTCTTCACCACGACAGACCGGCGCAGAGCCCGCATTACTGCAGACACCGCACCGATCCGTCTGTCGATCTCGCGCTCCATCCCTCCCTCACTCGTGAACAAGACCCCAAGATATTTAAACTCCTCCACTTGAGGCAGGACCTCACTCCCGACCCGGAGAGGGCAATCCACCCTATTCCGGCTGAGGACCATGGTCTCAGATTTGGAGGTGCTGATTCTCATCCCGGCCGCTTCACACTCGGCCACGAATCGCTCAAGCGAGAGCTGGAGATCACGACCAGATGAAGCCAACAGGACCACGTCATCCGCAAAAAGCAGGGACCCAATCCTGAGGCCACCAAGTCGGATCCCCTCAACACCTCGGCTGCGCCTAGAAATTCTGTCCATATAAATTATGAACAGAATTGGTGATAAAGGGCAGCCTTGGCGGAGTCCAACCCTCACCGGAAACGAATCCGACTTACTACCGGCAATGCGGACCAAGCTCTGACACCTGTCGTACAGGGACCGGACAGCCCGTACAAGGGGGTCTGGTACCCCATACTCCCGGAGTACCCCCCACAGGAGCCTCCGGGGGACACGGTCGAATGCCTTCTCCAGGTCCACAAAACACATGTAGACTGGTTGGGCAAACTCCCATGCCCCCTCCAGGACCCCAAAGAGGGTATAGAGCTGGTCCACTGTTCCGCGACCAGGACGAAAACCACACTGCTCCTCCTCAATCCGGGATTCAACTATCCGGTGGACCCTCCTCTCCAGGACCCCTGAATAGACCTTACCAGGGAGGCTCAGGAGTGTGATTCCCCTGTAATTGGAACACACCCTCCGGTCCCCCTTCTTAAAAAGGGGGACCACCACCCCAGTCTGCCAATCCAGCAGTACTGCCCCCAATGTCCACGCAATGCTGCAGAGGCGTGTCAGCCAGGACAGCCCCACAGCATCCAGAGCCTTAAGGAACTCTGGGCGGATCTCATCCACCCCCGGGGCCTTGCCGCCAAGGAGCTTTTTGACCACCTCAGCGACTTCAGCCCCAGAGATAGGAGAGTCCACCCCTGAGTCCACCAGCTCTGCTTCCTCATCGGAAGACGTGTTGGTAGGATTGAGGAGGTCTTCGAAGTATTCCTTCCACCGGCCCACTACGTCCCGAGTTGAGGTCAGCAGCTCCCCACCTCCACTGTACACAGTATTGATGGAGCACTGCTTCCCCCTCCTGAGCCACCGGATGGTGGACCAGAATCTCCTCGAAGCCGTCCGGAAGTCTTTCTCCATGGCCTCGCCGAACTCCTCCCATGCCCGAGTTTTTGCCTCGGCAACAGCCGAAGCTGCATGCCGCTTAGCCCGCTGGTACCCATCAGCTGCCTCCAGAGTCCCACAGGCCAAGAAGGCCCGATAGGACTCCTTCTTTAGCTTGACGGCATCCCTCACTGTTGGTGTCCACCAACGAGTCCTGGGATTGCCGCCACGACAGGCACCAACGACCTTACAGCTACAGCTCCGGCCGGCCGCCTTAGCAATAGAGGCACGGAACACAGCCCATTTGGACTCAATGTCCCCCGCCTCACTCGGGACATGGTTGAAGCTCTGCTGAAGGTGGGAGTTGAAGCTCGCTCTGACGGGGGACTTAGCCAGACATTCCTAGCAGACCCTCACAATACGTTTGGGTCTGCCAGATCTGACCGGCCTCCTCCCCCACCACCTGAGCCAACTCACCAACAGGTGGTGATCAGTTGACAGCTCCGCCCCCCTCTTAACCCGAGTGTCCAAGGCATGTGGCCGCAGGTCCGACGATACGACTACAAAATCGATCATCGAACTGCGGCCAAGGGAATCCTGATGCCAAGTGTACATATGGATACTCTTATGTTGGAACATGGTGTTCGTTATGGACAATCCATGACGAGCACAGAAGTCCAATAACAAAACACCATTTGGGTTCAGAGGGGGGGGACCATGCCTCCCAATCACTCCCCTCCAGCACTCCCTCCAAGGACTCCAGAAAGGGTGGGTAAGCTCAGACAACAGTCAGGACCCGTCCCCCCACCCGGAGGCGGAGGGAAACTACCCTTTCATCCACCGGGGTAAACCCCAACGTGCAGGCACCAAGCTGGGGCTGATGAGAATGCCCACACCTGCTCGGCGCCTCCCACCATGAGCAACTCCAGAGTGGAAGAAAGTCCAGCCCCTTTTGAGGGTACTGGTTCCAGAGCCCAAGCCATGCGTCGAGGTGAGTCCAACTATATCTAGCCGGAACCGCTCAACCTCGCGCACAAGCTCAGGCTCCTTCCCCACCAGAGAGGTGACGTTCCACGTCCCTAGAGCCAGCTTCTGCAGCCGGGGATCGGACCGCCAGGGTCCCCGCCTCTTGCTGCCGCCCAGCTCACATTGCACCCGACCCCTACGGCTCCTCCCGCAGATGGTGAGCCCACGGGAGGTGGGGTCCATGTAACCCTTTCGGGCTGAGCCCGACCGGGCCCCATGGGCGAAGGCCCGGCCACCAGACGCTCGCTCTCGTACCCCACCTTCAGGCCTGGCTCCAGAGGGGGGTCCCGGTAACCCGGGTCCCCCCGCTATATTTTCAGATGACATAATCAAAGCTGCCAAGTTAGCCCAAGTATAACTGTTTTAAATACATACATACCACTCATTACCGCCTGACCTCAACTGTAGCATTTTTTTCAGTCCAACAATTTTAAAGCTGCCTTGAAGTTTTAGATGTCATGTGTTATCTACAAGTGATTGTGACCTAAGCACAGTAATGTTTAAAGTGAGATTTTAAATAAACTTGGTGTTTTCTCTACTTTGGGCAGATTTAAAATGTTAACACATATTGAAATTACTAATAGAACATGCTAATTTTAGATTTGATGAATTAATATTAATTTGTTTCTGAAACGAACAAAAGACAAAGACACAAACAAACAAAAGACGATAACAGCTACAAAGGACACAACAACAAAGCTTTAACAAGTCAGAGTGGGATTAATAGTTTAGCACATGCTAAGTATAGTTCAGAGTTTCCATCGTCAGCCTAATCTCTTCAGTAATCAAATTAAATCACCCTGGAATTCTAGTTTGAACACAAAACCTGCTTCTTAACAGTTAAGAATTATTACCCATGTCAAAGTCCTTATTCCTAATTTGACTTTTCATTTTTTTTTCAAACCAGCTAATGTGAAGAAAAACAACTTTAATACCATTCCTACTTTAAAGTAGCAGTAATGTTATGCCAACAGATCTAAATAACCTAATCCAGTTAACTATCAGAAACAATGGCTGTAATGACAAAAATCAGATTTTCATTTGTTTTAGCCATTTTCACTTACAAATTCTCAGGTAAGTTGCTTCCCAGCATCGCAAATGCTGATACAACAGCAGCTACACACCATGGCAGCTCTATGCCTTCTTCATGCTTTGCATAATCAATGTTTTGTATCTACTGGTCTATGCATCACCTCCATTTTAGTCTGCAACTGGTAGTGTATCTATCTCCATTTCATGGTCACAGATGGATAACAAGGCCAGGTCTGGCACAGCTCACAGAGTGGTGCTGCTCCTCTGAGAATACACCCCTGCCATCATATTCAAATGGACTTTCCGCTATCTGTCCCCTTGCTCACCATGGCACACAATAGAAGACAGGCAAAAATGTGGGAGGACGAAGGGAAGAGAGGTGCTGAGGTGAGACTAAGGTGGGCTGATGAGAAGAAAAGAGTTGCCATTGTCTCTAGGGGATACTGAGATGCCAACAGTGAGGCGGTCTGCAGACAAAGTAATTAGATCAGTTAGAAATTCAACCCAGCCCTTACACACCAATTGCTCTTCTCTTCCTGCTGGTCTACCCCTCCCAGCTTACCCTTCTTGTTTTATGCCCTTATCGTTGGAGGAAGCTCTGAGACAGGCTGACATGGATGCAAACTACCTCTAAAGTCCTTAAAAGGTAATTGAGCCTTCCAGCCCATTCCACTAATTTTTGTGACTGGCCAGTGGCAAGCAGACTGACAAAAACAGGAGGAGGGATACTAAAAAGTCTAGGGAAGAATGACTCCCTCAGACACATTATGTTAATTGGCTCTCTACAACTGACAGCCATAAAAAGGGAAAAAAGAAAAAAAAAAATATGCGGGGGAGCACTGACAGAAAGGGCATGGTCAGAGAAAAAAATGCTAATAGTTAGTCCCTGCAGTACAAAAAAGTTGCTCAGCGAGACCTATTTTTTTTTTCATCCCTATCTGCAAAACGATAATCTTTGGGTGATTTTGTGCAACAATAGCAGCCATTACAATGGAAAATCCTGCAGTGATTGCTGAAAAAGAAGCAAAAGCAGAAAAAAAGAGCATTCAGTTGCAATATAACAGAAACCGTAGGTGCTTTACGAGTCAAATAAACTAGAAATGAAGGGTGTTTGTGTGTGGAGGAGTACAATGTGATGGTAAGTGAAAGATAACTGCTGGACCTCAAAGAAGTCAACCACACATGCACAAGGTAAAGACCCGCCTCTGGCCCTGCTTTAAATTCACCTCAAGAATTTGATTTCCTCAAATGCCAACACTGTTGGAAATGAACTATTTGTCCAGGTTCTGAGTTATGAGGAAGACCCTCCCATGAATCACCTTCAGTACCTCTGTGGCCTTCATCCTGGTAATATCCATATCTCTTCACTTTCCTCCAATCAATAATGAGATGAAGCCCTTGGAAATGCAGGATAGATGACTCAAATTGGATATTATATTTGTTGAGACCACACAGAACAGGCCTTGTCCAAACCAGATTAACATGCTAGTGGATTTTTGCCCCCTTATCATAGCTTTGAAGGTGCGATTGTTGTTTGGAAAACGGTAAATATATTTTATGTTTAAAAGAGGTTGAATAACACTGTTACAGGATCGAATAATATGGAACATTTCATGCAGAAAGTTTGCCAAAATTAATTTGTACAGGAACATGAAATGTTAATACTGAATTTATTTGCATGGTAGAAAATGCTTTCATCACAGTTGAACTTGGTCTGTTTATGTGAAAATAAATTAATAAAGTAGCTGTTTCTGCTTCAGTAATGGTAACGATATTTATTATCTAATGACTGTAAGTATTAGATTTTAGAAAGTTTAATAGTGATATTTGATTTTTTTATGCACAAGAGAAGGGTGAAGTGAGGTGTGGATTAAATTAATTCAAATACAGGATGAAGGAGAGGACGGGGCTGGAGTAAAGCTTTAATGTAAAGAGCTGTCGGACTAAGACCATGTCCACACCTTGCAGGGTATCTCACAACACAAAGATATTTTTCTAAGATTTGGCCTGTCATCCACTTAAGACTTATGCACTCAAAAGCGATTCTTAAAAAAAAAATTCAGACCAAAGTAAAGATTTACGGACATTATGTTTGCATGCCTGAATGTGAACATAAAAACCCAGGATTTTAGGTTCTGGAACGTCACATTTTGAAAAAAAAACAAAACAAAACAAAACAAAAAACTGCCATTACATCATATGTGTGACACTTGTTCACAACAGCATGGACGTCCTCAAAACTTGTCCAGGCACTTTGCTTTTGTTTGTTTTTACACTGCCATAAGTACCGCTTCATGTAGACAACAAAAGGTGAAAGACAAAATTGAGGACAGTTATTTTCTGCCACCAAACCATACCATGTTAGAGGTTTTGTGGACGTGACGTCATGAAATGGAAGGTGATTATAACTGATGCGAATAGCGGAGCTACTGTTGCCTAAAGGTTTGATATGCTGAACAACACGGTTATGCAGATATGTGTGAATGGTTTTTCCTTTTTTAAAAAAAACAAGGTCATATGGACTCTTTTTTTTTTTTTTTTTTTTTTTTTTTTTTTTTACTGGCCGAAGGGGGGAAAGATGCTCGGTTTTACAAAAATCTGGCTATGTGTGTACAAGGTCTAATAAAGGGGAAACACCCAGTAGTATACTGAGAACAGGTGGCAGGTAAAGCAAATGAACAAATGAAACCAAATATATTATGAACAGGAAGCACAAAGCAAAACAAGATACACAAGGGGGAAAACTAAAAAAATAAAAACAGAAAAAAAAGAACTCAAAATGACAAGATTAATAATCCCACAGAGGGATCACCACAGTGCCACTTTGGTCAAAGGTCTGCAGGTTTCAGATGTTTCTCTACTGCACTATGCCAGATACAAATACAAATTAAATTTAAACTGCAGGCAGCAATGAACGCCCTCGCACCTATGACATCGCTTGGCCTATTGACAATGCCTCACCTGGCAACATGGTTTAATGGCTTGGTTACAGCTACTTCCTGTTTCATGTGTTACGTTTGGTGTAGGATCTTGAGTTTATTAATGTGGCAGTCTGATAGGGCTTTACATGTTGTAAAGTAGTTTCAAGTGTTTGAGATTAATTGTTCAAGAGAATCATTGTGAAAAAAAAAAAAAAAACACACACAGACACACACTTCCTGCTGGAAGTGGGTGGGGCTTGGGTGTAAACCAGAAATTGTCTGTTCAAGAGCAGGCCTTGATTAATCCCAGCATATTTTATGTTGATCTGATCAAAATTGAGAGATTTATAGGGATTGATAATGTCATGGCGTGATATCAAAGTTGGCAACGGTGCCACGGTCAAACCATACAGTGTAGAGCAACGCTTTTCACATCAAACTTTGAGGCCCCGCCCCTGCTACATACCCTGGATTCTGTAAGTATTGAACACAACTTTTAATTATGCCTCCTGAGCATGCTGACCAATTTTGGGACTCAGTCTGATAAAAGCCCTTGGACTAGTTTGTTCAAATGTGAGGTGAGTTAAAAGCAAAAATCGCGACTTTGACCTGAAGTGGCCACTTTCCTGTTGACTTTTCAACATGACATTAAGAGGATTTTTTTTTTTTTTTTTTTTTGCCCTGTCATGTAGAACATGTGTGTCAATTTTTATAAGGACTGATGAGATGCAGTGGTGGGGCACCAAAAAAAGGTGTCGCTCATTCAATTTTGCCCAAATCGTCTTGAGCACCCTTAAATACATAAATAGGTGGCGCTCAAGTACTGAGCATCCTAATATATGTCAATTTTCACATTCCAATGGGGCGGTAGGCAAAATTTGGTGAGTTTTTTAGCATATTCAGGCCCAAAAAATACATTTAATTTCAGAGAAGAATAAGATTAAGAAGAAATGTTTGCATTTAAATAGGCCTTCACACTGCCTACGGTGCTCAGGCTGAATGATTCTCCATCAGCTTGTATTGAGTTTTGCTCAAGCTTTTTAATAACCCATTCATTTTAACCAGATATGCTGAAGCATGGGAACAAAACTCTGTGGAAAAATGGCCCAATCTGTTTGGAGTTGGTCATCATCATACTAGTGTATAGCATTTTGGTACTCCTCTCCACATTCAGAGCAAAAAAAAAAAAGGCTTACTATCCAAGTCCGGATGAAGTACAGCACACATTACAGCTTCTGGTTTAAGCATATAAGAGCATGTTTACTCTTCTTAATAAATGTCAATGTTCATCCTGAGGTTTTCTAAATCTAGTAAAGCAAAGAAATTGTCCAATGGAGAGAGACTGGGTATTTGTCAGCTTATTAAACTAATGACGAGTCATTTTACAAAATGCTGGTAGATAAAGGGTGAGCATGGAATTGAAATTCTTATAATATTACAAAGCACTGCCGTAATTAGACCAAACGGCAGGAACTGTATGGCAGCTTACTTTTTACAACTAAAGTTATTTGACTTAAACTTGAGGCAAAAGACTTGAAACTTGAATTGCACTTGCAAAAAAACTGTAAACATATCTGCCTATGTTACCATTTACCCAACCCATTTAAATTATGGAACAGATTTCAGAATTGTTGCAATGAAAAAATCACAAAATTTTAGTGTTTAATCTCTCCTAAATCATTCTTTTTTTTAATGCCCCAGAGTCAGAAAAATCATGGTTTTAGATAATGCTAACAGTTTAATGTTCAATGTCAAGCTTTTAGAAAACAATCACCAAATGTTATGAAATAATGTCCTGAACACTTTAAAGTTTTCAGTTTAAAGTTTTCACTGCTGATATGGATAAAAGGTTTGAATACTGCAAGCTATCTGTGGAATATCATAGTAACTCTAAAGTAACATTATTAGTTTAACATTAGTTAGTTTTAAAAAGCAAGCATATATTTTAATTAACCAAAGAGAGAACAAGTGAGGTTCTGTTCCATTTTTTTCTTTATTTTTGTTTCCCTTGATAATACAAGCATTTTTTAAAACGTTTTATTCAAATGAAATCATCCATTTGTAATCACATCACATGACTCACCTAGTTCACTTGTAAAAGCATCAACATCGGCCCCAGCCCATGTTTCAACCAAATGATAACAAATATAAGTGTATAAAAAGAAACATATTTGTCGATATGGGTCAGACTCTTCCCAAGCCTTAGCCAAGGGCCACAAGTAAAGATAATAATGTAGCATAGCCTGAATAGGGTGACAGTAAGAAGAGATTCCTTTAGGCTCATAGTTAATAGAGAGGGCTCTGACTCTATGCCCCATTAGAACCCCCCACCCCCACCCCTTGCATGACCTTTTCTGTCTATCCTCAGTTGGCCGTCAATTCATCTCCCACCCATGCAATCTGTAAGCAGTGCTCTGCTAAATCATCCAATAAGGTTTCAAGGATTTCTATCATATTTATTTATTCTTAACCCAGTGTGATATGCCATCTTCTTTAGATTGCCATATGGACTGAATTTCCAATAACGATGAGCTTTGCAGATGTGACTTTTATCAGATATACAGACATGCACTTGAAAAGAAAAGCGCATCATATATTCAAACATTTTTGAATAAACTGACACATGATTTCATGCACATATGGTGGAAATCCAGGATATATGGTTGTCTTTAGAATGCTTTGCTATTTATGTCAATTTTAATTAACAATATTGTTGCTTCTATCTCAGTTGTTACTTAGCATTTTTAGCGCTCCATTTTTTTATAATTGTAATTTCATTGTTAGAGAAATGATCTCATCTTATCCAAGCTAATGGGGTAAATATCATCTGGATGCAACTGTTTGGCGCACATTTTGTCACCTCTCTGTCATTCATTAGAAGCTTTTGTCACACAGTGTGACAAAAGACACAACATGCATCCTGGGCTGAGCTTCCTGCGTCTACGCCTGCCATCGATGATTCACACCCAACCGAGGGGAAAAGAGAGGGTTACTAACTAGGTCCTCCAAAGCACCAGATGTCAATGATTAATCGTGATGAGGTTTGGACTCTATGTCTCCGGAGCTGTCTCTGTCTGTCTTCCAACCTGGTGCTTAATGACCCTTTGCCTCTGTTTTATCAGCCCATTTTTTACCCTTTAGATCATGTTCAATATGGCTGTTTTTTTTGTTTTTTTTTAATACGGATGTATGGCAGTTACAGAGGATGCAATTGCGAGCTGTAGAAGCATCCCAATGTCTGCTGCAATGCACACCACAAAAGCTCACTGATGTAACAATGAACTGAAGAACAATTGAAAACACTTTATGTAATACATTCAAGTTTTTTTTTGTTTGTTTTTTGTTTTCTTCACAGGTGGTGCAGTCTGCAATCTTTTTTTTTTTTTTTCTATAACGGTTTGTGCAACAAAAGACAGAAAACAATAATTTCTTCAATAAAACGGTCTATGTGGTTAAAAAGAAATACTGAAGGCACTGAGAGTAAATGCAACATAATTTTTCATTCCTGGAAGCTTGACTGATAGAAAAGGAAAATGCAATTTAAAAATATGACAACTCATTAGTTGAATCTTTAGGCTAACACTAACCCATAGAGGCTAGAATGATTTATATTTGGTAAAGTGTGGAAGTTTCTTTATAAAATCAGGGGAAATAAGGCACGGAAATAAGTTTTGCCAAATGGAATAATGCTTTCACAATTTGCAATGAAGGCTTTGACATTTCTGCCAGTGTGTATTAGGGAACTATGCACCACTGTGGTGGTAATATTGGAAGAAGTCGATATAAAAATTGTACATATAAGGTAAACAGCCATGTAACACTGGACATGTTTCTGCAAATTCTCCTCTCATTTGCTATATTTCAGTCAGTCAGGTTAACATAAACACAGAACCAGATTCCACAGTACACTTTCACAGTACTAAATCTTCTTGGACTTCAAAAATATTTTTTGAAAATTGTAATATATATTGATATAATAGCTTTGGACAGTTGATGCAGAAATCTGAATTTGCCACTTTAGATTTCTTCAGATTTCTGAAGATGCAAATTCCCTCTTACATTACTATTTCAAAGGTGCTCAATAGGACTGAGATCTGGAGGCTACTGAGAGACAGAAAACTCATTGTGATATTCATGAAAACAGTTTGACATGATTGCAGCTTTCTGACATAGTGCATTATTCTGTTGGAAAGAGCCATCAAATGATGGTTACAGTGTTCATAAACAAAATGATGAACAAAATCAGGAACAACTGTCTTGTAGGCTGTGACATGTAAACAACTCTCAGTTGGTAACAAAAATATGCCAAGACACTATGCCCCACAGCATTACACCGACACTAGCATAAATCATTGATACAAAGAAAGATGGAGCCATTCTTTCATGTTGTTTATGCCAAATTCTATCCATACCATCTGAATGTTTCAGCTCAAATCAAGACTTATCAAACTAGGTAGCAGGTTTTTCCCCAATCTTTCATTGTCTATTTTTGTAGGCCTAGGCAAATTGTAGTTTCAGTTTCCTGTTCGTAGCTGACAGGAGTGACACCTGGTGTGGTCTTCTATTCCTGTAGCCTAGCTACATTTCTATAATGATAAAAAAAAGATAGAAAAAGACAACCAAATAATGTATTTTTTAAGCTGTGAAAATAATAGTTTTACTTAATTGTGATGAAAACTAACTATACAGGTATTTAAATTTGTATTTTTTAAAGTTCTTTCAAATCTGGATTTTGTGGGTCAAAATTGACTCGAAGTGCCCCTTACAAGGTCAAACCAGGTTTGCTTTTTAGTGATGTATAGGTTAACTTGGTGCTTCTCTTCGTCACAAGAAATTTTAAAACACCTTACAACCTTTCTAGGTATAAAAAGGGCAGTTAGTCGCCTTGCATGCATAGCAAACACGTCCACTGACACATATGTACGGATGGGAACTTGTTATCCAATGTAGACTTAATAGCTGTTTTAGACTGTTAAAGAGCTTTGGAGAAATTATGCTTGCAATGGGATGGATTTGATTTTAAGGGGTGTAAAAGTAACATTTGTCAGCTCGTCAGAGCCTGCTGGAGCTGTGTCACAAGCCAGCATCGCCATACTAAATTGATATGGTTCAGAACCACCTTGTTCTTTCACCAGTCTGTGGTGTAGGTGCTTTGTGAATAATGTACAATTTTTCCTTTTTACTAGTGGCCTGAGCTGCAGTCTGCCATTCAATAATTCTTGCTTGTGTATTCACATGCCCACTCTCCACCCCTGATCCCCAGACCTCACATCCTCACACCTCACACCTCCAGTTTTTGACTTTATTTTTTTTCCCAAAATTTGGCAGTGGGATGAGTTGTGCAAAAAGTACGGGGTGCACTTACACTTTCATGTCTTGTTTTTTGTCTTATGTATGAGTATGGGCATGTTTAGTACATTCAGAAGTGGTATTACGGGGGTATTTGTAGGATTTTATTGATTCTTGTTTGACCTAGCATCAATAGGAATGCACATGTTGATTTTCACTCATTTTTACTGGCTACAATGTTAAACATAGCTTTTTATCACAGAAACACACTTAGACATGGATGCTCTGAAACTGACAGCAACAATTCCTGGGCAAAAAGAGGAATTATTGACCATGTTACACATAACCCATCAGTGTAGGTGTCCTCTACTTTTGGGATTAACCTGTTGTCTTTTTCCTCCTCAGTAATTGGATGAATAGACTCACTTGGGGATATAAAGCCAGGAGGGGGCAGAGTCCAAAGTTTGTGATGGCAACTGTCACAAACTTTGACTTTGTACTGCTGAAACTTCTCATTGTTTGTTGAGCTGGGATTCATTAGTGGTCTTGTTTTCTGTTTTGACTCTTTTGATTAGTTTTGAACTTTAGGATAGGGAACCAGCCCATCTTATGGCTATCGCATGTCTTGTTTTGTGGTCTGCTCCCTTCTCCCTTATGGCTTTTGATTGGATGGTTATTCATTTATATTATTGATATTCTTTTGAAATCACTGCCACTTGGTAGTGGTCTTATAAGTTATGAATTCCTTTTTTTAACATTTATTCCAGTAAGGATCCAAACTATATTTCGGGGCTTGTCCAGGATTATTATCTGTATTTGTAAACTGATGGTTTAGTCAAGTTTTGTATTTGTGGATGTGATTTAAATTGCTAAGCAGGTGTGCCTGCTTGATATGGGGCTGATCATGGTCCAGAGCTAACACCAATTGATTGGCGCCATTTGCTGAGGTGAGTGTGTTATTCTTTTGTTCTACTGTTAGCTGTTTGTTCTCTGAAATAAGGTTCATGCTGGAGGATTTTGTGGCTAATCTGATTGCTGGGATAGGCTCCAACTTCCCGCAGTCCTGAATTGGGCTAAGCAGTTAAGAAAATTAATGGATGACTAATGTTGTAGTTTGGTGGTGATCTCATGTTATAATTGTTTTTTCGAACTTCATTTCTGTCAGCATAGCAGTATCTTACGTATATTCTTACATTGCTTTTTAAAGTTGTTTGAAAGGTGTTTTTTTTTTTTTTTTGTGGAACATATTGTTTTTCTTCAATTTGTGAGTGTGTTCGCAGACCATGAAATTGCTTCCATCTTTCCTCTTTGATGAATGCCATATCTCTGTAAGTTGAAAGGAAATGTTAGTTGTCGTTAATTTGTAAAATAAAACAACCAAAATAATGCCCACAAGGGTTTGAGACTAGAGGGCTGTAAACATACAAAGACAGAGGTGAGATAAATGGAAATCAGCAACCCACCTAAGTACCGCTTTTATGTTTGACTTCCAAAGCTTTGATGGCAGTTAAAATTTGATAAAGTTGTATCACACCTCAATCAACTTATAGACTAATCAATTAGTCAGAATGGCACAAAAAGTCAAGTTTTTTTTAGGACAACAGTTATGTCATATTGCACAGACATAAGGCTGTTTATAGCATTGCATTAAAAGAAAAGCATGGCCCCGCATGTCACAACACATCAGATACTTTGATGCACAGCTCAGTCCTTAGTCAGTTTACGATCAGGACCTGGTATAATTTGATTTAGGTTCCCAAAAATTACAGGTGGCAATTACACTGCCCTTAATGCATATGGTGAATCGGAAGCTGTGCATCAGAAGCTTTGTCTTTGTAATAAAAAGGAGAGCATCTCAAAAAACAAGCCAGCTATTGTTGCAATACTTTGTATTGTATAAGGATTTTTATTTTTTTTTATTTATATAAGTCTGTGCCTTTTTAATGCCACACTTTGTATACATTTTCATGCTTCCTCGCCACTCAGATCATTCATTCATTCATTCACCCTTTATACCACTTAGTCCTATTCAGAGTTGAGGGGAAGCTGGATCCTGTCCCGGCAGTTAGCAGGCAAGAGGCAACATACACTCTGGACAGGCCAGCAGTTCAGCACAGGGCCCCAACCCGATCAGCTGTTCTATAAAGCTAACAGGTAATCCTTCTTGAGAACTGTTACGGCCCAAGCCTGCTGGAATGTGGAGGAAGATGTCCCAACAGCCGCACAAGACCAGGATTGGCCAGCCTTCTGCATCTCAGCCTCTACCCCTTGGCACTTTAGGATTGGTGGAGGACTTTTCAGGACCAAGGCTCATTGGCTACCTCCTCTGCCACTCTCCTATTTAAGGGACGTCATCAGCATCATTCAGGGCAGCTGTGTTTGAGTGTAACACAGTTTGCCACTTTTGGACTGTTTGTGGGTTTTGCTGAGGTTTTGCCTTCTGGGACTTTTTTTGACTTGCTGTAGAGTTACAGAACCTGTTGTGTTTTGTCTGTGATTAGAGTTGTTTGGGTTTTGTGTTATTGTATTAAGTTATCTCTTTTGTATTGGGAAGTTTTGAGTTATCCCTTATTGTTTTGGTAAATTCACCTATTTGTAAATAAATCTTATTGGTGGAATTTTAGTTGCCACTCTTTTGTGTTGCAACCCCCTTTTTTCCCCTAGACACCACTGGGGTCGTAACAAGAACTTTTATACCCAATGCTCTTCTGTGTTATAACGCCCACCTCAAACTGGCAATGGGAAAAGAATTTGATCCTCCTGTTTTAGTATGTGTATCTGTGTTTAAAACCTGTTTAAACACTGTTTTTGCTGTAAAACTGCCATGTCAGTGTTTTTCTTCTGCAGTTCAGTGCTTCTACCTCCCCTAAAACTGTCAAAAGCTTGTATTACATGCCACAGCATAATTACAAATGTGCAGCAGATACGTTGCTTCAAAAGGTATAAACCAGAGGGATTATTCCAAGAAAAAGAAGCACTGAACAAAGGTTTAGTTTTATTTAAATGTAATGAAATAAAAATTACGTTATTAAAATTAGAATCAAAAGGAAAATGTCCTTTTATTTGTCCCAAAAGAAAAATAACAATATTTAACTTAGTATTCCACATAAATAAAGGACATATTTACACATATTTGATTATTTAGGTAACTACAGATTTATAGAATATAATGGAACTTTGTTCAACTGTGATATCCTGATGTTTGATTTATATTCTTGCAGTACCTACATGTAGGTAAACAGACTGGAATCTGAAATCATTAAAAGTGAAATTGGCATAATTTCTAGTGGCCCTGTGCATGGGCTGACCTCCCCAATCAAGTTCTGGAAAATTATATCTGTTGGGGGTTAAAAGAGCATACTATTATTGTTGAGTATTATCGACCGGTGGATAATTGGTCAAGTGATCGTAGAATTACAGGGTTCAGCAGATTATATATCATATAACAACCTCCTTGAGAAAGTGAAATATTCCCCAGGCTGCCCTGGAGAATGAAAGACAATCCAAACTAACAAGTCAAACAACACTAAACCTGTAATGCTGTTTTGAAAACACTGGAAGCGGTGTACTTCATGACAAATCTTTGCTTATGTGAAGTTAACGCCAGGCTTGGCTTGATAAACTGGCATTTATAATTCATGAAATGCATTTGTGACACTCAGTAAAACAGAGAATTTTAATGAATCTTGAAACAAAATATGAAGCTTATGGCAGTATCCTTGCTAAATTATTTGTTAGGTTTCCTTTGTGGGATGAACAGGCTGTAAGGGCACTTGTGGATGATTCAAATGTTCTTTTTATATTTGAATTTACTCAGGAATTTAACCTAGGAAACGCTTAAAATAATATTTTTATTTTTAAAAAAAGCATTGAAAAAGAAGTAGGAAGGTAAGCTACAAAAGACCAGGAGGATCATGTAGCTTGCAAAAGTAAGTTAATAACATAAAAGGTTAAAAAATGTAATTATGCCTGTGCATGCACAAAAAAAGACTGCAAAAACTGAGTGAGAAACTGTATTGTTGAAAAGCTGCAACACTTGCTAGTAAGGCTGACATTCTGACACATACAAATATTCATTTCATTGCAACAGAGTTATTTCTGTTTTGCAGTGTTTGGGCCAATCTTTGAGCGTATAACATTCCTACAATTACATTTGAAAACCAAGGTAGCAAAAGTCATAGCCTGGATCTTAATAACATCCTCTAGAAATCAATTTCAATTTCTCATTCTCGTCAGCATGACAACAAAACATAGATCGATCCTGTTCAACCCACATTGTTCCTTGAAATACCAACTGAATAGAGCATGTCCCACAACTATCAACAACAGCATGCACTGAGATGAACTACACTTTGATACAGTTGCCCACTGCACATGGCATTAACAGGGGACTGGATAAAATAAGGTGTTATTGTTTTTTGTCCCCAAGCATTTCCAAAGAAACCATGACTTATAATGTCTCCCATATATGTCTCATCACACTGGAGTAAAAATCTAATCACATGGTGACTGAGGTGTTCTGTTACAGCAACCTATTTGCTCCCTTAAGCACAGCTGAAACAAGTCATGCAGGTAGGTATGGACTGGCCATGGAACATACCAGGCATTTTCCTGGTGGGCTGACATGTTTTCAAGGACTGATATAGTTTATTTATTGGTCTGACTGGTCTGTGAACTAAAACTGTACAGGCCCACTCAACTTTTTTAAACACCATCCCCTTTTGTTGTGGTCTCTGTGCCTGAGTAATTAATTTATGCAAATAGTCAGCATAGAACTTTCTTTCCTGCAGTCCATTGATTCTGTTCTTAGCTGACGGCACGCTGAACCAATCAGATACATTAGCCCTGTTAGATTCTGTGCCAGTGGATGCAGCTACATGTAAGATGCAGGCAGAGGGAGAAGGGGGAAAAGAGATGCAGAGAGTAAAAAAAAGAAAAAAAAAACAAGATGCTGCCACATTTTTGGAAATGATTGACAAGTTTGCAGCAGGACCTTCATCAGTTGCCATTGATGAGGGCTGTCTATGCTGCAGTAAACTGCAGTGTTTACATATAACCAAGGTTCTTTTCTGATAAAAGGGACCCAATAAACCTAGTTAGTCTGATCCATATGAGCTTTTAGTTGTGAACACGAAAGCTGTTGCAAAGTTCTGAGGAAGTGAAGTTTATGAAATTAGCAGATGACATACCGCAAAAGTTTCCAGCAGGAGAACAACTGTTTAACTGCTTCTTTTCACTGGTAAAAACAGCAGGTTGTACAGTTCATTCTTTTGTTGCCATTAACTAAATTATCCTATTTAAAGAGAAAACTATCTGTTATCAACATTAACAGTGAATCAGTGTGTTTTAAAAAGCTAAATAAATTCATTCAGACTTTAGATCCAGTTGTGTTAACATCTCCTGGAAAGAAGAGCAGGCAGCAAACAGAGTTTCTAATAGTTTGAATCCATTCCATCATTTCTTAAGTCCTTTCTACTTTGTCATTTCCCCAAATACAAAGTAGGAAATGCAGCTCCAGTAGTCATCACTGTGTTGAAGTATGCATATTTTGTTACAAAACTGCAATATTAGAAGTTCTGCTAACTCACTGTGTGGCTTTAGTGGTTTAAAGGAGCTGCTCGGTTGATATTCACACTTTAGGTAATGCAAACATTAGCAGTGTGAATAATCGTATAGGTTTTGGGCCGGTCTGGGCCAACATGCCATTGCCAATATTTTTATCCCAGTCCGCCCCTCATGATGCACGTAGATGTACTCAGCCTGCACAACTGAGTGTTTGGTTTCTATATGTTCTGACTTAGCAAACAAGTGGAGTTCAAGCAGGAGGAAGCAATGATTCACCATCAATTCAAGGTACAGACAGTATGTGAATTTGCAGGTAATTGCAGACAACAGTAACATGAGTAATCCAGCAACTTCCCTAGATCAATACAATTACCTCCCACACAAGGGGGCAGATTGCACTGTATGGAAGGAATTACATCCTAATACCAATGTGCAAGCCAAGCAAGCATGGGGTATTATTTGTTCTAAAAAAGTCATTAAGGCCAAATTTACAACTAATAAGTAAGAAACCCTGTAAGTATTTCAAATGTAACAAACAAATCAGTTATTTCTGGCACGTTAACTATGTGTGAACCTTTTGTTTTTAAACTCGTCCTGTCCAGCATTACAGCAAGCACAATGATGACCTAGCTCCTGTGTTGTGCTGAGCAAATTCGCTTTGCCAACAGGAGTTTTATAGGTATACACATCCTGTTTGTTTGTTTATTTTGATTGTTTGTTACAGAATTTACATAGTACTGCTGGATCTGATCAAAAGGGGACAGAAAAGAGGATGGAAAGAGAACAGAAAGGAAGAGTGAAAGAGACAAAGATACATGATATAGAAAACAGTGCAATCCAACCACAAATTCAAAACACCCTGCCATAACTATTCAGAAACATAACAAAGGACATCCCATGGCCCTCATAGGAAGATAAAGTCAACAACTGTCAAGAGCACCAGAGATGAACAAACTAAAGAGACCACAACTAAAACATGAAACACACTCAAAGAAAATTAATTGAAAGTGGTTTTAGTAAAACAAACAAACAAAAAAAAATACTGTCACCATGCAGAAAATATGATGTGAAAAGTGTTCAAAGAAGAGTGGCCATCCGGATGACACCCATTCTGCACAAATCTTAGTGGCAGTCCAGGGGACCACAAGACGCTGGTGATCAGCAGCTACCCCTGAGCTCAGACCAAACCCAGGAGGCTGCAGAAGGAGGCCTAAGTCAGAGCTCCTTGCAGCCATGGGGCACAAGCTGTGGCCGCCCAAAACCAGCAGCCGCTGACTCCACTGGGCACCAGCTGCCCAGGGTGGACAGAACACAGGCCCCAAGTGCCCCATGTACCCCAGGAACCAGGGCCCCATGCTGCCTCCCACCCTTCCACATAAACATGTCCCCAACTTTCCCCAGCCCAATCACCCACTTACCTCTGTCCCTCACCCTGATCCCTCACTCACAGCCTCCCCAATACCATTCAATTCAAATGTCTCTCCTTTATCCCTCTTTCCCCAGCATCACCCCTTCAGTCTCTCACCAATGACAAAAAAGCAATGTGTGTCTAACATTACTTGCTTTCATTTATGCTACATGTTCGAGGCTGTTTTAAGAAAGACTAAGGCTTGTTCAGTTCAGCTTTATTTGTGTAGCGCGAGTTGATAACAATGCCATGTACTCTTAGAGACTCTGGGAACCACAAGTAAACCTGCAGTCTGAAAGTGAATTCGTACTCTGTTCAGAATATATGGAACTATGAGAACTTTGATATACAATGGAGCTTGGTCATGGAGAGCTTTCTATGTGCAGAGAAGAATTTTAAACCTTATTCTGGATTTAACAGGGAGCCAGTTTAGAGAGGCTAAAACTGGCAAAATATGAACTCTCCTAGCTCTCATTCTCATTCGCTACAGCATTTTGGAAGAGCTGAAGACTTTTAAGGGCAAATTTGGGACTGCCCATTAATATGAAATTTAAGTGATCCAATCTTGAAGTAAGAAAAGCATGGATTGTTTTTTCTGCATCACTCTAAGACAGAGAGAGAGAGAGAGAGCCCCTCCCTGAGCCGTCACCTTATCATGGTGGAGGGGTTTGTGCGTCCCGAAGAAAATGACAGTGACACATACAAATATCCCCCCCGAACCAAAATGGTGTTTTGTTATTGGACTTCTGTGCTCGTCATGGATTGTCCATAACGAACACCATGTTCCAACATAAGAGTGTCCATATGTACACCTGGCATCAGGATTCCCTGGGCCGTAGTTCGATGATCGATTTTGTAGTCGTATCATCGGACCTATGTCCACATGCCTCGGGTGAAGAGGGGGGGCAGAGCTGTCAACTGATCACCACCTGGTGGGGAGTTGGCTCAGATGGTGGGGGAGGAAGCCGGTCAGATCTGGCAGGCCCAAATGTGTTGTGAGGGTCTGCTGGGAACGTCTGGCTGAGTCCCCTGTCAGAGCGAGCTTCAACTCCCACCTTCAACAGAGCTTCAACCATGTCCCGAGTGAGGTGGGGGACGTTGAGTCCGAATGGGCTGTGTTCCGTGCCTCTATTGCTGAGGCGGCCAGCCGGAGATGTGGCCGTAAGGTTGTTGGTGCCTGTCGTGGCGGCAATCCCAGGAATCGTTGGTGGACACCAGCAGTGAGGGATGCCGTCAAGCTGAAGAAGAAGTCTTATCGGGCCTTCTTGGCCTGTGGGACTCCGGAGGCAGCTGATGGGTACTGACAGGCTAAGCGGCATGTGGCTTCGGCTGTCGCCAAGGCAAAAACTCGGGCATGGGAGGAGTTCGGCGAGGCCATGGAGAAAGACTTCCGGACGGCTTCGAGGTGATTCTGGTCCACCATCCGGTGGCTCAGGAGGGGGAAGCAGTGCTCCATCGACACTGTGTACAGTGGAGATGTGGAGCTGCTGACCTCAACTGACGTTGTGGGTCGGTGGAGGGAGTACTTCGAAGACCTCCTCAATCCTACCAACACGTCTTCCGATGAGGAAGCAGAGCTGGGGGACTCAGGAGTGGACTCTCCTATCTCTGGGGCTGAAGTCGCTGAGGTGGTCAAAAAGCTCCTTGGCGGCAAGGCCCCGGGGGTGGACGAGATCCGCCCGGAGTTCCTTAAGGCTCTGGATACTGTGGGGCTGTCCTGGCTGACATCGCATGGACATCGGGGGCAGTGCCGCTGGACTGGCAGACTGGGGTGGTGGTCCCCCTTTTTAAGAAGAGGAACCGGAGGGTGTCTTCCAATTACAGGGGAATCACACTCCTCAGCCCCCCTGGGAAGGTCTCTTCAGGGGTCCTGGAGAGGAGGGTCCGCCGGATAGTCGAATCTCGGATTGAGGAGGAGCAGTGCGGTTTTCGTCCTGGCCGCGGAACAGTGGACCAGCTCTATACCCTCTTTGGGGTCCTGGAGGGGGCATGGGAGTTTGCCCAACCAGTCTACATGTGCTTTGTGGACCTGGAGAAGGCGTTCGACTGTGTCCCCTGGGGGCTCCTGTGGGGGGTACTCCGGGAGAATGGGGTATCGGATCCCCTTGTGTGAGCTGTCCAGTCCCTGTATGACAGGTGTCAGAGCTTGGTTCGCATTTCCGGTAGTGAGTTGGATTAATTTCCGGTGAGGGTTGGACTCCGCCAAGGCTGCCCTTTATCACCGATTCTGTTCATAACTTATATGGACAGAATTTCTAGGCGCAGCCGAGATGTTGAGGGGATCCGGCTCGGTGGCCTCAGGATTGGGTCCCTGCTTTTTGCAGATGACGTGGTCCTGTTGGCTTCATCTGGTCGTGATCTCCAGCTCTCACTTGAGCGATTCGCTGCCGAGTGTGAAGCGGCCGGGATGGGAATCAGCACCTCCAAATCTGAGACAATGGTCCTCAGCCGGAATAGGGTGGTTTGCCCTCTCCGGGTCGGGAGTCAGGTCCTGCCTCAAGGGGAGGAGTTTCGGATCAAGAGCGACCAGGTTTTGAATCAAAAAAGCAAATGTGAATGTGCCCCAACTCCAAGGTTCCTGACAGTAGTCTGAACAACAAGATCTAGTTCTTTATCTAGTTTTTCAGGTCCAAAGGCATCAATCTCCCTCTTGTCTGTGCTGCTTACACACATGGCAGTCATTGCAAATTCAGGAAAAAACAAAATTATTTGCTGTGGTGATATTAGGTACTGCAGTAGGAGTATGGGAGTACTCTCCCATACTCCCAATTTTTTTGTAATAGCGAACACATTTTAAATAACACTGAAATCTGGTTCATGAGTACCCTACTTTGACCATGTTGCTACAGTTTGGTACTTCTAGTTAAATACCGCTGTGTGCAGTAGAATGTGTTGGGGTGATAGTCACAGCAGGATTTTGAAAGTATTGTTTCTACAACCACACCACATCATTTTTACAAGATTTTTTCTTCTTAAAAAAATGAAGCAGACTTTTGAAGTCTTCTTTTAAAAAAAAAAAAAATAAAAAAAAAAAACTATAAAATGATGCATGTTCTTTGGAAATGATTGTGCTTCTTGCAACTTTCCTGGAAGCATTTCCAAACTGGAGAAGTATTATTGTTTGAAAGAATTAAATGCAAATTTCCCAAACCTGCATACATATTGTAGTTTCTACACTTGACATACACTTCAAGTAATCTATTACTTTCCTCTTTTTTTATATTGCAGAAATATATATATATATATATATATAAAAAAGATGACATTGTTTAAAAAAAGACATGTTTCTGCAAAAGGGAGTGATGAGGAAGTTTACAGTGCCCTGGATTTATTGTTTTGTCTGACTGAGGATCAGTGGAATGGAAAAATGTGAAAACCCTTCACAGTAATGGAAACCTTTATTGTTGACTCTATTAAAGGGACTCAAAAGCTTCTTTCAATTCAGACTTCTACAAACATATAGTGGAAAACCAACAATGATATAAGAAGCTCTCTTTCTATAATGCAGTTTATAGTGGGATCTAATAACTCTTCACTATTTCTCCCACTGTAATTGTATTCTTCACTTTCTCATAGCGAAGCAGGGGCTTGGACACCAGTTACCTTCAAATTGACTCAGTACAGCAGTTGCTGTCTGTCTGTGTGGTTCTGTGTCTGTGAGGTATCATATTGTCACCATCATTATACCAGTCGAGTCTCTGAAACACTATTAGACAGATAATTGCAGTAGTGCTTATAATCAACCTTTTTGATTATTAGGCATACGATCCTTTTTCTGTCCTGCTTTTTCATCTTTATTCTGTATTTTACCCATGTCTTACCGTATAACACCACATTTTTACACTGGAATGTGTGTGATATGCAGGATGAGACATGGTGGCACTGAAGTCTGTGGAGCAGAGACAGCTGCTCGCTTCTCACAGCTGTAATTGGTAGACCACTGCTCCACCGTTTGACAGATTGGGGAAGATAGTTACTCGAGACATTCTGTTGAGATGTACAACTTGGACTTGGCTGGATGTGACGTGAACACATTTTACTTCACCAAATATAACATCTCTAAAAAAGTCAGGTGGCAGCTCCTTACCAAGAGTTTGAATTCTTTATAACAAAGTAGTGCAAGGGACCTGAGGAATAGTAATATACTTCAGTGGTAAAAGATGGAAAGCCAATTTAGACTAAGCAGCACTTTCAATTACTGAAACTACAATAAACGAAAAAAAACAAAACAAACAAAAAACAAACAAACAAAAGAAAAAAATCAATCACCTCTGATGCTACAGGAAAAGTTTGCATAGATGGAGATACTATTTTGTCACTGTGTGCAAATCTGAAATACTGTTTTTTGACACTCCTAGCATACCTAAAAGCTTACCCTTGCTATTAAACTTCCTTCCAAGGTCTTGACACAACATAATTATAACCTTAAATGAGCAACTATAAGCCATATTACTTGTTAATATTTATCAAATAACTGTCAAAAAAAGAAAAGCAATCTTTTCACTTTTACTGCTTCCATAGAATGTAGTAAACATGCTGCTAACCAGGTACATGAATTAATTAATGTTCATCAACTGTGGGCCTCTCTATAAAAGCAGACCTGACAGTGAGCATGTCTGCTGCATTCAGATGTATAATGTATATTGACAAAGGAGCAAATACATCAGAATTAATTGATTGTTCAGTTATTGTACTTTCAACATACTGGACCAAATTTGAGATATTTGGTCATGAAGTATATCGTATTATGTGTAAAAACCAAATGCATATCTGCATTAACACCCCAGACCAACTTCCAAACATGATAGTGGAAAACTGATGACTTGAACCTATCCTGTAGCCACAACACCGGGACATCTTGGAATCACAATGTCAACCACAAACCCCTCTCAATACATCTATAAAAAAAGAAACAATCTTGTTAAATGTGAGGGCATCTGTCTGACAGCTAAAGTTTGTAATCCAACAGATAAATGATTTTAAACACAGCTGCAAATCTCCACAATACACAAGCTAAGATCTACAATCTTCACAATTACTGAGAAAGGAAAAGGTTCAACCCTGCCACAGTTGTGACTCCTCCTGCCTTTTCTTCTTATCAGTTTTTCTTTGTTCTGGCATTTCATTGGAGAACCTTGCCAACTCTTTGCTGGGAATACTTTGACCCTGTGTCACAACTTGGCACGGTGGTGATTTTAATCAACTTTTAGCATGTATCATAGATGTAATAAAAATATTGCTAGGAAGTTCCTGGGTATTGCTTAGACTTTAACCTAATGGTTAAGAGCTAGTTGTGCCCAAGATTTCTGGAAGATTGCTTGAAGAAATGTTCAAGTCACAAGTGTAGCTAACTGGTAACTGCGGCAATCTAGCTAATGTTTGCCTTTACCTACTGGCTGAATAGCATTAGCTTAAAAATAGCTAGTTGTTGCCTAGGTAGCTGTCCCTACAGGTATGGTTTCCAAATGTCTTTCAGGGTTATATTTTAGCTATTATAGCCATCTTTTCATGGGCCTGAAAACAATATTGTCACAATGTTGTCATTTTACTTTACAAGTCTTTAGAGTTACCATTTTGCTTTATGCTACTAGCTTTTATAACAGACATCCAGTTGTTTTTCTGTCGCTAATGCAAGGGTTTTATCTGCATTTAACTGAACACAAAAATTAATATGTTCTGATTGCTGACAAATTCTATTAGTTCAGAAGATGAATATTTCATAGAACTCCATTCAAAGTTAAATAAGTTAAAGGGAAGTGATATCTGGCCACTTTTTGCAAGTTGGGAAAAAAGCATGTAAAACATAGATAGTATTTGGATTTATAGATTATGCTTAACTCTTTTCTTCATTGTGTCATTAGGTTAAATATTTGAACAGAAGGAAGATGGAATGATAAATATCAAGCAGAAGCAGGTCATTAAGCAAGTAAAGACTTCTTACAAAGAAGCAACTTAAAATATTCACATTATCTATTTCAACACTTTTTAGGTGCACAATATTTTTTCTTTACTGTTACTCAGCTGATCTGTTGAATCTGGAGCTTGATAGAGTGATACAAAGGAGGGGGGGGCATACATTACCATGAAAGTCGTATCTTCTCTTGTTCACAAGTCAGATGTATGGTCACTAAAATATGCGTGAGCACTCAGTTGAGTTCGTTTTATGCCCTGCAGAAGAGGCTGACCCTCTGCCTGCCATTGTTTAATTCACACTCTGGGTATAAGGGTTTTCATTCAACCTGCAGCAGAACTTTAATTTTTTTTTCCTCTTTTTTTATAATAAAAATTTTGTCTCTGAATAAAAAGACCTTCCATCCACAGTCTTCCTTATGTTCAACCTCTTTTAACCTTTTACTCTTTGAAACCCTACGGTAATATCATTGTATGTGTTCAGTAGTTCACACACTTTGTGTTTTTCTATCTGTTTTACTACTTTGCTGGCATCAGTTTCCAACACGTTGTCATTTCTGTCAAGATTTATAGTAATACTTGTTTAACAGCATTTACTAGGGTACCTGTTTCACTTTCTGATGCACCAGGAAATGTTTTATAGATATAATGTTGTCTGTTCAGCTTTAACTTTCACCGCAGTAAAAAATGGACTTGCAGCAAAGCTGCTATTAACATACACTATTCACAAAAGGTTAGGGATATTCAGCTTTTGGGTGAAATTTCACAACAAGCCTAAAATGCATTCAAACCTGTACAGTTGAACTTAATGTGATCTTCTCTAAGCTTTTAAATGCACATGTCCAACTGTTAAATGTTTCAATAAATTTTGCACAAGTTGCTGTTCTCTAACAAGGAGCATAACGGCAAAAATCACGGCAGGTGTGTGATCCTTGAATTGACCAATAAATGTCCTGGTTCAATTAGAGCTGGTGTTTAAACAGTTGTCCTCATCATGCTGTTCACATTTTGACATCATGAGACCAATACGACACCTAACAATGGAACAACAGTCCCTTGCCATTGCGATGCTTCAAACAGGACGTTCTCAGACAGAAGTGGCCACTGAGCTTGGAGTGTCACAGAGTGTCATCAGCAGGTTGCAACAGAGATATGGAGAGACTGGAAGAGTCACAGAAAGAAGTGGACGTCCTTTGGCCACATCCCGTGCTGATGACCGCTACATTGTGAACACTGCCCTGAGAAACCGGATGATGAATGCCACTCAACTCCAGGCACGTTTAAGAGAGGTGAGAGGCACCCAAGTGTCACGTCAGACCATTCGAAACCGTTTACATCAGCGTGGTCTGCGTGCTAGACAACCTGCACGGGTACCTGACCACACCACCAGGCACAGGCATCATCGTCTTGCATGGGCCAGGGAGCATTTACGCTGGACGAGGAACCAGTGGGCCTCAGTGCTGTTCTCTGATGAAAGTCGATTCACACTGAGCAGAAATGATGGCCGGCAACGATGTTGGAGACGTCAGGGAGAGCGCTATGCATCAGCCACTGTTGTCACCAGGCGAGCTTCTGGTGGTGGCGGTGTTACAGTGTGGGCAGGGGTGTCCACTTGGTACAGAACTGCCCTACACTTTGTGAATGGTACAGTGACAAGCCCATACTACCTGAATAACATCATTAATCCAGTGATTGTGCCCCTACATGAACAGCACAGGCCTAATTTCATCTTCATGGACGACAATGCTCCTGCTCATCGAGGCCGCATCATCAGGGAACGGCTGTTGGAGACTGGTGTACCTCAAATGGAATGGCCTGCACTCTCTCCAGACCTGAATCCCATTGAAAACCTGTGGGATCAGCTGAGCCATTGTGTAGAGGCTCGAGACCCTGCACCCCAGAACCTCAATGACCTGAGGGCTGCCCTTCAAGAAGAGTGGGATGCCATGCCTCAGCAGGCAATAAGTTGCCTTGTGAACAGCATGAGACGTCGTTGTCAAGCTGTAATTGATGCTCAAGGGCACATGACGAGATATTGAGACGTTCAAATTTTTTGTTGTGGTGTAACTACCATTGTTGTTACCTTTTGTGTTGAATGAATTTTTTGAGATGAGGAAATCAGTAGTTCATCCTTCTACTTAAATGTCTTACTTTTATGATATTATATCACTGTAGCATGAACATATTGCATTTTCCATAAATTTCACCTGAAAGCCAAATTTCCCTAACTTTTTGTGAGTAGTGTATATACACACACACACACACACACACACACACACATATATATATATATATATATATATATATATATATATATATATATATATATATATATATATATATATATATATATATATATATATATACACACATTTTTATTTTTTTTTAAATGTATATTTATGTATATATTTGTAATATAAGTGCTGGCTCATCAGCAAGTAGGCCAGTTCACATATAGAAGTTGAATGAGACAACCCCTAAAGAGCAGTTAGATTGATAACCAGCTATGAAAGGGGACGACTTTTTGTTATCCTTCTACACAAATGAGAGATCTGTCATTTTGTTGTATTTTGACATGACTATACAGAATCAACCAGGTTTACTTTGACTCTCCACTCAAATAGTACTAAAAAAATCTCTGGTGGAATCACTTGTGTTGTGCTCCTGATCATGTAAAAGTTGGGAGAAAAAAAGTGAATATCAGACTGAAACAATGGAAAAGCACAATATTTGAAAACTTTATATTAAGATTGTGGTATTTGTGAAAATCTTATCTCGGATTTGTTCTTAGCTCAGGAATAGAGATGGGGACTTTTAATGTCCACTAGTCAGGCTGATTAAATTTGACTGTGCACACACAAGCAATTTTTTTTAAACATTCTGTGGGATCCAGTATGCTACTGTGTGTAGTGTACTGATAATAAAGTGGACAATGCCGGTATTCAACTTGGGCTTGTTGGAACAAAAGCTTGTTGCCTACCTCGATGGTCAACAAAACAACTCTCCACACAAGAATTCAGTGGCAACAACATTACTTATTATTTCTTGTTTTTGCAGCTTGTCTTCTTCATCTAGAAATGCAACATTTTCATGATGCTTTAGTAACAGTACTGATATAGTTGATTGCTTCCAGAATCAGTGAAAACTCTGGCAAAAACAGCTGTCAAAGCCTTTCTCTAGAAGTAAAATGAAGCTGCAGGTAGCTTGAGGCTTAACTCCCTGGCCTGTACAAAATTGGAAAATGAATCTTTATTTTAAGTCATCCACTAATTTGTATTTGTACATTAGAAGTTTGTTACAGTAGAGTATGTGTGTCCATTTTATATAAATAATGATGTACAGGAAAACTAATCATTATTTGCAGACAATGACAACAGTTAGCAGTTATTGATGGTAAAGCTATTATGAAGCAAATAAAAAGCTATAACATGTCATTTCTTTCATGCCCAGAACATTGGTGAGCTATAGCTAACCATTGCCTGGACAGAGTTAGCAGATATTGTGATTTTTTGGACAAGCTTTTACCAGACTACAGGCCAACATAATAACTCTCAACAACTAGAAGCTGTTTTTGTTGGGGAAATAAGTCATTCTGCCATGTTGTGCTTGAAAACAACTTTCATTGCTTCTCCAGCTGATCTTTGAAGTTCACCCGCACACATTTCAGATGTGTAGTTTTGGGAGAAGATCTGAAGAAATCACGCATGAGTTTCTCTGCTGGGTTTTTTTTTTTTTTTTTTCTAATTTTGCCTTTCTCTGAGTCTTGGAAAACATTGTACATTACAGTGTTAGTCACTGAAAACTGTAGCAAAACTAGATATTTACCACTAAGCAAGACTTTGTCACTGCTAACTAACCCTGCACTGACTCAGACCTGCTCTGTGTTCCAGAGCAGATGGGATGCTGTGTGAATGTCTTCCTCTCTGTAGTTCTCTCTTAAAGAGGCCACATCATTCTTTTTACACTCTAAACAGCAGTGCATCTCTGTACTATGACAAATAACATCCTTCCAAATATGGTCTACTATTAAAAATACAATTTGACTTTGTAAATTTGCAACTAGTTGACTAGAATTAAACATCCTACGAAGAAAAATCCTATGAATATGCTCTCACTTACTGTTTGCATCATACCATTTCCGCCGCTGCTGATCACTGCACATTGCACTTTTGTTTTGAGGGCTTTTGCCATCACAGCATCCGCCTTCAGACTCTAGTTAGAAGAAAAAAAAAAAAGAAAAAAACTTGTTCCACATTCACTCCAATAATCTCAGCCTAACTGGCAAACTACAATGTTCGAAATAGCTTTTATCCATCAACCGACAGAGTAGTCTGACCAAATCTTTATTTATTTTTAATTACTTATCTTTGCAATATTATTGGTCTTTTCTCTCATTTCTCTCTGCTCTCCCTGTTTTAGCACATGACTCTTTAGTCCCATGACCTTTAATAATTTTATGAACGAGAAAGTGTTCGACATGCACAAAACTCAAATGATGTTATCTTGTTATCCCAAACTCTCAAAGTAGCTATAAAACGAAGGTATAGTATGAATGTTAATATTGACATAGTTTGGATTCAGTTATAATGAAAAAAAAAAACAGATTACAAACTTTGCTGTCACTCCATGAATGCCACAATATACAATACAATTGATTTGTTTAATCATCTGACAAGGTATCAACACAGTAGCTATGAAAAAAAAAAAAGGAAACATGGATTCTTGTGACTTGACTTGGTTCAGTACAAATAAAACATTTACTGTTATTTCTTTATTGCTAGTTGTTTTTTTTGTTTCTTTTTTTAATTAGTTTGACTTCTCCCTTGTTCTTCTGTTTTTGGTTTTGACTTTACATGATCAGGCTATTCCTATTTTATGTTTTTTGAAAGTTTTTCATGCACTAATATACATCATAGCCTTAGAGAAGTTAAGCACTTTTTCATGTTGTACAAAAAGCACATTTGTATTGTCGGATTGTGTATGCAGTTGTGGTTGGTTTTTCTGCATTGGATGGCCTCTCCTTTTACTGCAAATCAAAACCACCTTTGGGTATCAACAACGATACCTTACTTTGCTGTAAAATTCAAAGCCTTTTTTAAACATTTGTAGCTGTCATCCAAAAAATTTATTTATACCATGGTCAGTGATAAGTCTAAAACTAACCTTGCAAATTATTTTTGTCTATACACACACGTGCTTCAACAAGTTAAACCCCTGTAATATCACTCAGTTATGGTCATCACCATAGCAATGCTTTAATCAACTGAATTAGCTCAGCTGGCTTTTGGCAAGTTTTGTAAAAACAGAAATAAACATTTGTTACAAAATGCTTACTATATGGGTACTATATGGTTATACATGGTTATTACATGGTTATAATGCCACTGCTCCTTGTGGTGTTCTAGACTCTGCACCATTATAACGGTATAATGCACAGCTCCTCATTGTTTTCACTTTACTTGAAATGAGGAAATTACATTTTTTTTAAATTAAACTGAATCTATTTAATGTTGCATGCACTGTAAGACTTTCAATAAAGGAAACCTGGAAATGTATTTATTGGTGCATGAAGATTTTTCACCTTTCATCAGAAAGGTTTCACAAGTTCCAACCCAACCTACTAACCAACAGGTTAAAAATGCAATGAGAGGATACAATTCCTCTGAAATGAATGACTTAGTATCCACAGCAGCATGATGTGAGCATTATTAGTATACTTTTGGAAATTACAGCATTAATGAACTATACAGTGAACAAGACTCAGTTCAATCAATATGGAAAATAATATCGTGAAAATATTTTCCCCATGATTCAGCCCTAGTTTACTTCCTTCATGCAGATTTGTTCTAACTCTACACAACACACTCTGGTTCAACCCCACCAGAATTCTGTGAAATCTGTGTTTAATTAATAAAACATACACATCTACTGGCTCAAGCTGCTGATTGACAGGGATAAACATCCCAGATGTTTACTTGCCAACAAAGAATGCATCACATCAGGCCATAGCCAACAAATAGAATAACCAGTTTAATGCATAAGTAATGAATCATGTCCAAATAGCACAAACACTCCATAATAAACAGCTGGCTGAGGCAACACCTGTGCACCTTGATTGATTGTACCATGTCTGAATCACAGCTTTTATCAAATTGTAAATATATGTGTGATGTATGCATCCTTGATGAGTTCATTTACACAGACAAGGATGCTTCCAAAAAGGAATCAGTGATTCAATGAGATATCACTCCTTGGATTTGGCATTCACTGAGGAGTTGACAGAGAGATGAGGAGAAATCTGCCAGACTCCAGATTTTCACTCTGGTCTCTCTCAGTTGATCACAGAGGTCAGTTATGATTATAAGTGATCAGCTGGCATCTCGTTGATACTTGGCAGACTGCAGCAACAGCTCAAAATCTCATGATAAATATCACAGATTTGCATAAATAGGTTGTAGAAATATTATAAAGCAGGTGCTATATTTTTTTATTAGGAAAGTTAAACTGTGGGCTCCTGTTCTTGTAATTACTCAACTTGATGCTGGAGCTGTTAAAATAATACAAGAAGATTGTGGATCAAAGCAGAATCTCGATATGTTTGTTTTTATGAAAGTCATATAAAGGCTATTAATACAATGAAGAACTGTGCTTTCATTTCTGGGTTATTTGATCATAAAAACACTAGTATTAAACTAAGCTTACATAACTTTTGTATGTTTTGGAGGTGCCATTTGGCCCTACATCCCATAGGTAAACATTAAAATATCCCCATAAAAACATCTATGTGCATTGGCCAATAGATTTTCCTGATGAAAATGAGCAAAAATATTGCCAGAAGAATTCATGAAAATAAATTATAGGAAAGACATGCACTGAAACATATTTGTCCTCATAGTTAAAGTGATACACTTTTTTGTAAATAAACACACAATGAGATTTAAATTAAATAAGGCAACTTTATATATGCAATTGGTCAAATAATGACTCTTAAGCTTGGACAACAAGCCTGCAGTCTAGTCCCATGAGCATTTCTGGATGCACATCCTTGTGCTGTAGTAGCTGGAATTATTTTAATCCTTTCTTATGGAAGTTCTGAATAATGTTAAATAAATTCCCACCTGTGTCCAAAAACATCTGGCATCCTTTTAAGATGTAGACCACTGATAGAAGGAGTGTGTACACCTGATGAAATAAAACCTCCAGGTGACTGTGAGGATTGGTCAGTGGTGTTAATAACAAGGAATACAGGCAATATCCTCAATCTAATAAACCAGATCAATATATTCAAAAGAGGCTTTGTAGTAAATGCTTATTATTAATAGAAATACAGTCATAAACCATGCGTCACAGTTGTTCCATGTGAGAGGTGCACACCTACGAAGCCTCTCTTTAAAACAAAGGAGTAGCTTAGTTGTAATTGCATACCACATTCAGTGTGTAGTTCTAGAAATTTCAGATGAATTGGACATTACTGGAGTAATGTTTCTTGCAGGTGAGGGAATGGATGTTGTGAATGTGTTTTAATGCACATGTGTGTGTGTGTAATCTGTTTCACAGATGTTGTCAGGAAAACCAGTTATAGAAGTAAATCCTGTCTTGACTGTGACTTATTCTGGAATAAATGAAATGGTCTATTTTACTCCTGAAAGCAATTATAATTTTTAGGTATCAGCAATTTAAAGTCACATGTTTCCAAATTAGAATTATTGCCTTATTATTTACAAAGCATTCAACTTGCATGCATGAAATCCTCCTCCAATCAGAAATGTTTCGTTCTGCAGAAAAAAGAAAAAACAAAAACTGGAGATGAGTCTTAGACTAAGAGAAGAATGCTGTCACAGCTGGTTACAGAATTTCTCTCCTGACAACAGTGTGACAGTGAAGTTTTCAGTCCTAGTGGAACACGGACGTTTTGTAGGTGTAAACATAATCTATTTAAAACAAAACTTTCTATGTAAAACTGATTTTATATGCGTAGTATACACTTCCAAACCAAATACCACAATTCCAAATAAACACAAAGTATTTTGTCCACTGTTTAACTTGCCATACACCCCAACTCTCTTTAAAACATCTGTAAAGAAACTTGACTCCTAAAACCAGCTTCTGGTGAGAATACAGAAAAGGGAGAGAGTTACCCACACAAGCCACCAGACAATGAGATTATCCAAACGCAATTAAACTCAGGGCCTTGTCTTGCGAAGTCTGAACCCCATCCCTTTTCATCTTTACCTTTCCTTCCCCTCCTCAGAACCTCATTGTTGTGTGATTAACTCCCAAGCACCAGCGGGGGAGTCTACATTCCCATTACCCAGATCTGTGGTGAGGACAAAACACTTGCTAATCGCCAATCACAACCAGGAGCAAGGCTCTCAAGTCTTTGCCAGCTTTATAATGTGAGTGATGTGCAGCCAACTTCTTCAGAGACCCTCTTCTCTTTCCGTTAAAGCTCCTCTCAACACTTCTTTCGGGGTGCTCAAATACAATTTGCTTCTGTTGCTATGGTGCTTTACCATGCAAACCGCAGGTTGTTGCAATGAACGTGGAAAGTTTGCTTTATCTCTGGAATATGATTTATTCCAAGAGCTCGATGGATGTTAGTGACAGCAAAGGAGCTCGATATTGTATTTCCATTTGAGTAGACATACTGTCACCTGCCATCATCTGAAGCGTCTAGTTGCTCTGTGTTTGTTATGCAGTAGGGAGATGTGAGACATCTCCAGTTCAAAACTAAACCTGAACAATGTTTTCAAAAGTTATACATATACACTCCTAGATCCCTCCTACTCAAAATTCTTTGCTTTTTTTTTTTTTACCCGGCTGTCATCCAGTTGAATGGTTCTGACTACCAGGAAAAAAAAAAAAAACATGGTGAGGGGTAGCATTATTGTGCACATCCAGGTCTACTTGTTACAATATATATTGTTAGAAAAGAAACTTAGCCGTGTTTCCTCTTTGGATTTTTCTCCAAGATTTTATTGCTCCTGTGTTTTGTTGTTAGCGGCACAGTGGGCAGGAAAGTGTTTAGAGATAGATGAGATAACATGCTGCAAGGGACCTAAGACCTGGACTCAAGCCTTTTTTTAGCCTTTATGGGAGAAAAAAAAAACAAAAAAAAAAAAACACCCTTGATTGTAGCATTATAAAATGTTATATATTTTAGTTAGGGACTGGACTGGCAAACATAAGCTAACATCACCATTTAACAGTCCAATTAGTCTCATGTTGTTCCACTTAGGTGAGATTCAGCTCCAATGTTGAACTTCTAAAGTAAAAATTAGGAAATATAAAACCTGGTGGGATGTAGCAGAACACAGCCTGCCTGTATTTGACTACTTCAAGCTGACAGATGTAATTCTGTGATTGACAATAAACCATTTATGGCCTTAATAGGTTTACATTTTTGGAGAACTTTTATCCAAATTACTTTTTTTTTTTTTTTTTTTTTTTTTTTAGCCCCTTATGCTGCGGTGCATCACATTATTTTGGTAATGGAAAACTGATACAGAGGCCCCAGTAAAATTTGAAATTAGTAAAAAAATTCAATATTTTAGTAGATAATTAATTTATCTACTAACCACTGTGCCGCTGCACGGCGGCACAGTGGTTAGTAGCACTGTGGCCTCACAGCAAGAGGGTTGCTGGTTGCTGGTTCGATCCTGGTTCGATCCTTGGCTGGGGAGGGGTTTGGTCAGCCTTTCTGTGTGCATGTTCTCCCCATGCATGCGTGGGTTTTCTCCAGGTACTCTGGCTTCCTCCCACCATCCAAACACATGCATGTTAGGTTAATTGGTTACTCGAAATTGCCCCTAGGAATGAGTGAGTGTGAGCGTGAGTGGTTGTTTGTCTCTCTGTGTGGCCCTGCCTGGCGAGCTGTCCAGGGTGTACCCTGCCTGTCGCCCAAAGCCAGCTGGGATGGGTTCCAGCTGGCTCCAGGTTCAGAAAATAAAGAAATGATGATAATTAATTTAAGGAGGTCTTGTTCAGGGTGCTGATGGCTGCTGGCAGGAATGATCTTCTGTATCTTTCAGTCTTATATCGGACCTGAAGAAGCCTCTCACTAAACACACTTTGTTGTTTCTTCACTGTGTTGTGGAGAGGGTGTAAAGAATCTTTCATCATCTTCATCAGCTTGTGCAGCATTCTTCTTTGGACAATCATCTCCAGCAGCTCCAGAGTTACTCCAAACACAGAACCAGCTTTCTGGATCAGTTTGTTGATTCTCTTCAAGTCTCTGGTTCTGATGCTACGACCCCAGCAGATGACTGCAAAGCTGACTGCACTCTCCACAACAGACTTATAGAAGCTATGCAACATCTTGGTGCAGACGTTAAACGATCCCAGCTTCCTTAAGAAGTATAGATGTATTCAGTGTAGCAGTTGTTGTGGTGGCGTAGTGGTTAGCACTGTGGTCTTACAGCAAGAAGCTCCCTGGTTTGATCCTCGGCTTGGGCGAGGCTTGGACAATGGCCTATTTGTGAGTAGGTTGCACATTCTCTCCAGGAACTCTGGTTTCCTCCCAAAGTCCAAAGACATGCATGTTAGGTTAATTGTTTACTCTAATTTGCCCTTAGGAGTTGATTGTGTGGCCCTGCAATGGACTGGCGTTAGGATAATAGGTTACGATAATATCAAATATATTATAAACATGTTATTATAAGGACTAACATTGTTGGTTTTAGTTTTTGAGCTTGGCATGCATCTAGGGTCATAGACTTGAGTTGTAAAGACAGATTTCATTTCCCTCATTTGCATGATGTTTGGCTTTCTTGGGTGGAATGCACAACCAGTCATCCATTAAAACAGAGTGAGTATCACCAGCTCATTTTTAAAGGCTTTAAATAGAGTGCATTAAACATTCATGGCCTTACCTTTGACACAATAAGTTATGTTTAAGTAATCTAATAAAATACTATCTAACCAGATAAGGAAAGATTTCCATATATTTAGCAAATCCTCCAACTACTCCTAATACTACTACTACTATGGAAGCAACAGAGGTCAAATAAGTGCCAGTGTGACATCTGCAACTACTCAGTGTAGAAATCATGCATCTTAATTATGAGAAACTGAGAAGTTTACTACCTTAATGTGTATAGAGGAGGAGTTTAACTTTATTGTTATGGGATGTCTTGGTCTATGTGATAAATCTTAATATCAGCAATCACTCTATGAGCAAACTGCAGTAACTAATCAGCTTAACTTAGCCTTTACTGTTAAGTAATTGGCTGATAATTTTGCTGCGGTTTAGATGATACCACTCTGTTCAGCGTATGTTTCAACATATTTGGGAATGTATTTGCTAATCCAAACAGCACGGTAATGAGACTTTTAAACTACGTCAATTCAGCTAGAGCATTCTTAATTATGATATGTAATGAAAATTGTAATTGATGAATTGACTAGTAGCTCAGTAATGAATCACTTTCCATGCACATTTTCTGCCAATTTTGCCCCGACTTTGAATAAACCCTAATTATCTACATTAGTGAAAGTCAATGCCTTAATATTTAATAAATCCTGGATAATCCCATAGCAATCAATTTAGATCAAAATCGCTTTCCACCAAAGGTAGAAATGCTCTGCAAACTCATCCAATGTACCCTGTAATGATGCCTATTTATATGCAGGAGCTTTGTCAAACTGCACGATGGGTAATTACTTTATTTACTTCTAATCATGTCAATGAACCATTGTGCACGGGTTAGATTGGCTCGGCTCATTGTAATTATTTTTTTCTCGTCATTATCATATTAGGAAGTTAATCTAGGAAAGTTCCAGTTTGAAGGGGGATTGACCATTTTATGTAAACGCATTAGATGGGCATTGACTTGGAATCACTGGCTGTGACATAATCATTATAATGTGCTTGTGAGTGTCCCTATATATGATTGTAAATAGTTTAAATGGATTTGTAAAGCATCTTCATAGTGCTTTCCGTAAAAAAAAAAAGAAAAAAAGACAAAAGACCAAATGTGTTGCACAGCCTTAATGCAGATCCCAGATGAAACTGAAAGAACAATTGCCTTTTGTCCCACGGATTCAATACTGTATCAATCTTTATGTGGCTAAATTTTCCTTTCATAGTCGTTGTCATTATTTTATTTTATATATATATATATATATATATATATATATACATATATATATATATATATATATATATATATATATATATATATATATATATATATATATATATATATATATATATACATACATATATATATATATATATATATATATATATATATATATATATATATATATATATATATATATATATATATATATACATACATATATATAACATCCCGTCTGAATATAATATTGAATGGCTGGAAATTTTGACCAAGATTACCACTCTGTGCATAAACTGAAAATAACAGTAAAACACATGGTTTTATTTTTGTGTATCCACAGAAAGTCTTGTATACTCAAGTCCTTCATCTAAGAACCTCCTATCAAGGTTACAAACAGCTTTATATTACTTCTTAAGAATGCTTTTACTGGGTTTTTCTCACAAATAAGAGCATGAATAGAGTGCAAATGGTGAATAACTGGGACCATTCCGCGGGAACTAGAAAATCTGTTTGCAATAAATAGAAATACTGCCATGCAGGTGTTTTTGAAGGGGTTGGCGCATGGCAGTTTTCAACCCTGCAAACTGGCTGCATCTTGTTTTGTCAGGGACACATAAGGGTTTTGTTTAATAAGGCTAACTGGACTAAAAGGAATGTTTTTTTTAAAATATGCCAGTAATTTATTTGTTTGTGTTTGTAATGAGAAGTAGGACAAAGTAAGTTCACTTTTCCACAAACAGTGAATCAAAATAGGAATTTTTCTCTAGTCAGAGTTTGTTCTTTTTACAAGTATATGACTTTATTTATGTAATTAAATCATTTATGTGGTGATGTTCTCACTATCATAAAAAAGTCAGAATGTACAATTAAGTTTAACCTCATATTTTATTTTTTAAACTAGTGTCCTTTTTCGAGCAAGCACTCTTGTGTTGATTAAAACGGAGTGATCGAAACAACCAAATTTTAAAAACTTATTATAAAACGTGCTTTGTCTGAATAAAAGGGAAATAGAACTGAAACCAAAAACTGAGGGGGAAAAAAAGGCAGCAAATTAGTGAATATGATTTGAAAACAGCAGCACAACAAAGTGGAATATGTTCAATATGTTTTGCACACCAAGTGAAAAAAATTATTAATTATAGAAATGTTTATGTTGTCATGTCTTTTTTTATTGTTTCTTTGTTTTCTATTTTAACAATTTCAAATGTTTTGATTTGTCTTTTTATTTGTTTTATTTTGTACCTAATTTGTTTTTTATGTTTGTTTTTTTAAAAAGCATGTTTCATCATAAAGATTTTAAAGCTTTTATCACGTTCTTAAAATGGCACTGCTTTCTGAAATGTCCCTTTTGTTTCCAAATTAACATCTTAAATTTTTTAACATGTTACTGTACTATTTCCTGAAAGATCTTCTTTGAGTTTCCTTTTTTGTCTTCTGTTGTTCTCCCTTTTGTAATTAAACAATCTTTAGTGCTCCACCTTTTCTACTGTGTGTGAAAAACAAACAGATAAATGTTCTTACATCACATTTGACTTTGCAGCTTTTTCCTAAAATGTTGACATTTTACAGAAGGCCAAACTAATTACTACTTAATGGATTTGATAAAAACAAGACAAAAAAAAAAATCACAACTTTAAAATCATTCCACTAAGACAAATTTTAAAGATTAAGAAAAAAAAAAACAAAAAACTTTGCACTTTCTATTTGTCTTTCACGCCCAGCTAACCCTTTAGGGATCTCCTTGGTTACACCTCCCACTGTTGCTCGGAGATCTGTGACACATATGAAAATTAGCCTAGCTTGATTAAACTCTCTTTCTTTACTGAAAAGAACCTGCTTGTGTGCCACCAGAGGAGTGACAGAGGCAGACAAAATGTACGCAGTGCATTCACAGGTAATAAAAATGCATGCATCCCATGAAAACACCAAGAATCTTATTAAATCCACATTATGCTTTGAAGAAAAAAGGCGGCAGACTGGTGTGTAACCAGTACACTGGTACTCAAATAAATGGAATACTAACCTGAAACCAATTAAGCTTCTCACCATGACTATCTTCCCTCCGGGGGTCTTTGTGCAGCAATAAGTTCCTAATTGCTATGGCCCTGGTCTTCTTTTTTATCTCTCTTTTTATCTCTATATTGCAATGTTAATGTTAATTTGCTGGAATTGCAGTTGATTAATAACTGGCTTTAATCAAGGCTTAAAATCATCAATGCTCACCCAAACCTTGGTAATTAAAGAAAATGTAAAGACGTCACAGTTGTGCATGCATTCTCGATACAAATGCCTTTTTTCTTTGAGGTATAAAAAAACTGGGAGCTTTTTCAAGAGTAAATCAATGGACATTTTTTTTCTTTTAATTCTGACTGTGAAATCAGACTTTAAGACACTGGAATGATGTATAGGAACTGATATTGAAACCCACTGGTGCCATTGTTTGAGGGTACCTAGATAAGCGAAGGCTCTAATTCTTGAGCAAGCGGAATCCTTGGCTATCAGATACAATAAAAAAAAAAAAAAAAAAAGACAGTAGGAAGAAGCAGTTAAGCTTCATGTCATAATCCTTCCGATCTGAAAAACCCAAAGTGTGATTTCTCCTCACTCTCCCAGAATTTCCTCTCAGAAATTACCATTTACCAATTACACGGTGTCAGGAGTGATTCATATCTCTTTAATGAGAAATGACAGTAGATAGAAGAGAGCCACCTCGGGTTTGATTTCATTCTCAGTGGGATGGGATGATCTGTTGACAGAACTACACAGCAGACAGAAACAGTGGGAGAGGAAGCCTTCAGCAGTCTTTCAGTCATGTCTTCACCAATACAACGGGGAGCAAAAGGGCACCTGAGGAAGGTGGAATAAAGCTCTCAATCAATTATGCCTAACCTTGACTGTGTGGAGCTGCTGGAAGAATGGATACTGAAAAAGAGTCCTTTAATTTTGTTATCAACATTCAGTCTGCGTCCAGCTTCGCACAGCAGTCGTTCCTCACTAAAGTCACGCTAATGGTATATTTCCTTGCCAGGTATTTCTAATGTTTATTTGTTAAGTTTGACATTTTCTTATTAGTTTAAATGCATGCTTAGGAGGCCATTTATTAATCAAACTTGAGTTTTTAATGTGCGTTGTATTGTACATGATATTAAAGAAAAAAATACTTAACGTTGTATCGATACTTTTAGCATTACCATTTTAAAACGAGATGAAATGAAAGCTAGCCAGACCACCATTTTCATTTTCATTCAGCAGTGTAATTGCTTAAAACTCTACATCATCAGGGAGGTTTTTTAAGTCAATAATATAATAGATTAAGTATCAGATATGCCTTTTGGCCATCATGTGGCTTTCATAACTCAAAAAAACAAAGCAGTTTCTTGGTACATTTAAGAGCTCTGTTTTGACATTCATATTCAGCAGGGAAAATTATAGCCTTTTAAACAAGGTTTGCTATTTAAATTTAAAAATAGAACAAAAGCATAACTTTTTGTGCAATCACAAATTGAGTAAAGTGTGCGACTTTTTGCAAAGTCTCCAGATAAAAAATTCTCTGGTTAAACAAGGTCTTCTGGCATCATCAGTAAGTTAGCGATCATTTGATAATCTGCAGTCCAGATGGTGTTGAGTATAGCTGATAGCAGGGGTTTAACCCTGATTTATGGGTCTGACCTGACTGATTTATCTGTAAATTGCCCAACAACACAGTCTTGTTTCCAGTCCCAGTCAGGGGTAAGAGCAGCAGGAAGGGGGTTGGGGGGTTATGAACAGAGTCCTTCACATAATAGAAAAGCCTCAAACAACATCAGTCTACACTGTTGCCCCCTGCACACTTCCACCTGAACACTTTAAAGGTACGTTGGACTTGTGTTTGCGTGTCTCAGTGTATAAACTTTAAACCATTTCTCCAAATCTTGACTCCTGCAGCGAAGTCTAGCCTTGACTCTTGATTGCTGCAATCCTTTTTTTTTTTTTCTTTTTTTCTTTTGGGAAGCTTAAACGGACACACAGCTTCCACACTCACAAAGCTACTTTCTCCTTTCGGTGGTGGAATAAAAAGGGAAAAAAAAAAAAAAAAAAAAAGCCAGACATGTTTTAAAAACTGGAGCTGATTTATGGTTTTGGAATATGCCACCAAAGCTTATGCCAACAGCAGAAATAAAAAATGAGATGATGGTGACATGTTTGCATCAACAGGCATCAGTCTTCAAATCCAAGTGGTATTTGCTTTATTTTGGGATTGCGTAGCTCTTCTGTGTATGATCGCTAATCTTAAAATCTCTTCTATAATGACAGTAGGGAAAAGCTTTTGCTCCAGGGCATGGTGGAAGACCTCCCATTTAATACCATGCAATGTAATCTTAAAAAGAAAAATAGATAAAATCTCCAGTAAAAAAAAAAAAAAAGTCCTGTGCTGATCATGCTTGTGCATAAAAGAAATACTGTACATTTGTTTATAAAATGTGGTTTAATGTGCCAGTTTAAATTTCCCATAAGTCCTCTGGGAAATGTTGTTTCTGAGCAAGCGGAGCATAAAACAAACACATATAGCTCACGGTGAAAGGAAACAGAGAAAAAACAAGCTTACAGCCTGAAATGCATCCGACAAATAGAAATCGTAATCTTCCTTCTATCCAGAAACAAGAGATAAAACTTTGCTTCGTGTACTGCTATAGGTCACTCCACTGCAAAGCTGCACATGTATCTATTAGAGAACAAAAAATGTGGACAAAAGACAGAAAACATGGGACAGTGAAGGCTTCCAGGATGACAGATTTTCCGGGGATCAGGGTGTATTTATTGGCTGAAAACAGTTTGTAGTGCTAGCCAAGAGTGTATATCAGCATGGCATCACTGATTTGTGTCTTGGTACTGTGAATTCTAGCTGTGGCAGTGATCTCACACTGCATCTTGGATCCATCACCATGACAACCGTGACTGATTTTTTTTTTTTTTTTTTTTTTTTTTTTTTTTCCATCTGCATTCAATCAAACATGGCACTATGCATTAAAGAGAGGCTATCTGTCAAACATGACAATTTCACAATAGGCTACTTAGCAAAGCATTTCTTTTTTTTTTTTTTTTTGGTATTATTTGCTTTTTTTTGTTTATTTATTCATTTATTATTTGAGAATACCTTTCACAGCAATTCATGCTCATCCCATGCTGTCCAAAACAGTGAGAACAAAACATCATGGGTAAGTTATCATGTTTTAATTATAGACCAAAATTTCAAAATCTAAATCAGATTTTTCTGGGGAATCTGGTGGGAAGAAAATTTGTTATGATCAATTATTTAAAGTATCTGACTGATATCAGAAGTCAAACTCCAGAATATATAAGAGCATCACATATCCAGAGTGCAAAAAGGTTTACAATATAGGCTTAAAACTTTTTAAGGGGAGAAAAAAATTCAACCCTGCTTTAACCCAGTTGTTGTCCAGGGACTGTTCATAGCTGGCAGTCAGAGTTGATTGGGGTCCAGCAAATCAAACAAATATGAATACTTGACTGCACATCAGCAAACAGTCCACATCATTTATACTCCAAAAAAATCAGAAAGACCAAAACATCAACATCTCAAAATGTATTTGCTGATATTTATTCACTTTTTTTTAATACAAGTCATGGCCAAACAGCAAAGTTGTCAGAAAAAGACAAAAACAACAACAACAACAAAACAAAAACATGTAAACACAATATGCTATTACATCTGATAAAAGGTATGCAGCTACTCAAAGCACCATGTGCGGCAAACAGAAATGTTCTCACTAACTTACCAAAAGGAGTACTCTGTTGTACTTTAATGTACTCAGTTTGTTCTTGTATAAACTTTTGTTAACAGTAAAGCTAGAGCCATTGCAGTTTTGGCCCAGAGGTAGTTATCAAATCAAAGTCCCAGGCCCAAAGCCTAGACTCAGTCCTGATCATAGCTCTGCTTAAGCCCCAGAAGTCATTCTTGGCTATGATATGCAACGGCATGCCAGTTCAGGCTTCAAAACAGCTCTAAGGATCTCTGCATGTGGTGTCCAACAAGACTTTAACAGATCCTCTTGGTTGCAAAGGTTTGCAGATGGAGTAGCAGGTTTGTTCTGTCCTAAGACATGGCTTATTGATGACTGATAAATGGGATGTAGTGGGTTTATCAAGACAGTTTATTGCACTGGTCTCATTGTCAAGCTCTTCGCACACTTATTACATTGGTGCTGGACAAAACAGCTACTGGCATCAAGGTGCACCATTTGGATAGATGGGTACTTGCAGCCATGTTTATGCATGATTTGTATGAAGTATTTGTGTATCTATTCCCAGTGAATTAAGCCATGTCTTGATTAGCTAAGACATGGCTTATTGATGACTGATAAATGGGATGTAGTGGGTTTATCAAGACAGTTTATTGCAGTGGTCTCATTGTCAAGCTCTTCGCACACTTATTACATTGGTGCTGGACAAAACAGCTACTGGCATCAAGGTGCACCATTTGGATAGATGGGTACTTGCAGCCATGTTTATGCATGATTTGTATGAAGTATTTGTGTATCTATTCCCAGTGAATGACCAGTCTAGGGCTTTCAAGAAGCACATTGCCATATAATACAATGATTCATGCTATTTTTTTCTGTGGTTTTTAATATTGTGTTTTAATAGAGGAACCTCCCTTTGATTTATTTTCATTTCAAGGATTTCTGCAAAGCACAGTCTACATAAAGTGACAATCAGCATTTCCTCCATTTGCAACATCCTTCCCCCAGCACAAATTTTAGCTTACAATTTCATTTCAATGCTGAAAATGGACTCTTATGAAAACAACAAAGGACAACACTCTCAAAAGACCTTGCTCATTTTTTTCTTGCTTCTTTTTTTTCCCTATTTTTGCCTGAAGCCAACTCTTAACTTTTCACAATTTGATTAGCTAAACTGAGTTTGCAGTCTCCTCTGAAACAGGCAGATTCATTTTAAGAAAATATTAACCAGCTGCTTGATCTCTCTTTATACAAATCTATGCTGTTCTGCATCACATTTTTCATTCATGAATTATAAGGCATTAACTAAGCTTATTACCTGACATTACATGACTTAACCTGACAATAGCTATCTGTGAAAGATGACGTGATATGGCAGCTCACAAACAATACAAGTGCAGAATTAATCTCTCTCAGCACTGAACTAAACGTGTGTGTTTGGTTTATAGGAACCTGATCCATGTGTAATGAACCTCATAGGTCAGAATTATTGCTTTTATCTTGAATGTAGAGGTCAGTAAAGTAAAATTGCTGCATTCGCTCCCTGAGCATTTCAGGATTTATTTGAAGATTTATTTTAGGCATTTTTAAATGTCTTAATGGTTTTGATGGTCTTTATGGAATTTCTTATTTATCTGACTTCCTTTTAAGATATGAGCCCTCATGGACGCTGAGGTCCTCTGGTACAGGCTTATTACATGGTCCTAAAGTAAGAACCAAAACTTACGGCGAGGCCTCCTTTCATCATTATGCACTGTGGAACAGCCTGCCGGAGAACCTCAGGGTTGCAGAGACCATTGATGCTTTTAAAAATACAATGCAATATACAATCCAACTTTATTCATAACACACTTTAAAAACAACAATGTTGACCAAAGTGCCACATTGTGGTGGGTTAAAAAAACAAAAAAACAAAATAAGTAACATACACGGACAATTTAAAAAAAAAAAAAAAAAAAAAAAAAAAAAAGTCATCTAAAAGCAATCAAAAATAAAAGCAATCAAATTAAAACAATCAAAATAAAATTAGATGTAAAAATTCAACTTATTGTGAAGAAAAAGCCAGCAAATAGCAATATTGCAAATAGCAATATCAAAACAACAAAGACTCCTAATTACATAGGTAACATCCTGAAAATATAACCGTCTGAACTTTACTTTGACTCAAAGATATAAGTATCAATTTTATTGTAACAACATATAAAACAGAAATTTCCCTGCTGCCTTTTGTCTCATATTGTAAGAGCAACAATGTGTGGAGTTTATCATAAAATACTGATTTATGATAATAAATCGAGTTTAATATTGTGCATTGCCTGTCCAAAAAAAACCCAAAAAAAACAAAAAAACAACTGGGTATGGAACTGTCCAATACGTAATTAAAAGCTGTAAGGATAGTGGGGAACCATTGTCTTTGAGAAAGAAATGTGGTTAGAATATTATACTGAATGAAGGTGATTGCCGATCACATAAATGTTTGGTGAAATCTAATCGATGAAAAACAACATCAGATCTTGGGGCCATCCAGAGAAAGTAAGCATTTCCACACACAAGATGAAGGACACTCAAGGGATTGTGACAGAACAGCTGCGCAGCCAAAAGAAAACCACTGATCAATGAAGCTAACCAGAGAAAGAGACTTCAGTTTGCTGCGGAGCACAAAGATTGAACTCTGGAGCAATGGAAGAAGGTCATGTTGTCTGATGAGGCCTGTTACAGAGTGATACGGACATCTGGTAAGGAGAGAGGCAGATGAAGTGATGCAGACATCATGCCTAGTTCCTACTGTACAAGCCTGCGGGGGTCGTGATATGACCTAGAGTTGCTGTAGTTGGTCAGGTCCAGCTGCAACATTATACATACAAATAAGAGGTCACCTGAATGTACTGATGAACCAGATTATCCCATCATTGGCTTTTTACTTCCAAGATGACAATTCTAGGATTCACAAGAATCAAATTGTAAAAAAGTGGTTCAGAAAGAAAAATAATCATTTTCACATATGGACTGACCGCATTTGACTCCAGACCTCAACTCCCCTAAGAATCTTTGAGATGTGCTGGAAAAGGTTTTTTTTTTTCATGGTCACACCCTCCCATCAATATAAGATATTAATATCTGAGAGTAAACCAGGACCCCACTAGTCAGTGGCAAGAAGCAGAGGGGATCACTTCCTGCTCTGACTGCAGCTTGAAGCTGGATGTTGCGTGAGGACCAATCTTCTTGTGTGTTCTTCTGGATGGGGAGGAAGGGGCTTACATATAAACCACTGTTACTGGAGAAGAGTAAATGATACCTTTTGTCACGTTACTCACCAAAAGTCTCCAATAACCAAAGAAAAGACGCAAGACTTGTTAAAAGTTACCTTTTCTTAAAATTGACTTACTAAAGTTGCTAAGCTAGCATGGGGGGGGGGGGGGGGGGGGTTGTCTGCCGTGTGCATCAGTTTAATTGGTATAACAGGAAATTGTGCACTTTTAAAGTATAAAGCTATTCCTCTAATTCCACAGTTTGGTTACTCTAGGATTTTATCTTTTTTTTTTTATTTCACGGAAATATTAAGGGTAGTTTTTTTCTTTATTTTTTGCAATACAAAAGGTAAAAGTTTCCTAGAGTGAAGGTCATTTCAGTAATCTTCTGATTTTAACAGAAACGGTGCACATTTTAAGCTACAAAAACAGACTGCATGCCAAAATAGATGCTTGATAAAATGTTAATTAGTGTGTAGTGTGATGTGGAAATTGTGATTATTAATTGATTATTCACCTGGTTTCTGCTTCTCCAGTCTTCATCAGTCTGGATGATAATTGCACCAAGTGAGCTTAGTCTATAAGCCTTCTTTTTGGAGAGGGTTCAAAAACAGACCTCACATGTTAAATAACTGTTAGAACAACAGAACTGTGTCATGTTACCTCACATCATTGCCAAAGATCACATTTTCCTTTGTGTGTGTGCTGCTTTAGCTGGTTACTGGCACACTTTTTTTTTTTTTTAAATACAGTTTTAGCTCCAGCTATTAGTGCTGGTGGGTGATGATGCATGTCAAATGCTGTGCTGGGTTTATCCCAACACAACAAACATTTCTACTGAACAAAACCACATAGTCATGGTACAATGGAACACTTTTTAAAGGTCACAGTTGTTAACTCATAGTTGAATGTATGTTTTAACATCTTTATGTTAACATGATGACTTTTAATATAGACTGCTGTTGTTTTTTTCCTATCCTTTGTAGTCTACATGTCAGGATAGGATCACGGTAGGTGTATAGAGGCAAATAGCAATATCCTGAGTGATCCAGTCATGTATGTATGGCTGAGGTTAACTGAGTTAAGGACATAGTATACAGGACCTTTTTGTTTTGTTTATCCAAATTAATTTTTTTTTTTTTCATTTTTTGTGTTGATTTGATATTTTAAGCAACTGCTACAATTTAGATTGTCTTTGCATCGCCCTTCACATTGAGGGACCTGAGATATTTCAGTAACGTGCAACTCCAGCCTATACCTGACTGCCTTTTATTAGCTAAGTGGAGCAAATCTGGTTGCATACTCATTTAGTTTGTTTAGAAAAGTGTCTAAACAAAAATCCAATGAAGCACTGTATCCCACATCCTTACACTAGTCATTTTGCTGTTTGTGAGCTGTCGAGAAAAAAATCATGATTGTGAATGTTATTTTCAGATCCTTTCTTCCAGTTGGAGCTTTTGTAAAGACCATTCTCACAAAACGTGATGCTCTAGTTTATAGCTATGACAACCCAGGCATTTCAGTCCCTTCAAAAGATTATTCATCCAGTATTGTGCTTGTATACCCGCTGTCATGCAAAAGACCATACTCTGCTTTAGTTTTCTTATTCTTGGCAGCTGAATTCTCTAAATGTACTTCTTCATGAAATAAATTAACTTCTTTTTTTTTTCCACTTCTCAAATCATGTGATTTTGCACAGCCAACAATGAGCTTTAGCGCTTTGCTCAACATGATTACAGTCAAAATTTGAAGGATTGCCTTTAATTTTACATTTCTACAAAATCAAAGTTTCTTGCAGACATGTGTCTATTCTTGGCAGGGGATTAATTGATCCAAGGTTCCCTGGCTTTATTAGTCTTGGATGTGCAGTCAATTTTCTACTTTGTTGGATATTTCCATTAATATACTGAACAGAAAGAGGAATATCCACTCCCTGATACTTCTAAATGAGTTTCTTCATTCTGTTATGCATACTTTTTTGCCATAACCATTTTGCCTCAACTTGCCTCGTCTGGTTCTACCCCAATTAGTGACTCCTTTCATTTCCCAGGAGGACTTTTGACAGCCCCCACTGAAGGACTATGAACTTGTTGCTTTCAATATAGGAGAAATGAATGGGAACATGAATAGCCTGAAAATCAAGTCATCGAAGACTTAGGTGTTTACACCAGTGGGAGAGAGCCACGGAAATAGCAATGGAGAGAAGTAATGACAAGGTATCTTCTGGCAGCTTTTGAAATAGAGCCAGTGCCAATTATGATGGTTGTCTTCCAAGCATAATGGCAGCATGCTGGCCTCAAATCAATGTGTGTGCAAAGCATAATGAAAATATATGGAGCACACTCACTTAAACTGATTTAATTTACCGAAGCGCTCTTATTACCCAGCAGAAAGCGTTATTCGAAAAAGCGTGGTTAAGAATTACAAGTATAAAGATAAAGCACTAATGTTCGTTTATGAGAAATGTTTATCTAAACCAGTGGCAGACTGGGGCAAAAAAAATCAGCGCCGGGATTTTGTCAACACAGACCACATACAGTCATGCACATAACAACTCCCATACATGTGAAAATCAACTTACTTCTGTAAACCACTTAAACTATGTGGTTAGATAGCAGGAATCAGGGAATGTGAACATGTTAAAACACTTTCTAAAACTGTAATTGTTAAGAAAAGTCTTTTAAAAAAAAAAAAAAAAAAACAGCCATTTTTCAGCTCAGTAGTAAATATTAGAGCATTATTTTGTGTTTAAGGGAGAAAGACCACCAGCATGAGAAATGAAGAATCATGAAAACTGGTTAAAGTTCAGAAACCGTGTATCTGTATCTGATGCCTGCTAGGGCTGGGCGATTAATCAGATTTTAATCTCAATTACGATCTGGGTTTTCAACGATCATAAAACATAAAAGGGTGCGATTATTTTTCTCTTTGAAGTTTACTCTCCTGCTGTCTTCAGCTGCTAATCGAGCATCACTGGCATTGCAGCGCTGTGCTGTAAACTCCTCCCACAGCCGCTTTGCTTTCATTCAGACACTGTTGCCAACTTGGCGACTTTCTCACTAAATCTGGTGACTTTTTTTGTTAAAAGCGACTAGCGACAAATCTAGCAACTGACTTAAAGGCATATTGTTCTGCAGTTACTGTAAGGGACGAGCAGCAGGAGTATCTCCCGTCCTAAAGCACTCCCAGGCGGCCAGTCTCAGTCGGCTCCGGCTGCAGGTCAATGTAGAATAACTGCAGTAGGTTGTGGAAGTTCACTACAACATAGTTTGTACCATTCTCAGTGAGAACTGGCTGCATTATTTCCGTATACATAGTTCGGCGAGTTAAACACTGTAATGTCCCTCCGTTATGGGGCGTTACCATAGCAACGCGTTAATCAGCTGGTTCAAATCAGCTGTCTTTTAACAGGTGAATGAGAAAAAACTTGCTGAAGCCTGACAGCGGTTGTTTGGCATGAAACTTACATTGTAAAAGCGGATTAAACAACTCGGAACTGTGCATTAGACGGTTATAATGTGCAACACGGAGTCGAGAACATCACAACGCGGAGTGTATTGTTTAAATATACTGGATAATTGTGTTAAATGATCGAGATCTTAATGTCAGTCAAAATACTCGTGATTATAATTTTTGTTATAATCGAGCAACCCCAATGCCTCCTCTTCTCTTCTTGAGATGCTGTCATAACCAGGCTCAAGAAATTAAATCTGATCTAGTGACAAACACCTACATGAGCAGCCTTCAATATACTGACATTGCCAAAATGTTGAGAAATAACCAGTCTTATGTTGCCCCAAAATGATCCAACTATCATCCTGCAACCAATAATAAATAGGCTAATAAACAACACCAGAAAGCTGCTGACTCACTGGTAAAGTTGATCATGATGTTCTCACTTTTAATAAGACAACTAAATTAGGGAAGACTTAAAATAACTGAATTTAAGATCTGTTGATTTTGATCAACAAACACAACCAGTTACCAGCCAATACAACCAGTTAACTAGCTGTTCTTCTGGTGGAAGCACTGACATCATCAACTAATGTCATAAATGTAACAAGACAAACTAACATGGTAAGGAAAACAGCTTTTTTTATTGATTTCTTTTCATCACTTTATGATAACTTTGTAAACAGTAAGCCTGTTTATAGCTAACTAGCATGTTTAAATCAGACTCCCTGGGTTTAATGGAGGTCTATACTCAGAACAAAGTAAGGGAAAGTAGTATACCTTCATCATCATCATCCATGAGAGCTGACAAAGGTCCTGCTGCGGGAAACATGTCAATCATCCATCCATCCATTTTCTAAACCGCTTAATCCAATTCAGGGTCGCGGGGAAGCTGGAGCCTATCCCAGCTGGCATTGGGCGACAGGCAGGGTACACCCTGGACAGCTCGCCAGTCCATCGCAGACATGTCAATCACATTTGTCTTTTTTCTTTTTCTTAATTGTGCTGATTCGCTGCCCTTTCTGTTTTTTCTCCTTGGTTCTCACAGATAGCTGCACCCTCTGGCACGGAGCTGAAATAGGTTTAAAATATTTGAGTGGGTTAGCCTTAAGAAAAGAACCAATGGGCTGCAAGTCAACGTGTTCAATGGGCCAGTGGCTGATTGTTTAGATGAATGAATTATACAGGTACAGGAACCACAGTGAGAGGGGGTGCTGGTTGAAAATTTGAGTGGTACGGCCCAGTGTTAGCTGAGTCCCTGATATTTAGTTTTTCTGGACCAGACAAACATATAAACTGTATTAGCCCCAAATCCAGACCAGTCCATTGGGAAAATGCCTAGTATGCCAGATAGTCAGTTCATCCCTCTTTAGCACAAACTAACATGCTCAGGCGAAGAAGTGCAAGCCCTTGTTAATGCATGTGAGCCTTTCCACCATTTAACAGTCTGCTGTGAGAAAAGCCTTTTTGTAACTCCAATCAACCAGTAAATAACAAAGGCAGTGCAATAAATGTTTAAACGATTACACCGTGTAACAAAACTAAAAATGCGTCGCAAATTATTTGGAATCATTTTGGAATGAGAACATGTCTATCACAGCGTTGCATGGGAAAATGTCTCATTCTTATTTTTCTTTTCCCACAACCATCTTGCAACCTCCAAATTGAAGTCACTTAGATTATTGCAATTCCACATTTGTTTAGCAAAACACGAACAATAGTTATTATTAATTTGCTGAACTTTAGCTGTTAGCTCTATCTTCACTAATCATCATGTTACTGAGAAGCGTCCAAGAAATCTTATTTTTTATTTTTGTCTGAACACAGCAAATTAGCTTTTCTTAAACTTTTTGATAGAATTCCAAAAAAGGAAATCTGTCTTATTATACCAGCTATGCGTTATGCACCGTCTCCATTTCAATATCAGGTGCATTTACCTGTAAAAATGCAAGAATCTCTCCTCATTAACTGCACATAAAACCTACAGTGTTTAATTTGAATATAATCAGAAGAGTGGAGTGTGTTCATCAGCATATCACATAAATAAAAGGAGTAAAAACAGAGCAGAATTATTAACCAGCTGGAATTCTGCATTGGTTAAATTTCAGAAAATGTTAAGTTACATATGAAGCGGTGGTGCAAGCTGTTAGTCATGCCATTATTTCCAGGATGCTTCACTGGTGCACAGTGTTTCAAAGTTAATTTGGTTTTGGCTTGCTATGTTTTTGACATATTTTTAATTTAGGAATCCATATGTTGTCAGACATTCTGCTGGAAACAGCTGTACGTTGCAGCTGTTTACATCTGCCACTGCTTAGGATAACCACAGCTTATGCTTGCAGGTACAGACATTTGTCAAATATTTCTCTCTTTCTGTTGTATTTCACTGATTCTAAACTTGATTTTATTGTTATTATAATGCTTGTTTACATGTTAAACTGAGAGTGGAATCAGTTAGGCTTGATATTCTTAGGGAGTTGTGGACATGGAGCCATCATAAAAGAGCAACGATGACTAAAGGGCTCAGTTGAATATGAAACCAATTCAATTATTTCTTCCTCACTGTTTAGTTTGTATCTTTCTCTCCTTATGTTTAGAAGCCCAAGGTGCACATTGGGCTTTTCAGTTCAACACAGGCCACAAAGAAAAGCTGACATTTGTCATTCCAGTATTACACCCACCCACCTCTGTTCTGGCACAAGAACAGGGATTTTTAGTTCTGTAATAGTTCCATGTCCATGTCCAAGTCGTTTCATAATGATTAATCATTCAGCATTTTTTTTTAGATGAGGAGAAGAGAATGACATTGTATTGATCCATTGATGATATTTCATTCTGCAAACTGTAATGTTGGTATCACAGCTGGATTAATAATTGACATGTAGGAAAATGCAGCAACAAATCCACTGTCAGATGACAGTGTGCAGACAGAAAAACGTGCTTCAAGGTTTGATGTAAGCCATGAGGGAAATGTTAAAAAAAAAAAAAAAAGAAAAAGAAAAGTATAATATCCTCATGCCACATAACAGCCAATATGCCCTCAAAGTCCTTTGCTGTCAGAAAACACCCACAGCTTGTAACTAACAGACAGGGAGGTTGTTTTTTCTTTCAATGAACATTTCAGGTACTGTAATACAAAAGACCAACTGGGATGTATTGAAACTGACAGGCTGTCTGGCACTTATTTTCAAATTTATTTCCTTGACAGCCATTTATTTCAAATACATCATGTGTTGTCGCTTCTGTCAGCATCACATCGTTTACCTGGGGGGTGGGGGGGTTGTTCCAATGACAGCACGTATTGATACAAACAAGCTATTCTAGCAATGGACATAAATCATGCTCTGGATAATCAGTGTCCACTCTTACTTTAGGTACGGAGTCCAACTCACATCTAGATATATAATCTTTAGTCCTGACAGACTTAAGGAAGATGTAAGAAAAGGTAAATTTAAGAGAACATGGACCCATCATTTTCATGATTAACATTGATTTAATGAGAAATGACTCCAAGTTCCATATGCCTAACATCCTGTGTGTGTTGTATCTAAATTCTTTTAAGTATTACAGCTATGACAGCTTCTCCTATTTTACTTCAATATTAAGGATCAAAGTTGCTTGAATTAATCGTGTATTGTTAGAGTAATTTCAAGAGTTAAATATTTGCATGATGATGCAGAAGTTTTCTTACACAGTTCTTATGTGATATTGGGATAAATTGCGTTCATATTACCAATGAGCTCAGGTCATTTGCATTTCTTTGATACTGGAACAATACAAAAGACATCATTATACTTGCAAGACATAAAAGCTTTTGGAAAAATTCTTATTTTAGAAGACAATGTTTCATGTGTAGAGGAGAAATATTGTGAAAATACCAACTTTTAGAGAGTAATATATTTGGCTGGCTGAAGTACTGAAACATGAAACAAAAAACATCACAGGTGATTGGAAACCCTTTAGGTTAAAAATAAGATAGAAACAACAACAAAAAAAAATCCTTCAGACATGCAGTTGTGGTGAATTTCTTTACAGTCTCTGGGGTCAGAAGGAAAAGAAAAAGCAGTCTGAGCCTTTTTTTTTTTCCAACATCAAGTTCAAATCATCCAGCGTTTACTGCACCTCTAAATTATGTTATTTTTACTTTAATCACAAATCTTTTAGCTTGCCATTACATTGTGTGATGGAGTGTTTTGTTTTTTTCTTCTTTTGCAGTCTGAAACAGGTGTGAAAAGAGAGAAAAATTGCTGGAGCGAACAGGTCTATCTATCTATCTATCTATCTATCTAGCTATCTATCTATCTATCTATCTATCTAGCTAGCTAGCTATCTAGCTATATAAATGTACATCTCAATTTTCTAGAACTTTCTATGCTAATACCATATGTGCAACTGTGGACCAAAGAAAATTAGAGACATATGGGTAATTGGTCTACACTGCTGTGAAAAATTTCAGCTCCTGCACTCTCAAAAGGACGAAGCACTGACAATATGAGCACAACAAATTGGTATCATATCTTCCACCTCACAGAGCATCTTCACACCTGGACATTGGTGGCCTTTTTGACACTGATAAGAAGTCCAAGAGGGAAGGAGAAAGTGAAATCCAACTGAAAACTAGCCAGTGGCAGACAGCTGAGCCTTGTTTGGCGATGATCCCCTGACTGACTGAGAGGTTCACAGATGGCTTGCTTATACAAGGTTGTGGGTGCAAAGTAAACAAAGTACTGGGAATCTTGTTAATCTGACCCCAGCGGTATACAGTAGGACCTGTCAAGGAAAATGACGTCGGACAAGGTTGTGTGATTGGAGTGCATAATAGTACATCCACAGTGTCAGCATGGAAGGAACCAAGGCTTGAAGTATTTTACACTTTAATGAACTCTTCTGATTTCTGTCATTATTCTTGCTAATTGAATTTGGCGAAGGTGCATGTTTTGTGGGTTTGCCATTTTTATCTACCAGCCAGCATACATTGCTAGAGAGTGGATCTTATTAAAATGCAACATTTCCTTCAAACCATTTGCATGTAATTTTGTGCACTTTTGCTAAATATTCATACAGCGCAGCATCTTATGGCTTCCAATCTCATTTGTATTCTGCTGTTGTAATAGACTAAATAGCATAGCTTGATGGACTCATTCACCATATAATGTCAATCAAACATTCTGGACACTACACCCAACAGGTACCAAAGGTACTGGCCATGTTTTATTCATACAGCTTTCAATTTTTCATTTTCTTTTGACCTCTTGAAAAGTAATAGTACAGGCATATTTGGATAAAAATATAGAAATGATTGCCAGAGTAGTTTGTTATATGTGTGAAAGGAATGATTACAATAAACAATCTGCCTCAAAACACGTTTCCATAAATAGCATAAAGATGAACATCAAGCATTCAAAGAATTGACAGCTGCCACAACCGAAATATAAGTAAAAAATAAACCAAAAACTCATACAACAGCTGTCATTAGGAGCTAAAAAACATGCATTGAAAATACTGCATTGATAAGTCCACATACTCAAATAACAGATCGGATGTGATTTAGTTCAAGTGTCATATATTTTTCTTTTCAAGTAATTCTCTTCTTGATGTACAATACAACATAAAATGCTTTGAATTACCTATGTTAGCCTTCAAAGAATAAAGTGAAATGGATAAATAGATTAAATTAAACAAATAGTTTTAAGGGCCTATTATTCTATGAAATGATAAGTTTTAGCCCTCAGGAGGGAGAGTTCCCATGGCAGCAGTTGACTAACATTGGAACAGTATTGTTGCTAGGAGATGTGTAAGTAATATTCTATTGACTGGTGAATGTGATTACATTGTGTCCTATGCACATCAATACACCACATTTTCTCCTTTCATCTAAAAATACAATGCAGGCTCTCTGTCACTTTACAGTATTTAGAATTTGTGGGTCATAATAAAAATGCTTAAATTGTTATAAACAACATGATTCATATAAATAAATCTGTTTTCCTGGAAAAAGAGGTATATGGTTTGGATATTAAAACCTTTCCTGGGCTAATCTGGAACAACTTCTCATGTATCCACCCACCACCTGATGGACAGCAAACAAGGCTGCAACGGCGAGAAAACCATAGACTCTATGAAAAAGATGGACAGAGACTCTGATGCCACCTGATGTAAGTTTCTAAAGAGCTGAAATGAAGCTCATTGGGTGGTTCCTACCATCGCCATCTTGGCACGATCACACATGTCGTTGAAAATACAAAAATGGGCAAAGAGACAGAGGTGAGAGGGGGGCTGTGAGCGTGGGGGTGGATGATTGAAATCTCTTCTAAATTAAGGAGTTGGAAAAGAATTCACTCTCCCCACAGTTGTCGTGAAGGTAAACCTGACCTTAAATCTGAATTTTTTTTTTTTGTATCAGGCTGTAAACATGTTTATTTCTGCTATAAAGTTGGCCTTTTTAACATGGCAGTCTATGGGAATTTGCTCTGTTTTGGAGCCCTTTGTGGATGAGGGGTGAACTACAATTTTTGGCACTTCCGTAAAGACTTAATGGCCGGAAGTTGCCACTTGGAAAAAAAAAAAAAAAACATATTGGGACTAAACTCACCTGTTGAAAAGAAACACATTAGCTTATATCTGCTATAACACTTCATATTGACTTACATTTGGGTCAAATTAATAAAGTAAGTAGCTAAAAAAATAAAGATTTCGCCTTCTGGCTACTGCTGTTATCCCCAGTTAGCTTTTGCTAGCTTGTTATCTACTGGTTTTTTGAAGGCAAGTGGTTTTCAGCACAGCATTTTTATCCAGTCTTTTCATGAGAATGTATTGAGTGTTTAATTTAACTTTTCTGAGGGTGTCATTGGTGCTGTGCAGATCTAACAAGTAATTCTTAGTTACAGCGCTAACTGCTAACTTTGCTTTTTATTATTTTAATTTGAACACTAACACACAAATATTACATAATAATGGTTATCCATTGTTCGTATCATGGTTAATAGTGACATTTGTGGGAGAGGGTCTATAAATATCTCTTTTATTGATAAAGTTTAGCATCAAATCTACAATGAATAGCTAATTATTTTGCAGTTACTTTGAACGATGAAAACATAAAGTAATGTTTCAGTGAGTCCATAGTCACCAACAAGGTCTTACAAACAGAATGACAGATGCTTGCAGACAATGATTTAAAGGCAGCTCCTGACACACCAGACTGCCTCCAACACTGTGTGTGAACTCGACCATAAAGCCAGTATGCAATATCTTATTTATGACTAGGGATACAAATGTAAGCATTTCATTCTTATTTAATTTCCCCAAAGTAAATATTTCAGAAACAACAGCGTGTGACGCACAAGAAAAGTATTAAGACAATGATGATGGTGGTTATACTCCAATTTATAATAGACTTAATCTTTTATAACTTATTATATGGTACCAGTCAAAAGTTTGGAAACACATTTCTGTTAGATTTAAACTTACTGACAGTAAAAAAAAAAGCATACATATTTCTCATAATTTCATATGACTTTGACTGTTTTACACATTGGGTCCAAACTTAGAAATATTGTTTTTATTTAGATGTAAAAAATGTAATAGGAACGCAGCTACAGATTCATACATCTGTTCCTCCATCTATCCATATGTGTATACTTGTAAATGTGAGTGTGTATGTATGTACGCATGTACATCCAATGCTTTTAAATCAACTTGTGTACTTAACATGTGGAGGAAACTTTTGTGTCTACCACAAAAAAGAAAGAAAAAGATAAAGATATCCCTGTCTGGTGTCTTCACTATACAACAATCATTTCTAAGGGAGCGATAAATTATTCAAGTGGAACTATCTGAATGGAAATGTATTTACTTTCTTTTTATTTAACCATATTAGAAATGCTCTATTCACCAGCTGGCTGGTAATGCTTCTGGTCTGCTATACTAGCTGAGGGACGATGAGTTTGCTGTAAGTTTTCATGAGTTCAAGGTAGCTGTCTATCTTTTTCACTACCACTGCAACAAAACGTTAGCTGCATATTTTAATTCTCATACATGTTATTATAAAGCATCTTATGCATATGTCTCTTTTTTCTTTTTTTTCATTTTAGTCCCACAGCTAATTTTCTCTTCTTGTCATAATGGCTAAGGTCCCCAGAGCAGCAACTAGGTTGTTAAATGCATGCCTCTACTATGTATAGCTAGATCGTATGACTGTAAAAATAGAAGTTCATGCCTGTTCTTGTTGTATGTTGGTATGCAGGACCATGCTGGCTGTATGGTCTTTGTGCAATATATATTGCTTTGTGAACCTCATTATATTCAATTCAATTCAATTCAATTCAACTTTATTTATATAGCGTCAAATCACGGCAATGCCATCTCAAGACGCTTTACGGACAGAGGGGAAAACATAATGAAGGCCAATTCATAATAGCCTATATAAGGAAACCAACAGATTGAGTTGGAGGCTCCAACTCAATCTCCCATCCTGAGCAAGCACACTGGCGACAGTGGGAAGGAAAAAACTCCCTTTTAACAGGAAGGAAACCTCCGGCAGAACCCGGCTCAAGGACAGGCAGCCATTGGGCTCTGCTGTGTGGGGGGAAGAGGACAGAAAGACAACAGACAACAGGAACTGCTACTCCCAGCCAAGGAGACCTGTTGAGACAGGAGACATACATCTTAATGATGCAACACTGTTATTGGGGAGCGGGAGAGAGAGATAGAGAAAGAAAGAAGCTCAGTGTATCAGCAGTCTAAACCTATAGCAGCATAACTAAAGGATGCTAACCATCCCTAGCTATAGGACTTATCAAAAAGATAAGTCTTCAGCCTAGTCTTAAAGGTGGGGAGGGTGTCTGCTTCCCTAACACTAACTGGGAGCTTATTCCATAAGAGAGGGGCCTGACAACCAAAGGCTCTGCCTCCTGCTCGGCTCTTTGAGACTCTAGGAACCACAAGTAAGCCTGCAGTCTGCGAACGAAGTACTCTACTTGGTATATAAGGAACAATGAGGTCTTTGATATATAGTGGTGCCTGGTTGTGGAGGGCTTTATATGTAAGGAGAAGGATTTTAAATTCTATTCTAGATTCAACAGGCAGCCAATGAAGAGAGGCTAAAACTGGAGAAATATGATCTCTCATGCTGGTTCTGGTCAGGACTCTGGCTGCAGAATTCTGGATCAGCTGAAGGCTTTTCAGGGCATATTTAGGACAGCCCAGTAATAGAGAGTTACAGTAATCTAGTCTCAAAGTAACAAAAGCGTGAACCAGTTTTTCTGCATCACTCCGAGACAGAATGTCCCTAATTTTGGCTATATTACGTAAATGAAAGAAGGCTGTTTTAGTAACCTGCTTAATATGTGGGCCAAAGGACAGGTCAGGGTCAAATATTACTCCAAGGTTTCTCACTGTAGCACTGGAAGCTAAAGTAATGCCATCCAGGTTCATTACAAAACCGGAAAATTTAGCTCTGAGTTTTTCAGATCCAACGAGAATTACTTCAGTCTTATCTGAGTTTAAGAGGAGAAAATTTCTAGACATCCAAGTCTTTATGTCTATGAGACAATTTTGTAGCCTATTGGGCTGATTTGTTTCATCTGGTTTAAAGGATAAGTATAGTTGAGTATCATCTGCATAACAATGAAAGTTTATTCCATGCTGTCTAATAATTTTGCCTAAAGGGAGCATATATAGCGTGAAGAGTATTGGTCCAAGTACAGAACCTTGAGGAACTCCATGACTTACTGTAGTTTGGGAGGAGGACTTGTCATTTACATGAACAAACTGAAGTCTATCAGATAAATATGATTTAAACCAGCTTAACGCTGTACCTGTAATTCCAATCACCTGTTCTAGTCTTTGTAACAGAATGTTATGATCGACTGTATCAAATGCAGCACTAAGATCAAGCAAGATAAGTACGGACACAAGTCCTTTGTCTGAGGCCATAAGAAGGTCATTAGTAACTTTCACCAATGCTGTCTCAGTACTATGATGAGCTCTAAATCCTGACTGAAACTCCTCGCATAAATTATTTCTGCTCAGGTGGGCATGTAGCTGAGCTGAAACTATTTTGAAACTATTTTCTCCTATTATATTTGCTTCAACATAAAGCTCTCCATGTTCCTGTCACAGGATCACATGACCATCGCCACTATCTCTGTTGTGTTGACTTGATGACCTGTACAATTAAAATCTGAGACTCAAATGCTTCTTTCCTAAGTTGGAAAACTTAATGTAAATGTACATTGCTGGATGGTGCAGTAAAGATGTGCAAACTGCTCAAGATCAACATATTCTGTAGCTTTGAGTGGAGGCTGTTGCAAGCCAAAGGATCCAATATTTCCCTTTGTGTTTGGAAAACCTAAAAATACTGAGATTAACTACATCTACTCTTATTACTTTGCGAAATTACTGCAATTTTATATTAGAAATTTGGATACCATTTTCATTTACAGTTATACAAGTTCCTCCGTATACTTCACCAGTGTATTGAAAACATATTTGTTGGCATACAGTAGGTGTCTAATATTTTGGACGCATGCTCCCATCAAACTCAGTTAGAGTACTGTGCAGTTGGTCACAGTTATTAACATTACTTTTATTTACAGCATTTTCATATGTATGGTCATTGTTGATTGTTCATGTTGCCTTTATATTTTAAAGAATCCAAGTAAGTTGTACTAAATTAAAAAAGAATAAAAAAAATAATCTGGTAGAGCACTCATCTCTCTTCTTTTTTTTTTTTTTTAAAAAAAGGAAAAAACATAACATTTACAGAAAATACTTGTGAAGGTTAGCTACGCCACCACAGTTTTTCTGACTGGAATCTGTGGGTTTGTTGAGTGACAAGATTATAATTAAAACATCTGTGTTGTTCTGGGTAAAATGCAACCCATGGTGTCTGCAAGTGTCTCCCAAAATTCTGTTGGAAGATTGTTTTGATTAACTCAGACACTGTGTGTATTATTTTTAAAATGTGATTATGGGTTGAGATTACAAGACTAACTTGGCGATTCGTGAATGAAATATTCTAATTTCAGTGGAATCTGTCAGGTCACAGCTGACATTAACTGGATCCAATTTTAAGTGTCAGTGTAAGATTTTTTTTTTCAGTGATATTTTATACCCAATCTGACATAGGTTGAAAGCTGAATTTTTAGGATGAATTTTTTTCCTGTTATAAACGAGTTCATTTCATAGACATCCCCCACCCTCAACAACTGATCGCCACACTGGTTAATATCTTAAGGCACAGACAAAGATTGAGTCATTGAAAAAAGCCATGATGTTACTGTTGTTGTGAATTAATGCTGGAAAAGTAAAATTAAACTAAAATAAGGAATGAAACTTACCTACAGTGCTGAACATTTCAGGTCTGACACGTGACTTTATAGATATAAAAAACGTAACGTCCACGAAGGTAGAGTATTGGTTTGTTTGTCTGTTTGTTAGCAACATGACTTAAAAAGGGTTCCAATCCTATTTTTCAGGCAGTGTTAAGACTATCATGATAATGGAAACATATAGTAAGAGTTTTGGCATGAGATTGGTAACTGAGTGGTCTGTTGGGGCTTTTGGAGTTGTTCAGGTGAGTGACCCTATGGCTTTGAAGAGGTCTGTGCCAATTCATAGAACCATATGAGTATTTCCAGCTAAATATATATTTTTTAAAAAGTCTGATCCTATATTTGTATAGTTGGCAAATCTAATATAAGCTTATGCAAGTAAGATTCATCAGTGCAAGGGAAGTTTATTTTCACATGCTGTTTTCAGTGTTTTCAATGATTCCACAGCAAGTACAACTCTTTGATTGACTTTTACAAAATAGAGTCCATGGTTTTAAATATGAGGTGGCCACATCAGTGTTAGAGACACTCACAGTACAGTCAGTGTTGTATGCAGTAATAGCCAATGCTTGCATGTTTCATATGAGTTAATAAGTACTGCTTTTAGTAAGTAGTTGACAAACCCATTAAACATAATAAAAGGACATTTGGGGAATTTTGATTCCATGCCCGTGTACCTTTTTCCTATAACTCTAATGTCTGAGTTACAATATGATGTTTCAATATCAAACAGTCTGCAGTGATGTTCAATTAAAGCTGTGATGCATACAAGGACAATGCCCTCGCTGATGTTTAATTGATGTTTCTCATTTCATAAAGTCTAGGTATTTTATAAATATTACATGTTCATTGGTTATTATAAAAATAAGAGATAATAGTTATAGGTGTGTTTGAACAAGAGACATGCTTAACTATAGGTAAGCAGGAGGTTGTTGGTCTGCTTGCATGATACTGTGAATGACAAGTAGCAAAATCCTCCTGATACCCGTTTTAAGTCAAGTGTCTCCCATATTTAAAAGACTATTAAAGCCTTAATGAAGTGTTCAGTGATGGGCGATTGAACGCGCATTGTCAAATGGAGTGATTATTATTCAGTTTGCCTGGCTAAATTTACACAATACCCTTAATAAACACCTGATGCAGCTGTTATTTATTTATTTGTTTAAATTAAATGTCTCCCAAAAGGAATTAAATGAGAATAGATGCAGACCCCTCATTTCCATAATCTAATGCTATGTTTATGAGCTGCCACGGTGCAATTTGAATAAGAATGAATCCTGATAGAGATTCAGTGCCTGACAGTGTGGAAGAGTGCCTCCCTAAGGTTCTCGAGTGCCAATTCAGACACACAGCCAGAGCTCCACCTGAATCCAAATCGCGCACAAGATGGACTTGTCATTTTTTTTTTCAATGGAATTTATAACAATAAAATAAAACGTAAAAACTAAAACACTCAAATGATAAGAAATCCACCCAAGACATCATTGCTGGGTAAAATCAGTGCCAGGATTTTTTTTTTTTTCTTTGTTAGTTTTCAGTCTGCTGTGCTTAGGTAAAATATTAAATTCTGAAGATCTATAAACCTCCTTTCTTGTCTCCTGTGTTCATATCAAGATAGGTGAAACATGTTTCCTGCAACAGATTGATGGGATGATGCTCAGTGAGCTTGCTCTTGTAGTCAATTGCACTAAAGGTTAAGCGGATCTAAGAATAGAGAACCATAACGGACAATGGGCCTTAAGGAGTTCTTGATAGCCAGTGAGCTGCAATCACTGGAGTGCCAATTGAATATAAAAAAAATAAAACTAAACACAAAAGACCAGCTCTGACATATTAGTGTCCTGCTGGACCACAAGAAGCACAGAAACCATAAAATAGAAAAGTCTGGATGTGCTGCTTATTTTTGGACATTGTGTGGCACAGAAAGAGAGGAGGAATATAAAACAGGTTCATGAAATCCCCTCAGGACAGAGAGATGACTTTTGGGATGTTGTATATAATCAAAAAATATGCATCTCAGATTTTAAGCCTATTCTTCCATTGTTTTTTTGTTTGTTTTTTTTTCTCCTCTTTTATTGGGACTGTGAGTCTCTGTGTCCCACTTATGGTACTTTAGACAGTGCCATATGTATCTCTGGGGCCACACTGAAAAGAAAAACAAGATCCTTTGGAGACAGTGGTGACAAGCACAACATATGAGATAATACAGCCGAACAATGGAAACCAAGCCCTGCACTGAGCCATCCCTCTGCAAACAAGACAGAGCATCAATGAACGATGTTTATCCAAACACTAATAATAAATTACATCCTCAACATTACTTTGATATGTCTTTTACCAGCAACTTATCTCATTTTGCATGCAACAAGTTATTTATGGATGTATTTTCACATGCCTTTCCCCAATTCTCAGATTCATAATTATTGTCGTGTCCATGATTGAGCGCAGTGATTTGAAAAAAAAAAAAAGAAAAAAAAAGAATAACATATTATTTTCTGCTATATACAATATTCTATAGGATCACTGCCTTCTCTGCATTTTAATTGGCTTGTGGGAGTGTCAGAGTTGGTCAAAATCCTTGTCAAAAACATCACAAGAGGTCTAAACTAGGCTCCTGGGAGTCAAACTGCTTGTAATGATTCATTTAATTTTTATAGGTTATTCAACAATTTCTCCTTGTTAATAAGAATATTGCTGTTCATACGTGTGACCTCACTGTTAAATGGAACATCTTTTATGAAATGTCATTCATATGCAAGTACTAGAGAGATGGAGATATGGAGGTACTCACTACCAGTAATAATAAAAATAATAATAAATAATAAAATAGAAAGAGCCTTTCAGTCCTGCATATCAAAACATTGTGGTCCAAACACTTGGTCCAAAATACTTTTTTTTAAATTTTTTTTTAATTATCTTTCCATCCATTTTTCATATTTGCCTTCTTCTATTCAGGGTTGTGGCTGGAGCTTATCCAAGCTGCTATAGGGCAAAAGGTGGGGTTCACCCTGGACAGTTTTCCACTATATTTCAGGCCCAACAGCAAAAGAAAACAACCATGGATGCTCATCCTCGCTCTGAACAACAAATGCTCACGTTTTTGGATTGTGGAAAAAAAAGGAGGAGAGAACATGGAAAGGCTAGGAACATGGTTTCAGGCAAGAGTCATTACTGCACTGACATTAATCCACTTATTTTCATCTTAATTGCACATTATTATCTGGATTAATAGGACTGAAAATTTTTAGAATAACAATAATGACTTGAAACTCAGTTTTCATCTTTGGAAAGGCCAGATCAATGCTGCTAACCATAAACCCCTTGATCTTTCAAAGATCTCTATTACAGAAGCACATGTTTAAAAGTGTGAAGGAAAGCAGCTTCACTGGGAGAGAGAATTCAATAGAGGGAAAGGGGCGACACAAGATGGAATGCAAATGTAATGTGGAGATGTCATAGATATGCTAATTACTGTATGAGGTTATTTGAACAATTTTTATACCAGACTGAGCTGGTGACTGGCAACAGTACATTCTGTTGACTGGGAGGTACTGAACTAACTTTCCCCAAACAATCATTTTCTGTTTAAAGCACAGGCAAAACGAAAGAGCAGACATCATTTTTGGTGATTCAGTCAGTTGATGTCACTACTACAGTTAGAGACTGCTTGTTTCAACCTCTATGTGCAAAGATTAGTCTTTATGGAAACATCTTTTAAGCACACACAAGCTAACAGTGGACACAGTCTAATCAGGTCCTTATCAGTTGGTCATCAGAAAATGTGCCATGACTCCACATTGTTTTCAATTATTTGATAGACCTATTGCAGACTTGTGAAATTTAGACCCTTTTAATACCCTTGTCCGTTTTTCTGGACATACCCTACCTGCACTGTGCATTGTACCTGTTTGTTTGTTTAAAGACCATAAAGGCCAATCTGACATAATCATAGAGCTGTCATTCTTTATGAAGGTGCGGGGGAATCATTCAATTGTTTGTAGGCCTTTACCGTGGAGGTGAAAAATCAGCCACTTAAATTCTACATTTGTTGAAAGGATAACTGAGTGGCAAGAAAAAGAACTTGATATTTTTAAGGTTTTGACATTTGATGTTACTTCACTCTATTCCTGACACAAGTGACGACCCACAAAAACACTGCATCACTTTATATTTTTCAGTCATAAATTAATCTTTTCTATTTGGTTTGGGTATGTGTTATCCCATTATTTTTGGGATAACACAACAATGGCGGGTTTTAGTTTTTTTTTTCCTGACAGGGCTTCCTCCAAATTATAGTGCAAGTGTCTTTTTCAGGTCTGCCAAAGTCTTTTAACATGTTCTTTAAAGCTCTCATAGGAAGTCTTGTGTTGTGGATTCATGAATGTGTTATCCCATTATTGTTTCAAATGAATATATCATATCATATAATTGTTTGACTACCTTTACTGCATTACTTAATATTATCTCACCTGTTCTCAGAAAAGTAGAAATAGAACAAGAAATTTAAAAGTAACAAAAACTTGAAACAAAACAAAGATTTAATTTCCTTCATTCTCTATGGACAATCAAAAAATCATCCCTGCACTGGACTGGTAACCTGTCCAGGATGAACCCTGCCTCTCGCCCAGTGATTGCTGGGATAGGCTCCAGTTTCCCACGGCCCTTAATTGGACTAAGAAAATAGCTGAATCAGAAACTCAAATTTTTTAATTGCATTTATCTTTGCATGGGCATTAATTGGGAAATCCAACATTTTCTTAAAATAAATTCAAGTTAAAATAAAACATAAATGCAAATATTTTCAGAAACATTATTGTCATTTACATCACCTCATTCAAGATCTATGTCAAAACAGCCCATAAAATCTTAAAGAGGAAATTGAATGCAGTTTGAAACAATTTTCTAATATATATTATTTAAACTTTGGAGCCCTACTTTGGTAGACAGTCCATAGATTGAGTGAAGCCACTTTCTCTCGACCCTCCCTGAAAACACTGCTCTGCTAACAATTCGTTCCAGTGAGTTTTTGTAGAAAAGCCTCTTCCATCCGGATGGCTACAGCTTCTCCTGTTGGACTGAAGATTGACTGAAGATGGGCTGAAGATGGGCTGAAAATGAGCGGAGCGATCAAATCCCACACAGACCTGGGCATGTTGAAGACCAGAAAAGGGAGAAACTTTATAGTTTATGACATCATAAAAATGGAGATTTTTAAAACGACTTAATTTTAAAATCTGCTAAAAACTAATGAGTCCTGGGATTGTTTTTATAGGAGTTTTTTTTGTCAGGTCATGACTTAAAACACCACACAATCCAATTCTCAGCACTTATTTTGCATGCAATCTGCCCTTTAAATAAAGATATAGACATTTAAATAAATATATATTAAATGACCTAAGTTGAAGCTTGTCCTGTTGTGCATTGATAATTGATTGATTACACAATTATACAACTAAACAATGAACTTCAATGCCATGTGCAATTTCGAATCACAAAGAAAATTACCTTATTACAGATTTATGACAAATGGATATAAGAACTCTCACCCAATGTTGTTCTAATATCCCCAAAATGGGTACTACAGAAATTGCATGATCTCAAAACTGATGCTTTGCCAATTGGCAAGCGGTTAGAGGTCAAGTGAGAAATTATGAGCGTTTGCATTGCAGGTGTTGGAAAAGCAGAGAGCAGCAGGTGGTCTCATCAAGTTGTTGTGCTCTACTGTTGCTTGTAGCTAGTCATATGGAAAAGTGGAGAGGAGCACTTAGGGTTGTCTGTGCCTGATTAATAAGGACACAGAGAGGCAAATATGTGCACACAGTCACCGGGTAATGAGCCGCAAATGTGATTAGGTCTTTACGCTGCACCTGCTTCCAATTGAGCATAGAGCTCAAAATCTGTACATACACACTCCCACAGATAAACAACATCTAGGTGTTTGTTAGATGTGGGAGGATGTGTGTGGTGTGTTTATTGATCTTTTTCAAACTGTTGACAAGTGAATACTTGATTGCATTGTTGTATTATCTTTAGACTTCAGATACAGATGTTAGCTTCCTTGCAATTTGCTCACTGGTTAAAAAAAAGTCATATTGATAAAGTGTTATTACCTATCATTTAACCACATTAACATCTCACTCTCGAATTTCCTATTTCATGAAGCACATTAGTTAAAGGTACTGTGTGGCTTTGTGTTGAAGTAAAATGGTTGAAAATGGGCCAAAGAGTGGAGCTGACTTACTAGTCAGGAAAAGTCTCTGTGGGTTTCCTCTGAGGGAGACATACAGAAATTATTCACACCTGTTATGGCATGGTAGAAAGGGGAATGTGATAGGAAGGTAATCTCACAATCATCAATGAATGAAAAAAGTGCACCTTTCTTTGCAATGCTGCACCTGATTTTATACATGATACAAAAAAAAAAAAAAAAAAAAAAAAAAAGCCTGCTGAGCTTCTTGCAGCACATCATGTACACCAGTGGTGCTACAACTCCTGCTTTTCTGGGTTTGTGCTGCAATCAAGAAACAGCCAAAGCCCATTTTTTTTGTTGAATATGATTCAGTTTTGACATTTAAAAAGATTTCAGGTCACAATCACTCTTTGTGAATGTTATCCAATCACTAAGCTATAATTATGTTAATTCAATTAAATTCAATTCAATTCAGCTTTATTTGTATAGCGCCACTTCACAACAATGTTTTCACAGGGCATTTTACATACACATCATTTCAAGCCAATTCATACATAGAAACTAACTGATTGCATCGAATCATGACTTTGATCCAATCCCCCTTCCTTAGCATGCACGAGGCAACAGTGGAAAGGAAAAAACTCCCTTTGAACAGGAAGACAGCTTTTTAATCTCAATAATGGTATTTTAGTTGCATAACATTATTTGATGGTGAGGGGATGCTTAAAGAGGGGCTTACATATTAGCTACTACTGCTCAGAGAGAAATGTAAAAAGATGCTTTCATATCAGTTACTAAAAGTCTCCAATGTCACCATAAAAACTTGCTAAACCTACTGATAGTCACTTTTTCTTTACATAGTCACCAGGAGTGTAAGAAAATGCTAATGTTGTAATGTTGTTTGTAACATATGTGATTGAAAATGCATTTCATTGTAGCCAATACTGGTTCATCACAACAATATGATTTGAATTTAATGACAAAAATGCAAAGTATGATAATGATTAATACACACGTGTTGACTTTTTTTCATATTTTATTCTTATTTAATTTTAAATATATATATATATATACATTCTTTATTTTTATTCTATATTTTTGGTTTCATAAATGTTATCTTTAGGTGGACATACATGTGTCAAAAAGACTAAAAGTGATGCATAGAAGCAAGCAGCAGATTCATGAATCCACAACACAAGACTTCCTATAAGAGCTTTAAAGTACATGATAAAAGACTTTGGCAGACTTGAAAAAGACACTTGCACTATAATTTGGAGGAAGCCCTGTCAGGAAAAAAAAAAAAAAAACCCGCCATGGATTTGGGTGCAGACACTTGCTGTGGTAAAACATTCATGTTATATTTTATAGAATTTCTGAAAATTACTTTTCATGCTATACAGCTTGTGCTTTAAGAATATTACTTTTTGATCTAAATGTTTCACTTCTAGGCTTTGAAGCGTGTACATGCCTGCGATGTAAAACTAATGGAAGGTGAATTTATTTACATAGTAAATTTCATGAATAAGACAAAGCGCTTTACAGAAAACAACAAAAACATTGCAATCATGTGCAAAAGAAACATTACAAATAGGAGAACTGCAAAGAAAGAGGTTAAACTAAAGAGATCAACCAAAAACAAAAAAAAAGAAAGAAAAAAAAGAAAAAACATTAAAATACTGTCTATCTCGAAAATGTTGACCCATCTGGTTCTCTAGTGTCTCTGGTTCCCAACTGGGCTAGAGTTTAATCAACACAATTTTTCTTGCGCTTCTCCATCTGAATGATCAGAACAAAGACCTGGAATTCCTCATGAAAGGTACATTAAAGCACGGCCATTGTTCTATAACTAACAAAGTAAAACCAAATGATCTGCTTCTTTTAAAAATCAAATAAAGCATGAAAGGATTTTAAGCCTCGGTGATGAATGAATCTTGTAACATATGCACATAAAAGTATTAAAATAAAAAGCGTATATAAACACTAATAGAAAATGTGAACAGGATTATGTGTTCAAGTACTTTATATGTTTGGTTTTCTGTGACTGTTATCCATCTCTTTTTTCACTGAACATGAAATGCTTAATTTATTCTGTTAAATAAGTTTAAATGTGCAAAGAAACAATGGTATCAACTTGAATGTTGATGAAGAATCAATCACTGTCTATGGTCACTGAGCTCTGGTCAGATGAGATGCTGAGGTGATGTGATCCCATTGTTGAGAAACCTCCACAAGATAATCATATTCAGAATTTTCATTTTCCCTAAAGATAAAACTGCAGAATTTTTTTTTTTTGCACTTCCTGTTGCAGATGCAAGATAACAGGAAAAAAAAAAAGAATTAACACAATGTTTTACAATCAAGCAAAAAGCAGTGTGTGTGTGTGTGTGTGTGTTAGATGTCAGAATTAGCAGACTTGGCCTATTTACTTCAGTTTAGAGGGTAAGTTAGAAAGAAAAAAAAACTGAATACATTTGTGAACACTACAGCTGTAATGCAACTCCACAGTAGAGCTGGAAAAACACACAACAGAACCAACGACACACAAAATGTAGTACTGTGAGAATGAGGAAAAATTGTGGCCAGAGCTACGATGACAGATACTTAAATCTCTGCTTAATTACCTGGTACTCCTAGAAGCTGTGATCAGAGACAGTGTTGACAACGAATACACCAACTCACTGCTACACTCATCAGTCTTGACTTTATCCTGTGTGTATTTGCAATTTAATATCAAAGCAGTTTGCTCTGGTTTAAATAAACTTCATTTCTGTTTTACTCTTTAATTTTGACCGTCCATGTGAATTCACCGAGGGTCGAACAATTTGTTTAACACAATGACGATGAAGGTTCTTATTGCCCTCATGGTCACACAACACAACAGCTTTTTTCCTACTTGGTTTTATTTTCAGTTGTATGGAATGAAAGGAAATTAAATAAATATATTTAAGAAAAAGGTTGCATTAGAATTTTGTCCTCTGATGAATGAGTCTTGCCTTCGACAGCTCTGCCCTTCAGTGTGTGAAGGCCTTTCTACAATACCGTCTTTCTCTTAATGTTTGTGTCCGTATATCTCCCAGGTAGTGGTGCAGTAGGAACACACACTTAGAGGACAGCACATTCATTCACTTTCACCTGGGATCCACATTTGAGTGGGTGACTTGAGAGTGGGCATGAATATGAATGCTTTTTCAGACTTTCATTACATTTATATTTACTTTTATTTATTTTTTTTTATGATCCGTCTTTCCAAAGTTTCATTGGGGTTTCACATCACTGAGGTTTCTAAAGAAAAAGGACATTCTGTTTTGATCCATACAAGTGCTAAAGTTTGTTTTCGACAGGTGCACAATTGACTTGTCGATCAAAAGGGTGCCATTTGAGAATCAAAAGCTTAACCTGCTCTAAAATATTTTCTGAAACAGCTTGAAGTTGAAGGGCTTAACCTTCACTTCCGTAAAGGCTGGAAATCAAGAGGTCCATTAATGATGATTTATGTGAAAAGATTGCATCAACTCTCCCAGAATGGGTGTAATTTTCTCCCAAGGTTCAATTTTATTTAAAAAAAAGAAAAGAAAAAAAAAGCACCTGTCCACCAATGATTAACATATGTTTAAGTGTATTTGCAACATTTGATGTGCTTTAGCTTCACATTGCAAGAATAACAACCAATGAGCATGAAGCTGAGTACAATCTATATTTTTTAGGTATAAGTATGTATTTGTGATAAACTAAAGCTAACCATATAGAAAAATTCTTATTCCAGCCATTTGTGAGTCAGAGCAAAGATTAAAAAAAAAAATAATAAAAAAAATAAAACAAAATCGTGAACCTGGGTTGAGGCTTTATCTTTGAATTAAAAAATATTATATGATTGAACAATGTAGGTTGTATGATCTATTATTAGTCTGTTGGTCAATTAAGCTTTTTCATGACTACACAACTTTTACTACACTGAAAGAGAAGCAGCTCATTTCTTCCCAGCGGGATGCAAAGTGTTAGCAGTGTGAATTAGCAGCTCCTATGATTAACCTCAGTATTCACAAGTTAACGCCGAAGTAGCCATGAGTATAACTGCTATTCATGTATCTGCTGGGTGATGAATCTCAGGGTAAATGGAGTTCAAGCTCATGTATATTTTATATCATCTTCCGCAGTCCAACCCGATGTTCATGACTCAATAATAAATGAGCGGTTGCAGGGTCATTTCCCTGTACACATCTGCTAACATGGTCTCTGTCGACATTAAATTAGCACCACATATTTATTTTTTAAGTCATTGGTTCCATTCTTTTATTGGTTTTCGTAAATCTGACAAATCGTCACTTGTCTTAAGGTATGAAGAAAACATGGGACCTTCTGTTTGTTTGTAAATAAACAAAGTAAAAGGAAGAAGCATGGCTTTAAAAGGATTTGTCACGCTTTGACGTTTTTCCTTCAGAGCAGCTGGATCATACAAGGCCAATAAACCTGCCTTTATTGAGTCATGGCATTGTTCACACCCACACAGTATACACCGAGGCAGCTGAACCCAGGAGCTTTAATAGTCAGGATCTATTTTTGCCATGGCTCTTCGTGTTATTAGTGCCATTGACATTCTCTTCCCAGAACATCAGGTATTTCCCAAACTTACTAAAAAAAAAAGGGTTGCTTTTGCTCTGAGATCTACTTCTGCTGTTTTGATAGCCTCATCACCATTTTCCAAAGGTAGACTTTAAAGTGAAAAGGAAATCAACAAAGATGGACAATTTCCAAACTAAACAAAACAATTTATTATCCATAGTTTCAAATGTCATTGTTGTCAGTAATGTCGTGGTTTTTTTTAAAGTCTACTAAGAACTACTGTCTTTTGATTGGCCTACGTCCGAGTCAATGTTGAGTTCAACAGATTCCAAAAATGTTCACAATTTCATGTGGTTTGGTTTGGTTTGGTTTAACGACACTTTATTGAAGTGGAGTAAAGTCACAGAGCCACAACATCTGCTTAGAAGAGAAGATTACCTGAAATAACCACTAACTAACATGAAAAATAGCTTATTGATTGGTCAGGTCTGGAAAACAGTATGTTCACTGCAACAATACCTGCAGTGAACATGCTGTTTTCACTGCAGGTATTTTTCAGGTATCTGTTTATATTTTGCCAGTCAAAGCTAATGCTATTTTCCTCATGATACTATTGTGTGTGAGCAGCAGAGGTAGCAAGTTAGCCAACATTTGCTTCGTATCATGTCTGCTCTTTGTTCCGTTGCATAGTTTGTTTCTGCACCAGAATTCACTTGCAAGCAAAAAGAAGACCCTTGTTTTCAAGTGCCCATTATTAATGTCAAAGATAATCACTGCAACCACAACATCTCCTGAAGCAGATAACTAAATGCAAAGACGTGAATATAAAAACATACAACTCAAAAGGTGATGTGAGGGGATTTCACCCATTGTTTAAGATGAAATGTTAATTATTAAGTTAAACAATGCACAATTATACATTGAATGGAGATATAACAACGTGACATGTTTTGCTTCTGGGATTAAATGTCATGTTTGGAGAAAGCTTGTTGCTCAGGTAGAGCCTGGACTGGTGATGGGGGAGAACGGGTTGTTGTCACAATTTTTTTTCTTTTGATTTAATTTCAATTCTCAAAAATTAGTAACCACAGCTGGATCCATTTTAATGTGTAATGGAAGCATTAAGTGTCATGTTAAAATGACTAGACATTTCCTTTTTCAGTATAAACTTGTTCCAAGGAAATGGTCAGCTAAATGTAACAAGGACTTGTGTGACAACCATCCCCATTGTGGGGTTGGCTGCCACAATATTATTCCAATAAGGAAGATAAAGTCATCTTAAAAAAAAAAAAAAAAAATTTAAATTAAAAAAAAAAAAAAAAAAAAAAAAAAAAAAAAAAATATATATATATATATATATATATATATATATATATATATATATATATATATATATATATATATACACACATTAGTTAAATCTTTTCATTTAAAACATTTAGTTTATAATTTTAGTTCAAACAACTGTTTATTAAGGCAACAACCCCTCATATATCATAAAGGGACACAGTTATCCAAATAGAAAAAAAAAATACTCCTCCTAAAAAAAGGAAATAAAAAAGAAAATATACTAAATTCTGTCATGTCTTACTTTACTTTTTACTTTTCTACACTTTTACCATGAAATAGTTGGATAATTTTCTACTTAAGTATCACTGTCAATATTTATTCATTCATTCATTCATTTTCTAAACCGCTTAATCCAATTCAGGGTCGCGGGGAAGCTGGAGCCTATCCCAGCTGGCTTTGGGCGACAGGCAGGGTACACCCTGGACAGCTCGCCAGTCCATCGCAGGGCCACACAGAGAGACGAACAACCACACTCACGCTCACGCTCACCTGTCAATATTTAACAAAACAAAAAAAAACAGGAAATAACTGTTTTTTTTTTCCTTCCTCTGCTGATTATCTGCTTTTTCTCCTTCAATTCTTTTCATATGTGGTGTATTTGTGAGGATGACACATGTGACAACCAACCCCAGAGAGAATGTGACAAGCACTTTCAAAATGCATTTTTAGCTATAAGTTGAGGTAGGAAATATAAACAATTGCCTAGCTAGGAAAAAAAACATTCTAAAAGTAGCTCTCTCTTTATATGATAAAATTGTAATAAGTGTTACATTTTTAAAACACTGCATGAAAGACTTAAAGGATACATTTTAATGTCAAACATAAAATGTCCTCTCATGTTAATATAAAGATTTAAAATGCAAAATTAAGCATGTAGCTCATCTATGACCACTGTTAAGGACATTTCAGCACCACTATATTTCAGTGGTTTAGATGTGGCCAGAGCAACAACCATGTCTGTGTGACAACCAACCCCGTTCTCCCCGACTCAGCTCCCCTCAGCTTGATGTATGGGGATCCATCCAAACAACATGATGTGTGTCCATGCAAGATTGGCAGAAGCTGCATAGCAATAATTTACTGTTGGATCAAAAAATTAAAAACAAGCTTGAAAAACAAAAATAAATACAAATATTGTGCTTAACTTCTAATCAGTCTGGAGCCAACTAAGCTTCTTTTAAATCTGTATCTCTGAATCACCTGGTGAGAAGCTGCAAATCTGTCAAATATGGCTCTGCTTAATCAGTGTCTGCAGCTTTGTTTCGCATAAACCACATGATACACAAATCAGCAGCTACATCAGCAGGACAATCTGAGTTGGTGGGCGCTATCACATGCCATGCAAGAGTTTCATCCTCACCTAGAAATAACAAGTGTCTGCCAGTGTGACAGATGGCAGCGCCACTCATCAAGGTTATTCAAAACTATAGTCCTGATTTCTCCACTTCCCAGAAATATTTCCAGCATTTATTATTTATTTATATATTTTTTTTTGCAACAGTTATTCAAGGTTGAAGGTGCAGGTTGGACGGCTGGGATGCTGCTTAAATTCAAGAAAAAATAAATAAATGCTGTGGATGTGGACCTTTGTAAACACAAGCTCGGTTTAAAATTCTGTTCCTTAATCACATTGGATGCTGATGATTTGCCTGCCAAGTTATTGAAAATGTTTTCAAAAGGAATCAAACAATCCTCTCTTGCATGTCACGACATAATTAGTAGTTGAAATACTCATATATCAATGAAACATTTCATGTTTTAATGAGTAGGATGATCCTTCAATGCGAGTAATTACTGAACACATTGTGATAAAGACTGCAGCATGAGCACTAGATCAGAAAAAAACAAAATTATGAAAAGCGGATAAATTTTAAAGGTCATGCAGTTGCATTTTTTTTTTCTTGTAATTAAATTTTACAGAGCTTCTCCCTTATTTCCATGTGATAAATACTAAAGTCATGCAGTTCTAAGATGAGCTAGGTTGATGTATAAAAGCACAATGATACCTTGAACTATATAACATGAACCAAAAAATAAATGTTTATTTTCCTGTTTGAATGATCCATTTTTGATCTCACACTCATGTTTATTAATATACTTTATAAATTATTTCTATATTTAAAAAAAAAAAAAAAATGACTAGACAGTAAAACAACTGCCAAGCAAGCTTAAAGCAAACTTTTGAAAAGCTGGGTAAAAGATATACACATTTTCAATTCAATTAAATTCAATTCAATTCAGCTTTATTTGTATAGCGCCACTTCAGAACAATGTTGTCACAGGGCACTTTACATACACATAATTTCAAGCCAATTCATACATATCCTATAATAGAAACCAACTGATTGCATCGAGTCATGACTTCGACCCAATCCCCCATCCTGAGCATGCATGTGGTGACAGTGGGAAGGAAAAAAACTCCGCTTTAACAGGAAGAAAACCTCCGGCTCAGGGAGGGCAGCCATCTGCCTCGACTGGTTGGGGTGGAGACCACAGGAAAGACAGATCAACATGTACAACTGCACTTATTCAGGAAGACCTGTGGAAGGAGAAATAAGTTAGAGATGACAGTATTGTCATATATTTATACATTAATACATCAGAAAAATGGAGCGAGGTACTTCTCAGTGCATCAGGTAACATCCCCACTGCTACATAAGTAATGGATGGCTAGAAATAAATAGGTTTTCAGCTTGCATTGTCATGTTTCCTTCAGAAAAAAGAGGATTCAAGCTGCAAACAGTCAAAAAGGTAAATGATTTATTCACAAACTGTCTACAGTTTGGAACTCAGATCGACGACGATCTGGTAACTGCCAAGATGGAGTGAACTGCTTATATAATGGTGGTGATAAGGAACAGGCATGCTTCTTATTATTAGGTGCAGCTGCAGGTGGAGAGGGAGGAGAAACAGAGTCACAAACAGGGAAGCTTGAGAAGCCGAAGGGAACCGTCACATGACATGCATTGGATATTTTTAACTTGTCTAACTGTTTTTAACTTGTTTAGCAACATTGAATGTAAACATGAATGTTTCCAGCTTACTACAGTAAATATTATGCTGTCCAAAATGTAAAGTACTGATATTTCATGCCAGTCAAATATAAGCCGTGCATCCCCTTGAAATGTGGTCAGGGTGCTTGATGTTTTGTTCAAACTGATTCAATTCTTTGGAAAATTAAGATAAACATTCAACAAAACAAACATCTATTCACATTTTAATAAAAAATGGAGCTATAATTGGCATCCACTTTATAGAAGCTACCCCCATAATGTCTGCTTTTTTGAGTTTCAGAGAAGGAGACACTAATACCCCTTACATTATTAGTGTAACCATTACATAAACATAAAAAACACACGAATCCGAATGCAAATTAGAGCATTAAGCAGCATCACTTCTCCATTAGTAATGGAGGGTGGTCGAATCAAATATTCCCATACTTTAGAAGAAGCTCGCACCACTGGGAACGCATGTTTAAATACTGCATGCATGGAAGCTAGAATAGATGGACTGTTTAAAGATCACATGTAATCACAGCATAGCTTTGGACAGGAGATTTGCAGCAGGGCTTTAAGTAACTAATTGCCAAGAGCTGTAATGGTTGTTGTGCATACGTGAATAAGTGGGTGCAGCACATCGGGACACACAAATAGAAATAAAAAAATAGAAAATGAAAAAACTTACAAGATAGCATGCACCTGTAGACTGAAGTCTGCACAAGATCTATAGATAGGTCTATAGATTCAATCTGACCTGCTTCTTAGGACACTCTATCCTATCTAATCCTAACTAATTAAAAAGTAGTCATATGTCTATTTGGAGACCTGCTTTTAGGAAGTAATAAATGTTCATACATTTTAATAAGATCTGAGATTAGAATTAAACAAGTCTTACTTTTGTGCACAAGAGATATGGTAAATAAATAATTGAAATGCATTTGCACAAAACATAATACATATACCATACATATGGTTTTAGAAGCAAATTTAACATTAGTTTTTAGTATTTTGGAAATATTTTCCAAACTAAATCTAGACTACTAAAAACTCTTATTACTGATTTGCTTGGAAGCAACTCTATAAAGTATATAGTTAAAGAAGTCATACTATGAATTATAAATGTAATATACCTTTTAAAGCACATGTTCGAAATAATTCAATGCCCTTGGATGGTCATTATTAGCATAACTGTAAACAGACAGGAAGTCTATATTTTAGCAGAAGTAATTTTTTTGATGTCAGAATGGCAATTCATCGGAAAAAAGTTAACTAGATTGTTGAAAGAAATGATGCTGTTTTAAACTAGTTAAAATGAACTCAAATGAGCAGGATACTTGTTCAAGTTGAACCACAGCTGTCAGTAACTTAGCATATTTTGCCTTTTATTGTGGCTTTCTGCCGTCTGTCTCCAGATGGATTTACCAAATCAAGCTTCTATTAGAAAGTTCATTCATTTATTTATTTTCCTAACCGCTTAATCTAATTCAGGTTCTTAGGGAAGCTGGAGCCTATCCTAGCAGTCTTTGTGCGATAGGCAGGGTACACCCTGGACAGCTTGCCAGTCCATCGCAGGGTCTCTTAGAAAGTTGTGGTTGAGATGGAATTATTTTCACGCTTTTGGAAGTAATGGGACTTTGTTGTTATGACTGCTGTCATTTTGCGGGTTGTGTGTATGTTTTTCTTTGTGTTTGTTTTTTTCTCATTCTGGATAGGTGTGCGCCGGCAAGGACAGATGCGGCACCTGACACCGACATTGGACCGCCTGAGGAGACGGGTCGGGACGGGATTGACTGTCCACTGTTTAAAAAAAGGGAGAACAGAGTGCCTGGTTGGAGGGCTCAGAGGGACGGAGTGTGCGTGCATACTATCCTTTGCATCAGAGTGAAAGTTTGTGTAATAATTTTGGAAAAATTTGTCTCCAGCTGTGAGCTGCCTATTTTGGTTTGAGTTTTCTCCTGTTTTTGTTAAATAAGGATTTTTCGCATAGGTAAGTTTAAAATCAGAGCATAGGATTTTTTTTTGTTTGTTATTTTGGGTTTTGGTCACGCCAAGATTAATTTACACATTTTTATCTCTGACTTGTTTCCAGATCAGACATTTATATACATATATATATATATATATATATATATATATATATATATATGTATATATATATATATATATATATATATATGTATATATATATATATATATATATATATATATATATATATATATATATATATATATATATGTATATATATATATATGTATATATATATATATATATATATATATATGTATATATGTATATATATATATATATATGTATATATATATATATATATATATATATATATATATATATATATATATATATATATATATATATATATATATATATATATATCCAGGATTTAATTTTTATTATAAATAATATTTCAGGAGTATGACCTTTTACAAATTTTATGGGTTTTTTTGGTTCACATGTAGCAAATATGTTCAGAATTCCTATTTTTCAGTTGAAAATTGGATTAATTAAAATATTTCATATTATTCAGTCTTAGGGTTTTTTTTTCATTAAAATATTTCCATGCTAATTATGACTGTAATTCATTTTTGAAGAAGCATTTGTGGAGAAGTTGAATGTCATTCCTGGAATTGTTCCAAGTAGTTTTTCATCTGTCCTAGTCAAAAGAGGAAGCCTTCAGCCAAGGAAAGAAAAGGCAGTGACCTCTTTCTGCATCAGATTTTACCTTTCCTTTCTAGCCTACAGTCACTCCCTTGAGGTTTCACAGTTTCTCAGGCAAACAGCCCAAGTCCTGAGTTATCATACCTTTGGATCGTGGATAAAGGCTGCGATTGATTCATTATCTTTGTGCATCAGCTCCCTGAGGCTGCAATGGATACTTGTCTGAGCATTGGTAGATTAATGGGCAACCTTCAAGGTCACAAGCTGCTGAAGAAGACAAGAAAAGAGCTAAAAGTGTGGCGATGTTACTCTTATATTAACATCCAGATGAAGTTAAATGTACTTACAATTTAAGCAAAGGTTTTAGTCATTTATCTAACTTATATAATAAGAAATCGGTTCGTTTGAAGAGATTCCAAACTTCTTTGAAGCTTGCGTGATCTGCTTGTTTTCTTTCCTTAGCATATCAAATCCATCAGACTTTCATGTTTTTTTTTATCTTTTTTCATCAAGCAGTGCATTTCTATAGGAATGGAAGACTGCAGCCTCAGTAATACACTACAGAATGACTCGTGTCTGCCTGAACCTCGGCTCCCGTTGTGCTCCTTAGCCCAGTAAATTTTCAGCAGAGCTGAATATTCTTTTATGTTTTTAATCAGAATTCCTCTCTAAAAGCACTTCTTGGATCATGTTTCAGCCCCTCTCTGCAGACTGGGGAGGGGGGGGATCCATTTTCTAGTTCAAGTGAGTTGAAATAAGGGGAGGAAACGGGAGGCTTATCTGATCAGAAGTGAGGCCTTTGAACAGAAATGCTGACATGATCATTAAACTGTAGCACACAGAGACCGTAATGTAGTACAGTACTGCTACTTTTGTTCACCTATTGGTGGCATAATAGATTAGAAGAGCCTTTGGATTTAACATGCTCAGCTTGCAATTTTACCTATTTAAAAAGCTGGTGATCAGTATGTTCTCTGGACGGTTTTGATAGAATATTCATGTCATGAATACTTAAGATGCTTCTGAGCCCTTCATGCTCACAGAGCTTCTTGCAGTCTGGTGCTTTGGCCCTTTTCCTATTAAAATGACCACTTTCTATGTCGTTGTCTGCAGACACGTTTCTGCTTACTAATGAAAAAGTAAATGTAGACTGAAGCAAAAAACACAATGTTTTTGCACAGCACCAAAATCAATCTCTTATTGACTGCGATCTCATGGCGATTTACAGAAATTTGTTTAGACGCCCGCACTTAATCAGAGGTTATTTGCTAATTCCTCAGTGTCTCGCTAACAACCTCCTGGAGAGCTGTGCAACGTTAGCAAGCACTCATGTCACCCCTCCTCCTCCTCCTCTGTCACATCCACTTGTAATGTGTGCAGCTGCCACTCAGCTACCCTTACCGCCGACATTGCTTATTTCCGTCGAAGCCGACAGAAAATAACTGCATGCAAAAGCAACTGGAGTTAAACTGGAGTTAAATAAATTAGCATGCATTTGCCAGGTTAGTCCAGGAAGATTTTTAAATATATGCAAGCTAAAACAAACACACACACTCAACTCCACATATTATTAAAAAAAAAGAAACGCTTAAGTTGGTAAAACGCAGACTTCTTTTGACAAAAAGTAGACCATATGCCGCGCAGCAGCAGTAATTCTCTCCATGGTCTGGCCGTTTCGGAGCAGATCTGAAATACAATGTGGGAGATGATCGAGTCTTAGTGTCAATACATCACCCCAGAAAATTACCTCTTCTCTGCTTGGCCTACTTTAATCTCTAGCCTTCTATTGAAGCAATGAACACTCTCTCCTCTGTCCTATTGACAACGTAAAATAGGTTTGCTGGCTTGATTGACAACTTTGTCCACCTGACAAAATGTAATGCAGTCGAGGACAAAAAACAGATCAAGAATTCTTTGGACCCAATCTGGTGCTGCCGATTACATTTTCTCTGCCGTCTTCGTCTTTATTGTATCAGATGGGTCTTTTGAAGTGTTGAGGAGGAGTGTTTTATTCTCTGGGTTGTCTGCGTGCTCATGAGTGTAGAGAAGTCATATAAATATGTGGGTGCTTCTTTGTGAAGTAATGGATTGCACAAAGTCACCACAATAATTAGTTTTACATCACCTTGACAACTTTTGGCGTTTGACAAAGACTTTTAGCCGGCGTGTCTGCGAATGGCAGAAAAATGTACTTCTCTGTCTCTACAGTAACATTTTGGAAATATAGCCTCATTGAGTGTGTTAGAAACTCTGTGCTGTGATAATGTTTCTGGATTTATTTTTGTTTTAGCAACACCGTAAATTATTCAGGCCACATATGTAGACACAAATTCATGAAAGGAAAATGTCATGAAAACAAATCCAGTTTTCATTTGAAACTAAAAGCTGAATTAAGCTGTGTTTATAGGTATTTGACTGCTGTTTTGCATTTTATTTAAGAAAACCAGAAGAAACATCCCATCATACATTGAGCTGGCTACATATGTTGGTTAATGTCTTTCTTTTTTTCTCTCTCTCAGGGTGTGGTTGTAAAATAAACAAAAATTGTGTTTGCCAACTGCAAGCATGTGAAATTTGTTTTTAACATTGTAGCAAGAAAAACAACATCATAATTAAATGACTAATAAGGCAGTTAATATAACCTTTTTTGGCTTTTTCAACAAAGCAAAATAGAAAAACAAAAACATAAGCATAAACATAATTTACAATAGGTATAATATATAATATATATATATATATATATATATATATATATATATATATATATATATATATATATATATATATATATATAAAGGAAGTCGCCAGCTTATATAGTTTCGAAACTTCTCGTCTGTTGCTGGGCAGACCATATGAAACAATCATTATCTCTTATTTAAGACTAAACTGAACTCACTAAGCATCAATCACTTACTATATTACTTTATTGTCTTTAACCATTAACCTTTAAACAACTGGTCAACCAAGCAGTTGACAAAAACAGATGCGCTGCAGGAAACGCTTCCTGCCCCAAACATTACCAGCACATTCCATTGAAAGGGCATATATGAGTTAAAGAAAGCAGTTCTCAAATGAGTACATTGTCTATACTTTATCTACATGGACTACAAAATACAACAAATCAATATATATACAGTATGTCTAATATCTTATACAAAACAAACTCATAACAATTTTCCTACACACATCGCATCTGACATTCTAGTCGACACTTCTTACCACTGAACTGTAACAGGATTATTAGTACATACACTACTCACAAAAAGTTAGGGATATTCAGCTTTTGGGTGAAATTTCACAACAAGCCTAAAATGCATTCAACTCTGTACAGGTGAACTTAATGTGATCTTCTCTAAGCTTTTAAATGCACATGTCCAACTGTTAAATGTTTCAATAAATTTTGCACAAGTTGCTGTTCTCTAACGAGGAGCTTAACGGCAAAAATCACGGCAGGTGTGTGATCCTTGAATTGACCAATAAATGTCCTGGTTCAATTAGAGCTGGTGTTTAAACAGTTGTCCTCATCATGCTGTTCACATTTTGACATCATGAGACCAAGACGACACCTAACAATGGAACAACAGTCCCTTGCCATTGCGATGCTTCAAACAGGACGTTCTCAGACAGAAGTGGCCACTGAGCTTGGAGTGTCACAGAGTGTCATCAGCAGGTTGCAACAGAGATATGGAGAGACTGGAAGAGTCACAGAAAGGCCTAGAAGTGGACGTCCTTTGGCCACATCCCGTGCTGATGACCGCTACATTGTGAACACTGCCCTGAGAAACCGGATGATGAATGCCACTCAACTCCAGGCACGTTTAAGAGAGGTGAGAGGCACCCAAGTGTCACGTCAGACCATTCCAAACTGTTTCCATCAGCGTGGTCTGCGTGCTAGACGACCTGCACGGGTACCTGACCACACCACCAGGCACAGGCATCATCGTCTTGCATGGGCCAGGGAGCATTTACGCTGGACGAGGAGCCAGTGGGCCTCAGTGCTGTTCTCTGATGAAAGTCGATTCACACTGAGCAGAAATGATGGCCGGCAACGATGTTGGAGACGTCAGGGAGGGCGCTATGCATCAGCCACTGTTGTCACCAGGCGAGCTTCTGGTGGTGGCGGTGTTACAGTGTGGGCAGGGGTGTCCACTTGGTACAGAACTGCCCTACACTTTGTGAATGGTACAGTGACAAGCCCATACTACCTGAATAACATCATTAATCCAGTGATTGTGCCCCTACATGAACAGCACAGGCCTAATTTCATCTTCATGGACGACAATGCTCCTGCTCATCGAGGCCGCATCATCAGGGAACGGCTGTTGGAGACTGGTGTACCTCAAATGGAATGGCCTGCACTCTCTCCAGACCTGAATCCCATTGAAAACCTGTGGGATCAGCTGAGCCATTGTGTAGAGGCTCGAGACCCTGCACCCCAGAACCTCAATGACCTGAGGGCTGCCCTTCAAGAAGAGTGGGATGCCATGCCTCAGCAGGCAATAAGTCGCCTTGTGAACAGCATGAGACGTCATTGTCAAGCTGTAATTGATGCTCAAGGGCACATGACGAGATATTGAGACGTTCAAATTTTTTGTTGTGGTGTAACTACCATTGTTGTTACCTTTTGTGTTGAATTAATTTTTTTAGATGAGGAAATCAGTAGTGCATCCTTCTACTTAAATGTCTTACTTTTATGATATTATATCACTGTAGCATGAACATATTGCATTTTCCATAAATTTAACCTGAAAGCCAAATATCCCTAACTTTTTGTGAGTAGTGTATGTATATATATATTTATATGTATGCTGGGATAGTCTTTAGTTTCCCTGTGACTCTTTGGAACAGGTGGTTAAGAAAATGGATGAATGGAAATTAACAAGAAGCAAAAATTGAACATAAGCTTATGCAGGATTCAATCATAATTTTTACTCAGTGTTAACCTTTATTAGAAACCAATGCGATAAGGCTCCATTTTTAAGGCTGCGTAATATGTGCATGTGATGCAAAGTATACCATCCCTGTAATTGCAGTGATATGTTAAAACCATCCATCTTCATCTAAACATGCACCTTTGAACAGCTGGCTCATAAACAGTTATGTGATTTTATGTCTTTTAACAGGTGGCAATGCAAATATTAAGACATTAACGTCAGTGTGAAATCTGAGGATACACTGAGCAGAAAATACTTCGAATTAATGAATCAACCTTTGCCTATGTATGAGAATGAAACATCACATAAAACACTCTGAAAGTTGAAGGTTTTTTTTTGTTTTTTTTTTCCCTTTTCTCCCCAGATTGAATAAGTCTGCACAGAGAGCCGTTGATCCTAAAAACAGATCCATCATTTAGAGTGCACAAGTGTGCAGACAGCATCATATTTCTTGGTGATGAGGAGCAAATGTGTTTACACTCTGACATACTTCAAACTACAGATTTCAGACTACAGTATCTACAAGGGATGCCTATAGTGGATCATTACAGGGCTGAAGGGGAAAAATGTACAGCTTGATTCCAGCAATGGAACAATCGAAATTTAGTTTTATCTGATGAAAAACATACTAGAAAAAAAATGGCTACCCATAAAATCTAATCCACACTGATTTGCTTTTAAATTAAGTGGAATAATTTGGAACATATTCCTAAAATCGTTTGAACCTATTGTAAATTAAACTTTAATTCGGTGGCATTGTTGCAATTACACCTAAAGCTATTCAAATTAAAATGACAGTCTCAAAATTTGACAACATACTGTAGTTCAAATAGCCAAACAATACCAATAAGAGGTGCTACATATACTTACATCCTCAAATGTATACAAGCTCTGCTCTTATATGACGTGAGGCAACAGTATCTTCCCTTATTTTCTTTTAATTAGCCTTGAAAGGTTTTTAGACAGAATTTATTTTAATCATTAAAATATATATAGTGAAATAGTTTTTTTTCCTATCCCAGGATTCCGTGTGCTGCCTAATATATATATATATATATATATATATATATATATATATATATATATATATATATATATATATATATATATATATATATATATATATATAAATTTTCATTTGAATACAGTTACACCCAAAAAAAGAAAAAGGTTTAATAGTAATAAAAAATCTTCCTGGGGAGGAAACAAGACACCGAGTCAGAGGTTAATGATAACATTCTTATATCTTTCCAATGTGATCCATAGAGCCATTTCCATTATGTTATGGTTGAATCAATTTCATTATTCTATCTGACCTTTACGAAAGGTTAGTTGTAGTTCAGCTCCTTGGTTGTCATTGTTCTCCCAACCAAAACAACATAAGGGTCTTTCATACTTAAACTAATACCAAAAGTAAAAGGCCTTGAGGGAAGCTGAGCCACAAAAGGGAAGAGAAGAGAATATCGCGGATTTTATTTCTATGCCGTTGTCTAAAATGAAAGTCCATAATCTTGAAATGCTGAACAGTATTTTATAGCACCCATGCCCTTATGGAAAATCCACTAATACTTTTTTTTTTTTTCACTGCAATTCCAATGCAAACTTTTTAAAATACTGGGTTTTCTCTCCCTGATTCTCTTTAGATGTGAAGGATAATTGGGGAATCCTTCGGGAACATCTGTTCTACCCTTTAGTTCCAGAAAAGCAATCCTCAGAGATGAAACTTTCAGAAGAGAAACCTTTTTGCTATTCCAACAAGGGATTAAGGTAAGGGGACACTCATCTTACAGGATTGAATTAGGTCAGGGTTGTGAGGTTTTTTTTAAAGGCAAATGGTAAGTTGCCAATTTCATTCAGCTTGAGAAAAAAAAGGTTTGCTCTTAATGTCACTTTTAGTATATTACATTACATGACTGAGTGCATATTTTGTCTCGTTGGTCGATGTGTTGACATCGAAGTGCCATCTCTTTAATATGGGTAACAAGTTTCTGGAATCCATTAAGGAAATGTGAAAGAACAAGCATCTTGGTAATGATGCAGTCCTACATCATCACCTTTTTCAGGTGACAAACAGAATTATCATCATGTTATCAGCTGATAAATGCTTAAAAAATTAAATACAGTATCTACATCAGCCATGACAGGCAGCGAAGGTTAAATGTGGTTTGATTGTAACTAATATCAGATATGTCTGGCAGTGATTATCTGGTGTCTGCCGCTTTAAATGTGACTGAGCTACTGCGTATTCTGCACAGAATAGACCACTTATAATTTCTTTCAGTGTGTAACCTATGTATTTTATGAGAATGTGCCCCCATGAGCTCAAATTGAATGTAAAACAAAGAAATTAGGGCATAAACATTGGCAAGTTGACAAAACAATGCAGTGTGTGCTGGCATGAAAATGGAAAGATTTTGTATCAGGTGGTCTTCTTTAGATTAATAGAAGCCCTGCAACCAGGGATACTACACTTTACCCCTCCCCCAATCTGTTGTATCCACTCTGACTGACACATGCTGAGCGTGTGCAGATAAAGTCAGGCAGCAGTGACGAAGCTAACCTCAAATGCCACACATGATCTCTGTTCCTCTAATCACCACTTCCACATATATGTGGCTTTTGCAGACCAACAGATAACCATGATGCAGGTAAAATGTTTTAACCAAAAAAAAAAAAAAAAAAAACTTCAGCAGACAACAGAAAAAAAACAATACACAATGCTTCCATATTTACTAATTATTTACATTTATTATGTAGATACGTCCCTTTTTCTTTTTCCTTACTGTATTGCATCTGTTCTACTGCCCCCCTCCTGCACTGGCAAACTTTTACTCCTTGTTCTGGCACAGATTGCACATTCTGGGTGACAGCTGGAAATCTTTGCGGTCTATTAGTATACAGTAATGTTTGCTCAGACCTCAGCTGAGCATGGATACCCACTCATCAGTGTTGGTTTTTCCATGTTGCTTTGGTATACAAATGTCTTATTACATTCAACAATCAATAATATACATGTCACATGTGATTTCTTAAACCTGTTGCACGATCACATGATAAAAAATTGGTCAAAACTATATTGCATGCAGACTGATACATGTCTAAAACAGAAAATGTATAACAAACGAATACATAATTTAAAAAGTTTTTGTGTGAATTATGTACATTTGCCTGAATCAGTCCATTGCTGTTGTACAGTAAATCAAATATTGGAGACCATTAGGCCTTGCTTTGTCCTTCACCCACTCTGCTGAAGTCTTTTCATGTCATACAAAAGGGATCAAGCCTTTCCAACCTGAAAAGACAATTTAAAGTTTGGGGACGATTGCCTGGTCAAGGTTGTTGTCTAATGAAAGTTTTTTTTTTTTTTTTTCTTGTCACACTTTTCAGGGACTCAAAATCCCTTGATGTCCACCAGCTGGTGCAAGAGATGGTCCCTGAAGCTTATGTCACCATGATCATGAGACATAACGCTCAGATGCCTCTGTACTGGCGAACAAAAGCTATAAGATGTGAGACTTCTCCATTGTTCCCTCTCTCTATCCTCCTGCCATGTTCGTCCTCTCTTGCTGTTAAAAACCGGAAGGCATATTCATGAGGGAAGCATAATTAACCAGTCAGGGTTTGGATGGCTTCCAGATGGATGAGTTATTATTGCCATTATTGATACTGGCTGGTATGAGCCCCGCTATCTGGGATAAATGCTGTTAGAATTTAGAAGCTCGACACCATCTTACCACTTAGTCCCATGATGAATAGTGTTAAGCAAAGTCGTTTGCACTGACACTCACTTACTTCCCCTCATTTTATGTACTTTGCTTGCCTTATTAAGGCTCTTACCACTGGCTTAATTGCCTATTTAGAATTCTCCTCTTTGTGACCTAGATGTGTGTTATTTGGTGAATGTAATTAAGTTACCTGTAAATATCTTTGCGAGAACCCCATCCATCTCTGTTATGTGGGTACTCTATTTTTGCTTTAATTAATTTAATGGCTGGTGTGTCTGGACACTATTAACCTCAATGAAACCAGGAGGAGAAATTGGTTTTAGTCTTGGCAAAGTTAAGGAATCTATGCTGAACTGGAGCTCAATAGAGTTATACAGGTGCAGTGAACCTTAGGCTTAGAACATTGCTCCATTGTCCCATTTTCTACACCTGCGAACCAGAAAAATCTGAAGGCTCGTGTTTTATTTGCTCTGGCAGCTTGTGTTGGACCATCTCTCCTTTTCAAAAAAACATTTTCACACTCAATGACAACTCCATGCACCAGACCGACTTATGTAACTGGTTAGGGCAACTTTGATAGCGCCGGTAGAATATTTAATTGTGCAAAATAAATAAACTTTTAATGCAACACATTTATATCTTTTACATAAAAACTGATCCGTTCTTTGGTGATTAACTGATGTATTCTGAATCTGATAGGTGATAAAATGCTGATTGGAGGTAAAACCTATATATATATATATATATATATATATATATATATATATATATATATATATATATATATATATATATATAAATATATATAAATATATATATGTATGTATGTGTTTATAAAACAAAAAAAAGACCAAGAAAAAAACTCAAACAAAAAGGTGACTTCAGATTCCAGGTGTTGGATTACTCCAGTATTAACATTCATTCATTCATTCATTCATTCATTCATTCATTCATTTTCTGAACCGCTAAATCCAATTCAGGGTCGCGGGGAAGCTGGAGCCTATCCCAGCTGGCTTTGGGCGACAGGCAGGGTACACCCTGGACAGCTCGCCAGTCCATCGCAGGGCCACACAGAGAGACGAACAACCAGTCACGCCCACACTCATTCCTAGGGGCAATTTTTAGAGTAACCAATTAACCTAACATGCATGTCTTTGTATTAGTATTAACATCAATTTCTTAATTAAATTTCATGTGAAAAGTTTACATTTCATGTTAAAAGTTTATCTATGCCGAATAACCTGCTGATCTGTTAGTTTGTCCTTGTTAGACAGCTGGCTCCTCACTGACTGGACAGAGGAAGGTGACACCCACTGCCTTCACTGGCACACATGGGTCGTGTGAAAACACAGTACTGTCCCACTTCAAATCACATAAACACACATGAAAAATCACAATGTTTTTTTTTTTGGACACTCAACACCTATCTAACTTTTTACGGATGTCTCACCCAACAGGTACATCCTGTTTAAATGTCACTGCCCTCACACTTCCATGCATCCAGTGGTGAACTTAGAGTTCACTTTGAAACTGTAATGTCAGGTGGAGTGAAAAGATGGTGGACAGCAGATCATAATAATTTACATCTTCAGGAAGATAAAAAAAAAAAAAAAAGAGGCAGTGCAGAAGACAGGTAAAAACATTATAGTTTCCTTTTTGTTCCTTTAACGGGCGATACTGCTCAACACTGTCGTCATGGTTTCCAGCTGCTCTGTTTGCTGCATGCAGACACATCTGCAAGGCTTTTGAAAACAGAAAAAAATATGGATGTAAAAGACAGATAAAACAGTGATTTATAGGTCTTTACCGTTGAGCATTTATGGCCCTTCAGGAACAGCTGAAAGAGTTTCCCCTCCTAAACATTCACAGATAACGTGATGGGATCTGATGGAATCTGTGAGAAGCAAGCCTGCTTCTGCTTCATGAAGTCCACATCCCCTCAATCCACAGAGGTCAAAGGATCTCTTGCTAAAGTCCAGGGGATTATATAATGGTGACACTAGCACTTCTAATTGGGAAATTCAGTAGCAGTATAAATGGAGTTTTGCATCCATTTATCATAATGTGAATCAGATTTGATACAGTGACTGAGCAGGAAACAACCAAGATGGCCTCCACTGAGTTGGAACTTCATTATAATGTTTGAATAAGTAAAACACTTGACTGAATGTCTTTTCTAACAGAAGACCTTAAATTAAAACAAAAAAAAAAAAATCCCAAAATGCAGTGTTGTCCAGCTTTCTAAACTACTTTCACATAATTGTGTCATTTCCATTAGTTAAATAGAAGTTCACATTTTTCTTCAACTCAATTCCTGTGCTTTTAACGGTGTAATCAGTGCAACCAAAGAGGGGAAAAAAATTGAGAAAAATGAATGAGAGCTCAAGCATGACCGAGTAAAGCAAAGTCTTTAGGCTTTTAGAAAAATATATATATAAAAAAAAAAAAAACATTAGTCTGCTGGCCTGTCCTCACATTATTTGACAAAACATATTTTGGATAAATTGCTTTAGAAAAAATAAGACTCTTAAAGTTGCCAGTTCTCTTATCGTAAAAAAAAAAACAAAATCCACTAATTATCAAAGCTGAGAAAGTGAAAACATTTCCAACTTAGCTACCGAATCTATTCCAGAAGAATTTTAAACCAGTTTGTTTATAACATGTAATGACTCACTAAATATCAAACTGTGATATATTTGATTTTACTTCTGAAGGAAGCTGAAAACTATGTGCATCCCACGTTAAGATTAAAAAGAAAAAGAGGAAGAAGCACCAGAAAAAAAAAAAAAAAAAAACACCCCTCAGGAAAATCCGGATATGTGGAGTATCCATTAAGAAATGGGACATATCCCTACCTCCAACCCCAAAGAGCATGGAGGACATGGTGGATGCCCTCCAGAAACACTTAAGCGACAAGAAGGAACAAGTTCTTCCCTTATTAATGTGCTCCTTTGCAAAGCAGCACACCGTGCACTTTTCCCCCAGGACAAGGCAGTGCAATGAGTGTAGCAAGTGGGTCTGTTCATTTTTTAAAGTTGGGTAACCTGTCCTTAAAGGTACTGTAGTAAATCAAGATGCTACTTAACCGCTCTGATAAGTCTTACTCACTTTGCACCTAATGTATGTAATGATTCATGAGCCATCAACCCCTGAATGAAGCCGCTAAAGGAGTTTCAAACCATTGTGTTTTTCTAATTTCGATGGCTGGTTGTTTCTAAACTGTACGCCAGTATTTCTTTTACTTATTTTTATGTAAATACAGAATAAGCAGGTGAAAATAAAGCAATTTTTTTTTTTTTTTTTATAATGCCATATGGAATCGATTGACAGCTTTGGCCATGATGTGTTCACAGTCCAAAGGACAGGGCTGAATGCTTGGGTGGTGTTGTACCTATTAAAGGTGGTGCTTTAGAATGGGGAAAATGCTTACTTTGATTTCCCTCAGGCTTTTTGCTCTCTGAGCAGAATGAAAATGCTCCTTCTCTGGCAGCATAAAAGGTACAACCAAGCACGCAAAAAACGCATTTACTCTCAAAGTATTGATGCTCTATTACATGTGGGCACACATATGGGCCGGTTTTATAGGCCTGCGCTCCTGCAGTCTGCAAATTTTTTAGCAGTTAAAAGATTTCTTCATTACTGAATGACCCTGTGTGCATTGTAAAATATGATGGATGCATGATGCAGCGCAGCATGACAAGAGGATGGATTGGGTTCCAAACAGCAAGCAAGTTTATGCTTGACACAGTAGTACTCACATTTCAGTATACAGCACAGGAATTAAACAAGAGGGCCTCGTTACCGATCCATATTTACTGGGAGTTTTTCTTTTTTTTTTTTCTTTTTTTTTTTCCTGCAGCAAAAGAAGTGAGCGTGGCTTTTATGCAGCCACCCGCTAACACCCTTTGCTCTTTCCATTTCTGCTGATCAAAACACAGCGTTGTGTACGTTGTGACATCCTGATCTGAGATCTCTGATCCCTAATTGCACATGAGCAATAGCTGACTCTCAGGGGCAGGGTGAGCAGATCTGCTGTGTGGCCAGAAGCGCTTTGAGTTTGAGTTTGCATAGCGGGCCACTGCCAACTAATACAAGCTCACACACTCCAGGTGGTGCAAGCTGTGGGAGTCCAAAGGTCTTTGTTTGTATGTTTGTGTGAGAGGGAGAGAGAAATACTAGACAGCAGAAAGACTGCCAATAGCCCATTCCCCTTTGTCTCATCACACACGAAGCTAAAGGCTATTATTAATCATTTAGCAGGTTTCATAGTTTGGTTCACTGCTCATGCACAGCGCCTGTCAAAGCGTGCTGCGGTAGGAAGGGTTCCATTTGATTAAGTCTCTTTAGCACTCACATCCTCTCATCAAAAGGTCACAATGCATCCTCCTCTGATAGATGCTCTGATACTTGTTTTCATCTGCATGTCGTCAAACAACCCTAAAGCTGAGCTGAGTTGCAAAGCGTAATCCATTTTCCTCACAGCTTGCTGAAGTTGCGGGTCGCTTGGCGTTTGTGCGTGTACACAGTTTAGTGAGAAAAATCTGTTTTTTTTATTGTCATCTTTGTTGTGAAAACGGCATCTTATTAAATGATAAGTGTAGCTCAATATTTCTCCCGTGGAGTCTACGTTTAAGTTTGGCGGAGTGTTTAGCTCATGGAAGCCACCCGCAGACTTTTTACGCTGAAGTATGAACACGTTTGAGCTGCAGTTATTCCTTCTCTGTGTCAATATCAATACACATTTCAGTCTGAGAAGAAGCCGAATCTTGAAAACGACATATTGTCTCTATTGTACTGTGAAAAAGTATTGAGCCAGCTCTCATTGCTTTATTCTGTGTTGACATAAGAACATGGAACATGACTTTACTTTACTCATGTTAGCATGTTAGCAAGCTGTATTAATGTTACGGTTTTAGGGAAAAAGCAAAAGTTTGGAGCTTTTAAGTCAATTTGGTATGTTCACCTGCATTCTCTTACAATGTCTGAGCCCTTTAAGGCAAGCTTATTTTGTAAGATCTTTAAGTAGTCTTGAGGAATTGTTCTCTTAGTTTCTTGGAGGGCTTTTCAAAGCTCTTTGGTTGTTAGCTTCCTTTTTTTTTTTTTTTTTTGTTCTGTTCTCTATCAAGATGTCACTGTACTGCTTCAATAATATTGAGGTCTGTCACTGCACTGCAAAAACTCAGCCTTAAAAAACAAGAAAAAAATATACAAAAATGAGGTAAATGTTGCTTAAAACAAGATAAATTATCTGGCAACAGAACAAGAAAATTTGGCCCGTCAGGACTTCCCAAAACAAGTAAAAATACTCTTAAAACAAGAGGATTATCTGGCATAAAAATGAAGAATTATCTTACCTTTAAAAAAAATAAGCATATGTGTACTCAATTTAAGATTTTTAATCTTACTTAGATTTCAGTTTTTGCAGTGTGAGGAAGGTACTTCACTTCAGAACTGTTGCTCATGTTAAGTCTAGTTCTTGTGTCATTTGGCATAACTCAGTCTTTTCTCCCTATTTTCTTAAGAATGGGTTTTTGTCAGTCACCCATCTATGAAGATGGATACAAAAGACTTGAGTGAACTTTAAAATGCTTAAGTTCAAGAGATGCACTGAAACTGGGTGATGAAGTTACCAAGAGCCAAAGAAAGCAACAAGAGGCCTTTAGAAAGCCTGGAAAAAACCCGTAGACCGCTTCAAAAAAGAATTCCAATAACACCTGGATACTTAGAACCAAAGATGGAAAAAAAAAAGAGGTTAGCTCAACACGGCACATTTCATGCAAAAATGTGATCATTTTTTAATTCTTTCATACTAATAAAAAAAAAAAAAAATCCAGGAAACCTTGGCTGATCACCTTTTTCAGAAACTTTTTCAGAAGTGATATTATGAATATGTCAAATGTGAGACAAGCAAAGGCAAATGAATTCTAAGAACTGTTGTTATTTCTCAGCCTGATTATGGAGCCTTTTGATAAAATTACACAAAGCACCATTCAAATGGCATCAAAAGTGGGCAACTATTCAGAAAGTCAACACTCTTTATCTATTAACATTTTGCAAGGCAGGAATTTTACATAATGCAAGTAAATCATCTGCATGGATAGAGAGAAATATCAAAACGGCTGCATGGCAAATCCACCTGTGGTAACAGTGACTTAGATCTGCGTGCACAAAAAAGGACAAGGCCTTTGTATTCCCTCTGAAGTGGGATCAGAGAAACTACTACATAAATTAATGAATAAACACCACACACTGAGGGTTATAGAGCAACCCCTTCATCATACTGATGCAACAACAAAGCAATCGCAGACTTGTGTGGCTTCTGGTTATTGCGGTATGTGTGAAATCGTATGTGCTAATTCACACGAGCGAAAAATAAAAGTGACAATGGTGACATTTTAATCCCCAGGTTCCACAGATTTCCCTCCCTGAGTGAGGCGCTGATTGATAACGTATTAGCTTTTTGGAGAGGGAAGGGAAGATGCACTCGTTGTGACAAACTGGACTCAAGATGTTTGCTTATGCAACGCTAGTTGATGATGACACAGAAATTTCACACCAGGAGGAGCAACATCAACAGTGGAAATGAAAAAAACACGACGGGAAATGAAGTTGCAGGATTTTCCTCTTGATTATTTTGACAGCTTATGTCGCAGGAGAACGATTATTGCTCACAAATTTAAAATGAATAAATTATTCACCTTTTAATTTAAATACACTGGAAGCACTTCACTCATTTACATTTGTAACGCTTGCTTTATTTGTTGCATTTGAAATATAGTGAAAGGAAACAACACTAATTTGGTGTCATAATTCCATTGGAAATTTAAACCTTAAATCAGAATAAGAGCAAAATAACAGAAATTTAACATCATAAACATGATTTTCCATCACTGTTATATAAGATGATGATTTTAATAATCTTTTCGTCATCTTTTTTTAATAACGTTCATGACTAAAAAAATCTAAGTAACAAATGAAAATGCAACATGTGCACATGGTCTTTTAGTGTTTGTACTACTTACTAACTGTCGTAACACATTTTAAATGACCTGCAGTAACCTTGTCACTCTCCCCATCTTTTGGTTAAGTCATATTTGAAGTTACATTTTGTGGCATGGTTTCAAGATTAAGTCTAAATCCGTCCATCTTGGACTGACAGACTTCCTGTTTTTCACTCTGGCATGGTTTCACAGAATGTTACTTGTTTTTCAAGGGTCATGAAGTACTGGTCATGGCCATCCACAGGTTGGCCAGTCAACAGTTAAAGGACTAAATGATAACCAAAAAAAAAAAAAAAGGAGCAGCCTAACATACCCAGCAGAACTAAAAACAGAAAAGTAGCACCTAAATTCAACCCTGCAGAAAAGCAGAAATGTGTTGCCTTTTCTTTTCTCCACTTAAAGGACTAACAGCCACAATTTGAACAATTTGCACCTGAGAGTGGGTGGCATATAAAGAGATTTAGAGTCGTCAAGTTGACAGGTGATAAAAGCATGAACAGCTGTTCCCAGGTCCTTCCAAGATGAAAAATAAAACAGCTTTCATTTGACTCTATTTTAAAGTTGATAAAAAGCAGTTCTTCACAACACTGCTTAGTCACGACAACACAATTTAAAGCATAAATGTGTCAGATTAATGGATATTCCACGTTTAGATTTAGATCTATACGCCTATACGCATCTCTTTATATTAGTTTGCATGTGCCCATTTCATAACCTGGCAGCCGACCAAATCAGATGACATGTGTTTGACTCTGCGCTGCAAATCTGCAAAGTTTCATACTGAAGATTATTTTAAAAAATACAAATGTTTGCATCTCTTTCTTTCATTTTGCTTTTGTTGCAGAGCAGATGAAGTGATGCTGCGTGATGACACTCAAGAAATGAATCACTGTTAACTTCGATTAAAATACAAATTAGTGGATAAAGACGGGTTTGGCAACTAAATCAGCCTGCAGAATTTCAAATGTCAAATCTCTTCTCTTCTTCTTCTCTCTCTTTCACCTGCAAATGATTTACTGTCAACAGTTATAAGGGTCTGTTTCTGTACATGTCTTAAATTACATGATAAAAATACATGGGTAGGCTTGTCATGTGGTGTGAATTAGTGTTTAGAAATGTGGACAAAACAATATTAGTCTCAATTTTAAGCCATAATATTGGTTAAATTAGCATATTTGACTAATTATACACAGCGAATGTTATGTGTGTCATTGCCGATAACACTTTTATTAAGACCTTTGTTAATTTGGTTAATGATGCATATTTTGCATTTTCTGATGAGCTTGGCTAATAGTTAAAACACAACAGCCAGTTTCCTGTTACTCATCATGACTGGATAAAAGTTCATTTTATTTGCTAAAGTTTAATTCGTTACAGATGTAACAGGTATTTATATGTAAAGAATAACAGTTACATTTAAAAAGCCCAGATTTCATACTAAAATGCTTTTAATTAGTGCACAAGCTTCACTTTTTGTTTCATCTGATGTTTTTTTTTTTTTTCCCAACCCCATTCTCACTGTTTCATTCTTGAAATTTTGGCCACAGACACATATAAAAGCTTTGAGCCTTCTTGGATGGATTCTTATGTGATATGAACTTGTGATAATGGTAAAGTAAAGTGGGAGGTTACTATGCTTTTGCCTCACATGACATTTTCAATTTATGACTTATATATAGTGCAAAAATTGATTTTGGGATTAATCAGATTTCAAACACACCATTTTGCCTCCTTCAGTGACATCTAGCATGTTCATCTCAGACTGAACTATGGCTTGGGGAAACAACAATGCTATTGCTTCTGGGTAGCATGACACCAAATTCATATCAACTTGTCAAACTAAAGCCCATTCAGTCATTTAATTGATTCATCCAGTAATAGCTGACATTTACTTTAAGTACTGTTTATAATGTACACATTTTTTGACAGTTTAGGTAGTGTACACTAGTGAAAAAGTTTTTTGGTTTTTTTTAGCTTTTTTTTTTAGGTTCTTATTGAAAGAAGAGGCAAAAAATGCTACAAGATATCAACAATCCCATCTATTAGAACATTTCTTTCCCATTTTTTTCCAACCAAAGCACAGCCAAGGTTTTCATTTGTTACAGCCTCAAATGAAAAGCCACTCCCAAGAGTTCAGGAAGCTGCAGATTTGTCTCTTTGTGTTCACAATTTGTTATAATAAAACACTAAAGAGAAGTTTAGTCAAGGGAATCCGTTTCAACACATGTTTTAATGTAAATCCAATAAATTCCTGACACAGGTTTTAAGATTTAGTTTTCAGGTAAAATGAAGACGAAATCAGACTCGTAAACATCGGAGTGTCATGAATATTTCATTGAAAGGTAGAGATCAGGCCACATTTAGAGGCTGAGGAGAGTTTTTAATGCACACAGTGTGGCAGCAGAGCCAGCATGAAAAAAGCTAATGTTCATAAGGTTTTTATATATTTAATTAGCATAGCACTCAGTGGAAATCCTTGTTTATTTACCTGGAGGGAGTTCCGGATCCTGAAACGAACTTTATTGGATAGCTGTCAATATCAAACCTTTCCATTATACAGTAGTTTACCTCCAGTGATCTCTGAAGAATTCATCACCAATCAAAGAGAGTTTATGCACAGCCCAGATTTGGTTTCCTATTTCCTGCAAACACAATTTGAATACCCACGGCATAAACACAGTGAAAAGGCATTATGCATTCATGTTGCCCTTTCTTTCAGAACCATGAAGGAGTTGTTCTTCCCCTATCAGTCAATCAAGAATAGCTGCAGATGCTTATGCATCGTAGCAGCAGAAAAAGAGAATCCGGGCAGATATAGTTCACAGGAAATAGGATGAAGCCCGTCCCACTGCATGTTGGAAATGTTTTAGATAAATTATCTCATGCAAGATCCTGAAAAGCCTTGCTACTTCTGTCATGCTCATGTTGCCATACTCAATGACAATGATACTCATGCTGCTATTTAAAATAAAATAAGTTCTTTATTTCATTTCTTTTTTTTTTTTTTTTTTTTTAAGTCATTGTTCAGTCTCACTGAATATTCATCAAATAAATCAACGTTTATTAAAAAGCCACATAGAAATCTGATTTACCTTGGCTGTTTCTGCTTGTAGAAGATTAACCTAGTTTATAGACATTGATGAATAAACACAAAAAACACAATGATTCTGTTTTATAGGACGGTTTTCTTTGTGTCTTCCTTGAATTGTTGCATTGGATTAAGGACTGTTTGCCTATACCACCACCCGTTGATGACATTATGCAGCCTAGTTTACCAAACCATGCTGCTTGTCTGCGATTTATAGGCATTTTAGTTCATTCCATATAGCTGTTGCATGAGATAAAAAACAGCCCATGAACATGCTGTTTGTCCATATGAGAGGTCTATCAAAAATGATACATTTCAATCATTAAATTTTCCATCACACTGTACAGACTGTAGTAACTAAACTTCAATATCTTCATCTTTTCAACACCATCACATTTTCTATAGGCACTGGGGTATTATAAAGCTTTTTAGTGATTTTTCCACTATTTTGCTAGTAGGAGGTCAGAAGATAACACATTCCAACTTTAAGAACTCTAATGGTCTTTAGTGCCTCCACAAAGCTGTAAGATGAACATGTACCCATTATATTACGATGAATTCAGCCTTGAAGGCTGTGAAGGCATTGTCAATGTTTTTTTTTTTCCCCCTGAGAAGCAGGCTGTCAAGTTGGTACACCTGATCCAAGGTCTTTGCTGTATAAAGTAAAATATCTGCAGATAGATACTTCCATTTCTCTACCATCTTCCCATTTAGCATGTTATGTTTGACATGAAAAGGAGCCGCTGAGAACTCCGATCTCTTATATGTTGGGATGAGGCACGATAAAGCTGTACATTTAATGTCCTTTACATATTCCTGTAAAATGTTGATGAATTTCTTACCTGTGAATAGACTATTGCTGCTGAAGACAAGTCGAGAATTTAAGTCTTTCACTGATTAAATTTACTGCTAAGAAAAAAAAACAACCTGATATATCATAAGAGAAAGTGTGACTTGTTGAATTAAATTTTCAAGTCCTGTGCATTTTTTTTTTCATTTTATAAACATAATTGTTCCATACAAGAGCCCTAAATGGGGCTTGAAAAGTCTTCACATAAAAACTAATAGCAGCGTGATGCTAAGTGATTCTGCAATAGATTCCTCTATGACAAGGCTATTTGACCAGAGTCATAAAACAAGGCTTTTGTGTAATTACACATTCAGCTTCCTATTGTAAATGATCAGAGAAACAGCTGAACACAATGAGATTTGGTGAAGGGCACACACACACAAAATCCCTTTTGGAAATCTAAAGGTCTTCAACCTTTGCGCCATTAGTCAAAAAAAAGGACTATTTACAAAAATGAGAGGGACCAATACTCTCCTCTATTCATGTATCCATGCTGCTAATTTGATTTGACCCCAGTTCAATTCTTGACGTTTCAAACAAACATGGCCACTTTGGGCTGATGCTCAATGTTAATGGTGTGATTAGTGCTGTATCTTTCCCTTGGTGTGGCAATTTATTTTGCCCCATTAAGCCTTTGAAGCTGTGCCCTGCTGACTCAGATGCTCTTAGTAACAAACAGCAATATCAGAATGGCTATTACCACCTAAATCTATCACCTGGAATGGCCTGTAAGGTCATAACTAAGTGCACCTACAGCGAGATGCCTGAAAAGGAAAGTAATAAATCTACTTGCATGCACCTGGGTGGGAAAATTGGCCCTTATTTTCATTAGAAATGGTAAAAAGCTGTAAGAAAAAAACAAAACAAAAAGAAGAAAAAAAAACAACCCTTTAATAAAGTAGCCTAACAACATATAAAACAGCTGTTGTGGGGCATAAATTGTTAGAAAATCACTGTACCAATCAACAAACTACACAAAAAGCAAACGATGAAAGAAACAAACAAAGAAAAGAGAAAATCTTCATAAATGTCCTCTGGATGCTCAAACAAGAGACTTTATGTGGATTTTTCTTTTTTTGTCTAAAACACTTCAAGGACTGTGGAAGTATTTCCAAATGTTGTATCCTGGGATGTGAGCATTAACTCCCACCATCATTACCTTATTATTTTAGCTTTGTTTGCCAAAAAAATTAATGACATTAAATAAACATGATGTAGAAGGGAAGAATAAGAAAGATAAATAAAACAGGCCTCACTGAGAAAAATGAATATTGCAATGTATAGTAACAATGTTTAGGGCAAAATAAACAACAATAACCCAGAGACTGATGCACAGCTGAAAAAAATGTACTTTGCATGAATTTATAAATGAAAAACCACTAGAAGCTGTTTGTTATATCTAACTCACAAATCTGCAACATCTTAACCTTGGATCTTCCCTAATTATCCAAATATTTATGTACAATGGGAATAAAACTTCCCAAAACATTCAAAAATATATATGGATATATATTATCAACGCATAAGCAATGGGTTGTATTTTATTAATTATTTGCGATTTGCTTTATAACATACAGTTGATAATTAATATATCAAGAAGAAGAACGTTGAAATATAAGGTTTGGCCTTCAATGTGACTCCTAACACACATATATTAGAATTAATATGCAGGGTTCACACCTGCAACAATCATTTTTGGTGCAAGCAGATTGTTACAACCCAGTATAAAAACCAAACTTGAACATAGCCAGAAATTAACTTCTGGATTGTCTTTCTTAATAAAAAAAAAAAAAAAAATTAAAAAAAAGTACTTTAAAAGGGATTGTACTACATGACTTATCACCAGACAAAGTCAGATCATTGTAATAAATTAACCAGTAAATGAACCATCACAGTTTGGATGGCTATAATAATTTGGCTCCTTGTCATGATGGGAAGGTAAGAATGTAAAATAAACGCCAGAATATCATTCTGGCAGTTTTCAGCCCACTGAACAATCAGAACTGCTTATTTCTGAAGACAACAGCAACCTCTGTGTTTAGTCTGCATTAGTGTTGCTATCTGTCCACCACTGGTTATCAAAAGCAACTCACACTTCACGTTGCACTTTCTCAGCTCTCCAGAAATGAATAAATCAACTGCATAGACCCTCCATAAATCTGCTCTGAATAAAATGGAAAAGAAAATGTATGGTCAGATGAACAATCTGACCAGTTGTTCAGGTTTAGCTTTCCATATTTTGACTTGTTTTACACAGTAGATCGATAAAATCTATCATTTCAATAGATAATGCTCAACTTGCGAGACAACTCCTTTACTGCAGACCATAATCACTATTGCCCTTTGTTTTTGTAAAGGTTTAATATAATTAGGAAAGACTCCATGGCTGTGCTCACTGATCCGGCCAATCAGATGGTAAATTTAGAGCCATAATCACATTTGATTTGACATGGCCAGAGACCATCAGACCAAATACTGGCTCAACAGATGAGATGTACAGTACCAGTAGAAGAAATCATTTCAAAACACTTCATTTTGGGATGCACATTGGATTTTTAACTCAAAAGGAAAAAGGTTTCAGCTCATATTTCAGGATTGCAAAGTGTACAAACCATTAAAGCATGCAGACTGGGGATGTGTTTTCTGACTATGATGAATTGCCTGCAGCTTATCAACTCGAGTTGGCATATGGTGTGAAGACATCGCTTGATGGGGTGTCCATCAATCTGTCATTGATTTGAATGGGTTCCCTTCTTATGTGTTTATTTATTTATTTTTTGTCTTTGCAGAAGAATATTCCAGTATGCTTCCTAAATAAGTATTGATAAAATAAAAATGAAATTAAAAGTGCTTCATTTAAGCATATTATATATATATATATATATATATATATATATATATATATATATATATATATATATATATATATATATATATGTATACATAAAGTGTGTCCAAACTTTTGACTGGTAATGTATATAAAATATATATTCTTCTGATATTAGGGTTTCTGTTTTATTTCATTTATGGGATTGTATTTATGTGATGGTGTGTAGTTTTTTTTTTTTTTTTCGTTTTTTTTTACTGTATTATTTATTTCCAAGATCTTTGTCATGGAATTACATATAAAAGGCACAAAATATGAGAATAATATGCAGATTTATGAAGAATTAGATCAATAGTCAGAGAAAATGAAATTATGTACAGGCTTGATCTTCGGTAATGATCAGAGAAATATCAGAGAAATAACCCCAAGTAAGTTCACAGATGCTTGTTCTCTGCCATCGGACTGCACCACATCTTCACACATACCTGAGGGTTTGAGAACAATATCAGATGTTTTATTTATTTGATTTTTTTTTCATGTTTTTGAGCATTTTTCCTGTGAACACAGCTCTGCTCTGTGGTTTTAGGACTATAAATTAATTTAAATTCCTTTCTGCACACAGAATAAATAGATTATTACATCTCATCTTGGCATCTGAAAAGACTTTTTTCACAATAACATTCAAAGCAATATACTTCACCACATTTACCATGAATATCAGGCCTCATCATTGTTGACTTTTATTAAATATTTTCAATTGATTAAATACTTTTGTTTAATATGCTTATTAATCATTTGAATTTATTATTTTACTCTGTTAACATGTCGTTACATACATATAGGTGTTTTTGTTTTGTTGTTGTTCTTATCGTTTGGTTTCATGTAACCCAAAATTTTTGAAGACAGATCAGCTTCTTTGGAGAAAATAATCCTAAGCTTTTAACATAAAGCTTTCATTTTTTCCAATGGTGAGCAGCCAGCTTCAGGGCTGGATGAGCATCCTGGTTTAAAAGAAGCAGAACGCTAATTTGATATGTAAAACGGACGAGCTTAATAGCAGCAGATATTAAATCAGAACTTTGTACCCATCTGCAGATTTAACTTGGAGTTTGGAATAAAAAAAAAAAACACATCCCCCCTCTCCTCCGTGCTTCACCTCGGCCTCCTAAGACAGTCACTACAAGACAAAGTTAACATACATAAAATTAATTGACCCTTAGCAATCATTTAAGTGTTAGCAATTTACATGTTTTGCCAAAAAAACAAACAAATAAATAAACAATTAATACACTCTTGTGGGACTCTTATGGGGCATTTTAACCTCAAAAGCATTTAAAGACATTTAGAGACTTGCTGTCTTACACAGGGACATTTTGACACATCATTGAGTTGCACAGTGTCCCACTTTGTCCCGCTGGAAGAGGACCACTTTACCAGCTGTGTCAGTGCTGCCCCAGTAGGATCAGAGCCTCTTCCTGGCTTCCACTAGCTGATTTAAACAGACATGGTGGATTCCTCCAAACTAATCACCTTGATTGTTTGTGATTGTGACTGAATTGTGGAACAAGCTGAAGACATGGTCTGTTTTATGTCTAAACACATGTATAGTGGGCTGAAATGGTGGTAAGAACACCCAGTTACAGTATGTGAAAAAAAGAAAGTGTACTTTTTCTTTTTTATTTTAATTTTATGGATTTAAACATTAGAATAAACTAAAAATGATTTTATCTGGTCCTTTTTACTTCCAAAGTCATGTAAATACAACCCCAATGAATAAATAAATAACTAAAAATGGGTATATATAACATTGAAATAATTACATAACATGAATATAATTTAATATAACCCAATATAAAGATATTTATTTATCTATTATATTAACATTGAGTCAAACTGCAGAAACACAGTGAGGAAAAGTAGATACACCCTGACAGCTTGAAAGGTCTTTGACACTGAGGTGTGTGTTAAACACAATGCCAAGAAGGAAACATCAGCATGACATGTGGGTAGCGACTGTTGCTGTGGAACAATCTGGGAAGGCCATTACTAGATTATTTGATGTCCTCAATTTTTCAATGAAAAAGGTCTTTTAAAAGTGGGAAAACGTTCAAGAAAATTTGGCAACATTTCCAGGACTGGATATTGTAGCATGTTCATCTGAAAGTTAGACTACACAATGTTTACAGAATCAGCCTGCATCTTAAAAGGTACAGGCCCAAGTTAGCATGTAATATGAGAAAGTCACAGGGGCAAGACTGCGGACCCTAAAAGCAGACAGAGATGTAAAGCTATGCAGCAGAAGTTTATTTGTGGGAAACAAACAGTCCAGAGAACTGGTGGGATCTGCAAGCATCTGAAGGACTTGTGGATGGAGGCGTGGCTCCGGTCCGGGTTGGGAGTTACTTCCAATAGTTTCTGGAATCAGGAAGATGGAGTACGATTCAGTAAAAGGACAATGTATACATTAGGCCTGGTAACACAAGCAATAACAAAAATACCAAAGATCAGATCCCACATGTTGTCAGTCCAACATCAATTGTTTAACTGTCATCCAGTGGAATGAAGGAAGGACTGTGGTGGATCCACTGCTGGTGTGATGACCAGATGAATAGCTGCTGTCCCTTAGGAATCTGTCAGCAGGGGAAACAACCACGCCCACACACACACACAGACACACATGCACACACACTGCATGAGGGGAAAGGAAAGGGGAGAAAAAGTAGGGCAGACAAGAGAGTCCAGACATTCATGATAGTTAAACTGTCTGAGCGTAAAATTAGATGAGACGAAAAGGAGTATGGCTTCTTTAGAAAGGTTAGTCATAAACTCTTCTTATTTTTAATTTTTTTTAAAAAAGAAAATGATAAAGGTGCATTTTAACAAAGCAAGAAGGTTTCTGATAACCAAAAAGAAAAAGAAGAAAAATTGAAATTGTTTTAAACATGGAAAATAAAAATAAATCAAGAATAAAAATTTCAGTCGCTGTTGACAAGGGCTCATAGGGTGCGCTTGTTTTCCAACCAAGGGACACCTTGCAGTTACTAAGTCAACCATGAACTCCTCTGTGCACCAAAGTATTCAAGAGTCTAATGTGAGGCCATCTGTCCGACAGCTACAGCTCAGTTGAAACTGGGTCTCACAACATGAAAATGACCCCAAACACAGCAGTAAAACCTACAACAGAATGCCTGAGAAAGAAACGAGTTGAGGTGTTTTAATGTTCTAGTCAGGATGACAATGAGATTCCGTAGCTGGGCATGAAGAGAGCTGTGAAGAAATGAAAGCTACAAACTGCAGCAATTTTTGTAAAAAAAAAAAGAAAGAACCAGAATTCCACAATGATATGGAACAAAATCATACAGAAAATGAACACTAAGTTATTGCAGCTAAATTGTACTTATTATTTTTATTTTTTATTTTTTTGTAAAACCTATATTTTACTTGTGACTGCATTTTTAAATTCGGCAAAACTTACTATTTTATATCATACCATAAAATCAAATTATATACAAGGACATGGAAGCATCATTGACCATAAACTAAACTTTGACCTTATGCATAATAACTGGTTTGTCATCCAGTTTCACATCAATCGTAAATATTCTCCCTTACTGTTGCTTTGTCTGTCAACATCTCGGGTATGTCTGAATGATGGCATGAGAAACGTGGAATCCAAGGTGACCTATGTCTGAATGACTGAATACCTTCACTTAAACAGATTGATGAAGCCATTAATTTGATGCATTCAATGCCTGGAAAGGGACTTTTGATAGGAAGGCAAACTTACTCAGTGTGGATTGATGCAGAAGGAATGAAATGCATTTTGCTATTTGCAAAACTATATTTGAGGTCAAATGTCATGTGTCAGCTGTGACAGCTCAGTGTATTTCCATTTTTGTAGATTTGGTTTATGTACACACACACATTATACATATATATCTATCTATATAGATATATAGATAGATATATAGATAGATAATTAGATAGATAGATTTACTTGAATTTCATTACTTATAAATCTTAATGAAATGTAAATGGTGCACCACTGTAGACTATTAAGCCAAAAAAGAAATATAGTCCAACGATTCAGGATTCAAAGAAAAAAAAAAAAAAAAAAAGATTCTGTTAATTATTTGGATTTTTTTTTTTTATGAAAACATGAAAAGGCTTAAAACACACATCATTACATTAAAGAAGACAGATCCAAATAAAAGTGCTGAAAGAATTGCAAGACAGTGATATACTGAAAGCTAAAATAGACACATTGTATGTGTAGAGACTTCAGAATTTTTCCTTTGACAAGTATTTGTATGCACAATAGGGGGAACAAGTACACACCATGTACACACCAGTAAATAAGGCATTCTGGTCGCACATTTGTCAGATGATTGCATTTTAAATTCCAGAGGGAGGTTTTTGGCATCAGGTTAGCAATTTATGACTTGCTAGTACTGAATGTTAAATACAATAAGGCACCAGTGACATGATAATATGGCATCCCTGTCATACTATATATATTTTCCAGCTGAGACCTGGTTTCTGTTTCACAGTAAAGACAAATGCACGCAGAATAATGATGCCGGTTATCATCAAACAAGAATTTTGATGTGTGTCTGGTTTGATGATACATTCTCAGCAGTCTTATTGCTTTTTTTTTTTTTTTCCTGGAAGGAATCATGTAACGGCATCATGGATATCATGAGCTACAGACTGTGGATTGGATGTGGAAAACAAAAGATGAGTTCATGGACTATTCCATGCATCTGCCCATTTATTTTCTATATCTGCTTTATCCCCCCCGCAGAGTTGGCAAATGTGGCTGGGGAGAGGGAAGTCTGGGCTTCCCTGCTTAGGCTGCTGCCCCCGCGACCCGACCCCGGATAAGCGGCAGAAGATGGATGGATCTGCTTTATCACATTTAAGGCAGTGGTTGCATTGTTCTTTTTAGGTACAGTATGGAATAAATGGCAACCCCTTCCATCGAACTATGCAATATCAGCAAGTCTCACTTTCATGAACCTGAATCGAAGCCGCTCTGATATGGTGCTAAAAGGAAACAAAAGGAGAACTTTTAAAGATTGATGTAACTTGTGCAACAGCCGGCACACCTGACATTTAAAAAGCTCTCGGATGACATGGCTCAAACTAAAGTTATTGTTCTTAAAATTTATCAGCTAGTTCATCTGGAAAGGGCCAAATGAGCGACATAAAAGAAATGCTCAGAAATACATAAATGTAAATCCTCAGACTCAAGTCACTCTCTTCACTGAATAATGGTTGTCATTTTTGTTTTGTTTTGCTTTATAATTTATTTAAATTGTTATGTCTGGGAATGTGAATACGTTTATTTACAAATGCCAAAGTAAGTCTCAAGGAGAAGATGACCCTTTCCACACTAAAGGATGGTGATGATTCTGTTATCACTGGGCTTGTTTGCCAGTGGCGTTGTTGGTTTTACATGTTAAAAAGAAATGCAGACAAAAACAAAACATAATAATAATAAAAAATAAAAAAAAAAATAAAAAACACAGGAAAAAAAACAAGATTTTGGGAATTAAATATGTTAGTTTGAAGCAGACCCAGCACTAAGTAGGCTCCAGTGGGGGAATTTATGCTGGTGACCCTGATCACACCTTTGAAGAGACCAAGCATATATTAGTAGAGGATGTAGATTCTGTTATGCATTCATAGTGTTTCATTTTAACAGATGAAAAAGTTTCCTGCCAGTTGTCTGTATGTAGCTGCAAACTTAGGTATGTTTTTCCTGAGTATATATTTTTTGTGAACATGCACTATTTTCCCAGCAAACTGATGAACAAGGAGAAGATAACACAATAGTAATTGCACCACTGGCAATTAACACAGACCAACAACTTATTTAGATACAGAGATCAAAAAGAACTCCACCTTGTATGAGAGAGGGTACAAATTTCCAGGTTTAAACTTGTGTTTTGGACTTGTTGGAATTACCACCCAATAATCTTAAAAGAGAAAAAGGAAGACAATGAAAACATCTAAACCGCGCTGAAAGGAACATGTCCCCTGTTTCCTGAGTGTTATTTGCTTGCTTGCTTACTTGCTTGCACTGAACAGTTCCCTTTAGCTTTATGTCTTTCCAGCTCTCACAGTTACACTCTCTCTATTTATTGCTGCGTTTGGCAAGAACAACACTAAAAGGCATTATGAGCCTGTCACTGGAATCGATGGGGCTGATTAAGTTGGTCGTTTGAATTAGACACCCGGGCACAGCACAGGGGGTTATAAACATGCAAAAACAGGTTATAAAATAAATTTAATGAGCTGGAATTAAACATGCCCAAAGTATATGCCTATCTGTATTTAAATTATGGAGTCTTTCAGGTTTTAAATTTTAATTCAATAGAGGTGACTGTGTTGTAAATTTGTGTTTAATTGAATTTAGATGCATGCTCTGAGATAATGAAAGGTGTATAAGATAATAGAGGTTATGCATTATTTTGTGATGTAATTAAATATGATGGGTGCCATGATTTTGTCTGGTTTAGCTGATTTATAACTGTTGTCATGCAATTTTGCAGAGGCTGAAAATGGAAAAGGGTTTTACTGATTTTGAAATTTATATTAAAAGTTATTAAATAATCAAAATAATTGCAGGCTTTTTAACAATTAATCTCAATCACATTTTAATTTTATGACAATATTTGTCCCAAACAACTTTTTTTTTTCTTTTTTTTTTTTAACTTAACACTAAACTTACTGGGATTTTCAGGTTCTCCTGCAGCCTCGCCTCCCTCAACCACAGTTAACCCTTTTACTGACCTATTGTTTGTTAACTTAGCTCATTCACATGTTGCAAGTGCAAGATGAAACTTAATAGTATATTTGTGCATTTATTTTTTTTTAATATTTTGTTTACTCTAGATACATTTATTCACAGCAGCATATGTTTTTGACAAGTTTTTATTCTATTATTAACTTGCCTTTTAGGTTTTTTTATTTATGTAGTTGCTGAACACTTGAATTTCACTCTGGATTCAAAAAGTATACATCTATGTACCTATCCGTTTACTAAAACAACTGTAAATTCCCAATGTAACGAGAAGTTCTTGTGCTATTTCTTATATTTTAATATATTTTTTTTTTATTTTATTTTTCATCACAGTGCTCAGAAATACATAAAAACATTGGGTGATTAACTTTCTTTTATTGAGAAGGGTTGAATATTACAATTTGGGTATAAGGGCCTTCATAATTACAAAGGACTGAAATAGGAGAGGAAGAGTTCTCTGATGATAATGTTAATTTGCTTCTCTACTCTTACTCAAAAAGACTCATATCTGTCCTTTATGTAGTTTCTATTGTTTCTATTATTGAGGCGACTTTCAAGAAGTGAAACCAGGGAATTTATCATGTTGTGTTAAAAGGTAATCAATTTGGAAGATAAATGAATGAATATCAGGTTTTCTTTTTCATTTTGTTTTTATCTCACTCTGTCACCTGAACTTGGGTGTATAAAATGTGCATACATCAAAAATGATGAAAATTTGGTGGGTTTTTTTCCCCCTTAATGTCTTCATGAGAATTTATTACAATTATTGAATTACCGAAAACTTAACACGTTAGACAAATTAGGGCATCTATTCTTGAAATGCTTGTCAGTGCAGAATTTACTAATACACCAATTATACTGATGCACACAGTAAAAACCCTTCATTACTAACTTACCAAACTTGGTGCTCCATTTAGCCATTTTCAGACGTTTCTAGAGAGTCTATTTAAAGAAAAGGTGACTATCACCTTTAAAGTCTAGTGATTTGTTTGGATATATTGGATGCTTTTAGTGAGGAACTTCAAGTGTAGTTTACTCTTCATCAACAGCAGCAGCTGTGTAACCTCTTTGTTTTCCAGAAGTACAAGGGGCTTCAAGCAGCCGCAGAGAAGGAAAAGATCACCTCCGCTGCATAAGCAGACTGAAGTTGACACTGATTGATCTCACCTTGGCTTACAGTCAGACAATGATGTCTATTAATGAAGTGTGTGAATGAAAAGATTATAAAGTTAAAATGACCGTAATTTTCTGTGTTGTAGTTTTGATGATAAAACATCTGGAGATGTTAAAGTTTTTTTTTTTTTTGTTTTTGTTTTTTTACATTTTTTTTATGCTTTATTTATTGTCTGTAATCAGTATTAAAATACAGTATTAACAGAAATGTACAGACTTACACTATTCTGCCATTCTGCCAAGAGGTTAACCTATTAAGGCCTTTACAAATAAACTAAATTGTTACGGAGCCTTTATTTCATAGCCAAGCCAAGGCCACAAAAACAGGACTGTAATTTCTAATTACTGCTGTAAATAGAAAGTTGAACCATTACAACACCTAACACGACAGACTAGACACAGTGAATGGTCCAAACAAAACCAGACTTATGACATTTAGGTGGATTTTTATTTTTTTAATCTGCAGCACCTCGTGACCTATAGTGACAAAGCAAAAATTAAATGGGATTGAATTTAAATTCTGCAGCCAGAGTCCTGACCAGAACCAGCAGAAGAGATCATATATCTCCAGTTTTAGCCTCTCTTCATTGGCGTCCTGTTGAATCTAGACTAGAATTTAAAATCCTTCTCCTTACATATAAAGCCCTCCACAACCAAGCACCACTATATATCAAAGACCTCATAGTTCCTTATATATCAAGCAGAGTACTTCGTTCCAGACTGCAGGCTTACTTGTGGTTCCTAGAGTCTCAAAGAGCCGAGCAGGAGGCAGAGCCTTTGGTTGTCAGGCCCCTCTCTTATGGAATAAGCTCCCAGTTAGTGTTAGGGAAGCAGACACCCTCCCCACCTTTAAGACTAGGCTGAAGACTTATCTTTTTGATAAGTCCTATAGCTAGGGATGGTTAGCATCCTTTAGTTATGCTGCTATAGGTTTAGACTGCTGATACACTGAGCTTCTTTCTTTCTCTATCTCTCTCTCCCGCTCCCCAATAACAGTGTTGCATCATTAAGATGTATGTCTCCTGTCTCAACAGGTCTCCTTGGCTGGGAGTAGCAGTTCCTGTTGTCTGTTGTCTTTCTGTCCTCTTCCCCCCACACAGCAGAGCCCAATGGCTGCCTGTCCTTGAGCCGGGTTCTGCCGGAGGTTTCCTTCCTGTTAAAAGGGAGTTTTTTCCTTCCCACTGTCGCCAGTGTGCTTGCTCAGGATGGGAGATTGAGTTGGAGCCTCCAACTCAATCTGTTGGTTTCCTTATATAGGCTATTATGAATTGGCTTTCATTATGGTTTTTTTCTGTCTGTAAAGTGTCTTGAGGTGGCATTGCCGTGATTTGACACTATATAAATAAAGTTGAATTGAATTGGATTGAATTAAACAAAGCACTATAAAAGCAGTGCAAAAACCTTCCATTTGATTCTACAAGCATTGGTGCACTTCTGTACCTTGACTGGAACTTCAGAAAATTTCTGTCGGCATACTCATTATATATAAAGTGGCTTGCAAAAGTGTACATACCCCTTGAACTTTTCACATTTTGACACATTACGCACCACAAACATAAATATGTTTTATAGAAATTTGATGTGAAATAACACAAAAGGTCACACGATTGTTAAGTACATTGAAAATTACACAATTTTATTCTTTTTCACAAATAAAAAATGATGCAGTGACATCTGAAAGTCTTTTGGGTTATGTCTCTACCAGCTTTGCACATCTAAAGACTGAGATATTTGCCCATTCTGTTTTGCAAAAGACCTCAAGCTCTGTCGCACTGAGCTGCTAGAAATAGCAGTTCGGGGCAGAACCAGGGCTGCTTGTTGCTGCAGAGCGCTCGCTCTGATTGGTCTGCGGGCATAAAAGACAGTCTTCACAGCAGCCGCAAAGCCTGAGGGGCATGGGGAGCGTTTGACTGTGCTACAGGTGCCCGCAAAGTCGGTGAAGAGGCAGCTGGGAAGGACATTCGTTACATTTATGTGTGGACTTTTGATGCGCGTTTGTGATGCGCATTAATAGAGCGCGATGGGACGTTTTGCCTATACTTGGGCATGCTAATTGAAATGTTGGGAAAACAGGTGGCGTGGGTTATCATGGTACCTGGGGTTAATTTGGATGCTTTAATGTGTTAGGTGGGCTGTATAAATGCTTGTAGTTTTAACAAATGTGTGATTTGAATGTGGTCTAGCAATATTTTAGTGTAGGCTAAATAATCTGGTGTCAGGACTGTTGTTTGTGTGTATTGTGAATTATGTGTTCACTTTTATTGTTCATGTCTGTTAAAGGATTTTTTACCTGGCGATTTGACCACTAGAGTGGAACAGTTAAAAGGATATTAAAGATTAAGTAAAGACTTGGAAAGATATTCTAAAGCCTCTTGAGTGAATACACCTCAGTTTCATCATTGTGGGCACACCCCCTTTCAAGTGTGGGCTTAACGCTGAAGGAAATACACTTGACAAGCTCAGTCAGATTTGATGGAGAGCATTTGTGATTGGCAGTTTTCAGATCTTGCCACCGATTCTCGATGGGATTTAGGTCTGGACTTTGATTTGGCCATTCTAACACACGAATAGGTTTTATAACACTTTGTGTTGGCCTTTCACATAAAATTCCAATAAAATATATTTATGTTTGTGGTGTGTAATATGTAAAAATGTAGAAAAGTTTAAAGGGAGTTAAAGTCGGAAGGGGACGCTCAGCCTATTGCCACCGCCTCCCCTGGCAACGTCCTTCCCATCCTTCTCTCAATCTAAGGTGCAGTCAGACTGCACAACAGGCCCTTTAGGTATTAAAAAGGGTCACATCCTGTCATCAGGGGGCGGGGCTAATTTATAGTCCAATTATTGACATGCACATATGAGAAGAATATAACTGACATCATAACAAGCTCATTTTGTGGTAATTTTGTGGGAGTTTTATCATCATTTTATCATATATATATATATATATATATATATATATATATATATATATATATATATATATATATATATATATATATATATATATATATATGTGTGTATAGAATAAGCATCTGTGAGCTTACTTGGGGTTATTTCCCCGATCATTACCGAAGATCAAGCCTGTACATAATTTCATTTTCTCTAACTTTTGATCTACTTTTTATGTGTAATTCCATAACAGAGATCTTAGAAATAAATAATACAGTAAAAAAAAGAAAAAAAAAAGACAAAAAAAAAAAAACTACAAATCATCACATAAATAAAATCCCGTAAATGAAATAAAACAGAAACCCTAATATCAGAAGAATATATATTTTATATACATTACCAGTCAAAAGTTTGGACACACTTTATATATATATATATATATATATATATATATATATATATATATATATATATATATATATATATATATATATATATATATAGATAGATAGATATATAGATAGATAGGTAGATAGAGATACAGAGATACAGAGATAGAGAGATAGAGAGATAGATAGATAGATAGAAAGTGCTCTAATTTGTCCAGGACCAATTTGGTTGTTTGTGTGTTTTTCAAAACAAAACACAGTTTTATGTTACTAAATTATATTTTTACAAATTGTTAGTCATTGTTCTTTTTTTAATTCTCCAGCTATTTGAGTGTAGTATACACATATACTCTTGAATGTAGTCCAAGCTAAGAGTATATGTAAAGCAGAAAAGAAGAAAAAAAAATCAATCTGGTGGGACTCACTTTAGGGACCACTGATCTAAGCAGCAATTACATTTCCCTCAAAACGTATAAGGCAAAACAAATTAGTAGTGACAATGTCGCGTGGAAGACCTAGAGCAGCAGCTACAGCTTCATTTTGAAGCATCCATATTGGAAATCCTATTCATTAGAAGAGCTTTATACCTTTGATCACATTATATACAGGTAATTAAAGATGAATTCAGTCACTCTCTGTAGCTGCCCCCCCCCCCCCTGTTTTTACATACAATTACTTTAACATAATCAACCCACATATTCATAGTAGCTGCCAATCTTTTCATTTCTAGTTCAGCTTTAGTACATTTAGCTACTCAGCATGAAGAGCCATTTATTAAATCCAAGTCACTGGTCAAAAGTGTGGCTGTTCTACAAGCATAAAAAGAAAGCTGGGAATAATTCAAAGCTGCACTTCTAGTTAAGAAGCTGCAAGGATCCAGAGTAAATGGGGCAGGAATGGACTGTAGCGATGCAGCACAGTTTGTGGAAGGAGATATAACGGTCTGTCTGATAACAGAATCCAAGGTACACAAGATTGGAGCTTATAACTCAGAGGTTCGTATTAAACCAAGGCCTGAGGTTACACACTTATTGAACCAAGGCAATTTATTGATCTTTTGCCTATTTCTACTCCACAGTTTGACACAAATGCAGAGTTAGTAATGTTGATGGAGAGGAGGCATACTTATTAGATTAAAGGCCTGATCCCAATTACTTGGCTCAGACTGTGTGGTCAACAAACAGATGGTAGCAGTGATTCCTAGGCACGGCAAATTGCTTTAATGGCATCATTTATCCATAAACTTTCATTTAATCTCAATTTTTTTTTTAAATTTGATTAAGCCAGTGTAATTATTTAAAAACATAAATATATTAAAATAAAGAAAAGAGTCCCTGCACAGTTTCCTTTTTGCTCCGTATTGCATAAAAAATAAATATAATAAATTAATAATAATAACAACAGCCCAAATCTAATGGAATAAATGTCACACTCGAAGAGTTCAAACCTGAGTAAATGTGAACACACAACACCAATTTTCTCATTACAAAATGGTGATATTTTGTTTAAGGCTAGATTAGTGTTTGTTAAACTTTAGTGCATAAATATCAGGAAACAGTTTGCAAAAAAAAAAAAAAAAAACTCCCATGTAATCATACCACATGCCGCGCATCACATAAAAAGGCTCCGCACTTCTCACCCACTGCAGTGTTTATTCTTTGAATGTACAGGGCTGTGTGCACTGGAAGTCTGTCTCCTCTGATCAGTCAGCTGAATGCACAGGGATACAGCAGCAATACAGAATGTTATACAGTCCATGCAGAGTAGAACAAACACTATCCCTGCTGCACCCTGAGAATATTCTCTGCTCTGCAACATCCTCTGCAACATCAAGCTTGCTGGAAAGCTCAAAGAAACACTTCCTCTTGGAAACATTCTTTGTGTGTGTTGTCTTTCATTTTGAAGCTGGATAAGCGTACAGATGGGAACTATAAAATCACAGCTGAATGATTGTCATTACATGTGTTCAGCGTATTTCCTCATCTGTTCAGCTCTGATCTGTCTTGGTAATCATATATTTTGTTTCTCTTAGTATTCTATTCAGTTTTGGGCTTTGAATCAGTCAGCTGTGGCTTTGACATTGTGTTTTTTTTCCACACAATCTCCTTGTTTACATTCAGTCCAGTCTTCAGGGTATTTTAGAAAGGAGGTTTAACAAATACGTTGCTAAAGCTTGTGCCCGAGGTTGCTAAATACTCTGATGTCTCAACGTGCGCCGTCAGCTCTGAAATACTTTCAGTGAATTAGCCATCGGATCTCGTATTGCAGGGGAACCCAAATCCGGTCTTCAAGATCAACTGTCATGCAACTTTTACATGGATCCCTTCTCCAACACAATTGATTCAAATTGCTGAAGAATGGTTGCATTTAAAAGCTCCAGGATAGATCTTAAGGACCAGACTCGGCCATCTTTGCCGTTCTGGTTAAGCCAGGTGTTTGCACATTCCCAGCAAACCTATATAGGGTATTACCCATAAAGCCCCAAATGGGAACATGATGAAAAAAGCCAAATGGCTAGCCCCTTATTTTTCTTATGCTGAGTTCAAGGTCTTTGTTACGACCCGGCTTGCAATAGGTGAAGGCTGCAACACAAAATAAAAGCATGTCAGACAGAAATAGGAGATTTGGGAGTTTTATTGTCCCACATTAAAAAAAACCAAAAAAAAACCAATACACAGCCAAATGGGAGGGGCAGTTGGTGCAGTTTATATCAAATTAAAATAAAGCAAAGCCAAACTATTTAAAAAGCAAAAAACACAAACGAGCACCGCCAGTCATCCAAATAACAGTCAAAACCAGCAATTCTACACAAAAAAGCTGCCACTGAATGAAGGAGTTAAAGCTCTTTTATACCGGGGTGGAGATGTGTTGAATCTTCACTGGTTCTGAGAACAGCCACTCAGCGATGCAGATGAAGGTGGTGTGATGAGGAGGAGCCAATCCCAGCCAGGTGATGCCAGAGGAAGTTTTCCACGCTGAATGAGAGGAGTGATAAGGGGGGAATTGGTGGCAGTGGCAGCAGTCATCTTTGAGGCCCAAGATGAATAATATTACAACAAAAAAAAGCAGAATAAATCTCCTAGAGGAGGATTGTCAGAAAAGCCAACGCACAGTAGCCTACATTGATATTAACTGATTATTTATTGGCTTTGTTATTAATTACCTTTGATTAGTTGCATTTGGCCCTGCGATGGACTGGCGAGCTGTCCAGGGTGTACCCTGCCTGTCGCCCAAAGCCAGCTGGGATAGGCTCCGGCTTCCCCGTGACCCTGAATTGGAATAAGCGGTTCGGAAAATGAATGAATGAATGAATAGTTGCATTTGAAGTGCTTCATAATTGTGACCCAAAGAACAACTTTTTTTAATTTAATTTTTTATTGTCTTTTTCTTTTTTTTTTTTTATGTTGAATGGTTTTTTTTTTTGTGGACAACTGCATCAAATATTAGACACAGACATTAATGTTGTCAACATTGCTCTAATAATGCCTGAAAAAAATAATTTAATTGCATTTTCATTCAAAACAGTAGAAAAAGAAATACAAAATACTAAATAGACATATAGTTAAAGTGCAAATATGAGCGCACTTCTGGCAGCCGACATGTTACAATAATGTTTTGTTTTGTTTTTTTACCACAGCGTTTTTTTATTTCACACACTCTTCATTAATAGGCATTGATTTGTGATGAAAAAAGCGGGATCAGTCTGTGAACACTTTACACATTTCATTTTCACTCTGCTCATGGAGCTCTGACTGTAGACTGAATGCAGGCTGTAATAAGGATGAATGAGGGACCTACAGAAGCGCTGCTTATAAAGAAGCAGCGCTTCTGTAGGTCCCTCAAAAAAGAATATGTGCTTTTAAGCAAATTTTTGGAAGGGTCTTAAAACTTGCTAAAGATTTTAATAAACTAGCTAAGTTGGGAACACAAATTTTATAGTCTTTACTTGAAAATTTTAATAGTAATGACTAATGATGCTATCGCTCATGGGACTGGGTTGCACTGCCTGAGTGTATGTTTTTTTGCTTGTCATTTTTGAAACCTCAAAAACTGGACAGTTCCCGAGAGCCTGTGATGCTTCCTTTAGATTCTTTACAACTTTCTAAGAAACATACGTTTCTTGTACAAATCTGATCTTTTAGGGATCCTAGGTTACCTGATGAACCCTTAGGAACCTTTCAGTTTTGCAGTGTTTTGGAGGTACTATGGTTGGATGGATGATGAGCCTGTATTGTGTTACTGGTCCAACAGGGAGGATTAAAAGTGTATAGGCTCCACAGGGATTAGTGTGAGGCGAGGAGGAGCAGGGATTGTGAGTGGGGCCATTAAAATAGCAAGGAAGGCGGACAAGGTTATCCATCTTATTCGTGTAATAAAGGTGCAATTGATCTGTTCCAATTACAATGAGAGCTACAGAGCATGAGGTATCCAGGTTTTTCTTAGTTAACACATCCCTGTGTTCGAAGAAATGGGGATGTAGCTGTTGGCTCCTGGGCTCAAACTCAGTCCATCTGACTCCTCCTTCACCACAGTTTTAATTTATATTACTGCTTAGATTCTAATTTTCTTCAGGGATAAAGTCCATTCATCTGCTGTTCCACTTTAGAAAAGTCTATAGAGATGCTGCAGAATTATGTCAACAAATGGGTCCTCTTGGATAGAGCATTTCCATAAGTCCTTTTGGCAATCAGGAACTAACAGACTTTAGAGACTTTGAACATGCATTGTGTTTCAGACATGGGAACACAGACATGGATGCATCTGATTAGATGGGAAGAGTACAATAAACAATAGTTGTCAGCCAATTAATATAAAGTTTGAAATATTGTGTATCCAAGCTGTTATTTTCAGTCTGTGAAACTGTTGGAGTTTATCACTGCAGCTAAATGATTTCTGATAACCAATATGATACGATCACACAATGAGGCTTAACCAATGAAATGCCTTTGAGTATGTTGTTGTGCAAAGTGCAGAGTGAATAAAAAGGCTGATCACGGGGATGCAATTTGAAGAGGCTCAGAGATTTCTCGAGTTGTCTTCCCCGTGGTTATGCTTGTGATTTGAACCCAAACTGTTTCTGTTCTTTGTCACTTATGTTTAGTTTTTAAATCATTTCCTGATACACTGAGCATCTTTCTCTCTCTCTTTATCTCTCTCCCCCGCTCTCCAATAACAGTGTTGCATCATTAACATGTATGTCTCCTGTCTCGACAGGTCTCCTTGGCTGGGAGTAGCAGTTCCTGTTGTCTGTTGTCTTTCTGTCCTCTTCCCCCCACACAGCAGAGGCAGATGGCTGCCTGTCCTTGAGCCGGGTTCTGCCGGAGGTTTCCTTCCTGTTAAAAGGGAGTTTTTTCCTTCCCACTGTCATCAGTGCGCTTGCTCAGAATGGGAGATTGAGTTGGATCCTCCTTATATAGGCTATTATGAATTGGCTTTCATTATCTTTTCTTCTCTGTGCCGTGATTTGACACTATATAAATAAAGTTGAATTGAATTGAATTGAAATCCAACAGAAACATTTATTAAATGGATTCCAGTGACTATGAAATGTTAACGTTTCATAGATTTAGACGCACAGCAGTCCAAACCTAAATGAACCCAACTCTAAATCATCACAGTAATCTTAGAAAATTACAATTTTCCTGTGTTGGTGTGACAAAAGATTCAAGTATTTAAATCAGTCATTAAAATATTTTCAAATGAACCATAGCGGTTAGCCACCAAGTCACGCATGCGTGCGTCTCAAGCTTATCACAAACAACTTTGTAAAGCTGAAAGTAAGAAAAAAGAAACTTGAATGCAAACTGAAATTAAATTTTGACCTTGGTGCAGACAGGTGCATGTTCAACAACTCTGTCCTCACCTGTGTTGGGTAATGCAGTGAAGGGCAGCTTTGATCTGCGTGGTGCTTCTCACACCTGATTCTGTCACACAGCTGCTGCTCTTTAGGAGTTTCTTACTTTAAGTTACAATGATGTAGGCTGATAGATTTTCATTTCTATTTTTGTGATGTTTGTTTTCTGGAGTCTCATGAAACAGACCAGTGGAATGAGGCTGAGATTTCCTGGTTTTCCAGGCTGAACTTATCCTTACGTTCACAAAAGGTGAGCTTAATCACAACAGCAGTAACGCATAATTTACCATGGAGACATCTGCTGTGCAGATTGACTAAAATGCAGTTTATTCAGATGAAATCTGCAATAGTGCAAAGACAATCATATCTCACTTAACATACAGAAGACCAAAGAGCTCAATATTCACCTTGAGAGATAACACATAGACCCTGCTATTCTAATAATTGATGGACAAGAGGTGGATAGAGTGTCTTGCTTTTAGTTCCCAGGCACCTGCTTCACTCAGGATATAACAATGACATCTAATGCTATTGTTTTGGTTAAAAAGGTCCAAGAAATGTTAAATGGACTTCTCTTGTCATCTTGACCATTCAAAACACTTTTACACACACAGCACTTCCACATTTTATATACTAGATGCGTTTTGCTCTTTAGCACCCATTCCTACCCTCATAGCCAACATAGGGTTCAGTGCCTATGGACATATCGACATGTAGACATGGAAGCCTGGGATTAAACCACTGATTGGTTGGCAGATGACTGCCCTTCCTCCTGAGCTACAGCTCTCCCCCCAACAGACTGCCCATAGAGCTGAACTTTGACATTCTCCACAGCTATGTTGACTGCAGTGCTGCAGAAAGGAAGACCATCCAAAGGGGTCCTGAAGACATGTCAAACAATCATTGGATTGCTCCAAACTCTGGAGGATGTATTCAAGAAACACTGTCCGCATTAATGCACCTTCTTTTAAAATTCTGTCGTACAAAACTCTGTTTAATGAAAATGGAACCTGATTCTGGTCTGGACCAGTCTACCCACCAGGCTTAGTTGACACTGGACTTGTTTGATCCCTTCAACCAAGAGTTACTCGCATCACAAGAAACTTTGTACAGTTTTAAAACAATATAATCCATATTTTTATCTAGTCTTGTCTGCTTTTCTGTTTAATTTTGTAGCTGTCATGTTAAAGCAAAACAATATTTTATGAAGCTTAGGTTTCGCCATCCAAAGACTACTTTCATGGCTTAACGACACATTACGTAACTTTCTGACTTAAAAACTGCGTCTCAGACTTGTTCAATGATACAGTAACTTCTATTGTGTATTTTTTGAGCTGCTGCTGCCCATCAGCATCTCTAGGCTGAGGAACTGCACTGTACAACTTTTATATCTGGAATGTGATGTGATGTTGCAGCAGAGTTGCGTTGCAAGTTATTAGCTGTTTTGAACATGCAACATCACTGATTCAGCAAAAACATACAAGGAGATTAAGAGAGAGTGGGACAAAAGGGGAGCAATCGTCACATCATCTTTTGCTGGCTGGAGAGAACTGAAAGGTCACATAGGATGCTAGATGCAAGGATGCAAGAAAAAAAAAAAGCCTATAGCACTACATGTCAACACCTGCGTCCAACTGGACACTGGACAACACTACACTAGCACCTTCCTATGATGTCCTCTACTGTTTGATTTCGTGCTTGTGTTGTTTTCACTCTTGTGAGTGAGTCGCTTTAGATAAAAGCATCTGCTAAATGACAATAGAATAGAATAGAATAGAATAGAATAGAATAGAATAGAATAGAATAGAAAATGGATGCCGAATTAGCTGTCGATAGGGGGCGTATGACGGGGAAAATGGCAAAAGTTCTGTAGTGCGTCTTTAAAGTGGAACTCTTATGTGCATTTCAGGCTAATTTATTTTTATTTCTTAGACCAGAAGGGCTGGAATTGATCGAGTTATTGTCACAAATCGCTTTATTTACTTCAGACCGACCTCTCCGTAGGCTGTCAGATCAGTCTGTGGGCAAAACGAGTGGATTGAGACTCTTCCGCATTAAGCCCCGCCTCCCGCCACTGCACCACATCGGGAGCACACACCTAAACTGCTTTCGCCGTCGTTGTAACTTCTCATAAACAGAAGGATTAGGCTAATATGAACTCAATTAAAAAAACAAAATACAATGTCAACACATAGCATACAGCCCTACATGTTGGAACCTGAACCAGAGCCTGAAAACGAAGTGGAAAACAGCAACCCACAGCAACGAATGCAGCAGGATGTCTCTCTTTGGTAAACTTACCATCATTGGAAATAACTTTATCCGACGTTTTCCACCCGCCTGATGTATTTGTACATGCCGTTGTTAACCAGCAGAAGGTAACCAATCACCGAACCTTATCCCCTGGGACGTCACAAGAATTTCCAAGTAGAAAAAACTCTCTAAAACGACGCGTTTTTTGTCGCCATAGAAACCGAACGGAGAGAGTGCTAGAACTCAAACTCAAACTCAAACACGCGTTTAGGTGATAAAATACAGTGTCGTTCACATGTCTGATGAGGATTCAACACTGTAACACTGTAGAAAGCTCAGAAAACTCCAAATACCATAATAGGACCCCTTTAAGTTAGTCGCTCTTCCCTAGGCTAGCTTGACGTGCCATGTATAAAACTAATTAAGTCATGATGCTCTGAGAACAAGTGACTCAATTTTGAAGGTGAAACGTATCAGACATTGTTTAAAGGATTCTTCCCTATGGGGAGAAATGTAGGATTTTGCCATAAGGGCTTCTAACTAAAAATTTATGTCCGCAATTATTTATGTCCGCAATCATTGTCAGGACTCGAAGTTCATTCCCTCAGAACTTCCAGCCCTGTGGGGATTGTGGACTTCAGGAAAGTACTTCCTGTGGCAGCTGTGGAAAGCCAAGTTGCCAGCTCAGATGATGGTGCAGTTCTACACGGCCATCATTGAGTCAATCCTCACCTCCTCCATCACTGTGCGGTACGCTGGGCCCACTGCCAGGGACAGACAGAGGCTGCAGTGCATTGTGCTGCAGCCTCTGCTGAGAAGGTGATCGGTTGCGGCCTCCCATCTCTCCAGGACCTGTCCGTCTCCAGGACTCGGGGACAAGCAGGGCCGGATAGCAGCTGACTTTTTTAATCCTGGACATGACTATTTGAGCCACTTCCCTCTGGCAGAAGGCTACGGTGCACTCAGACCAGAACCTCTCGCTGTAAAAACAGTTTCTTCCCCTCTGCCGTCAGAAAGAATACCTGATCATACCTGAGCTGGACACTTTATAACTCCAGTCACTTAAATAAGTCTTGTCACATCACTTCATCGACTGCGCTGCCAGTTTGTACGATTGTTCGAACACCATAGTACATATCTGTATGTAAATGTACTAGATCATTTTCATCTATTCTCTGCCAATTTGCATGGTTGTTTGGATGCTATACTTCATACTGTACATATCTGCATGTCTATTTACAAGATTACTTTTACCTTTACTTTTATTATACTTTTTTTTTTTTTTTAAATGTCAGTATTTTTGTTCATTTCTCTGCATGACCTTACCTTATTTGTGTTTTTATTATTATTTTTATTATTCAGCACCTTATCACCAAAACAAGTTCCTAGTCTGTGAATTATTCAAAGACAATAAAAGTCTTTCTGATTCTCATTCTGATTAAAGAAAACAAAAAACCTACAATAGCTCTGAGTGCTTCTAATTACCTATACTTTATTCATACAACATATTCTTACTCTGTAGCACGTGGTACAGGTCCCATTACCGACTGTAAAACAAAATCTACGTATTGCCTGCTAATGTACATCGTCTTATGGCATTTAAGTTTGAGCTATTAAGGCTGTCTGATGAAATTCTGTTTAAAATGCTATTTCAGAGGTAAATATTTGGGGAGCTTAGATGCCTCAAAACTCTTCAGCTTTATCTTAAAGGTTTTTTTTTTTCTTTTATCTCAACATGTAAGTATGCTTGCATCAGTTCAAATCGTTGAATCTCTGTCTGAATCAAATTCAAAGGCAAGCGGTAGGAGGATGCCAGATCTGAATATTTACTCTGTCAGAATTCAGTCAATATTTTTCTTAAGATGTTTTGAGAAAGAACAACAAGATGTTCTTAATAAAAATTTAACAAGTCAGCACAAATTCCCAGCTCACACACATACCATAGACTCCAAGCCTTACTGTCTGCACAGCTGTTTTATCCTGCACAGTGGTAAAAATCGAAAAGTTTACATGGGTGGTAAAGAATGGGCTCGAGTTCCTGACACAGTGGCATTAGTTGTGTCTATATGGATCACATGTGATCTGATTGAACATTCAATCAGCTTAAAATGTGTCATGTAAACACTTGAGTTTATCCGATCAGCCTTGATTTGGAAAAAAAAATTAACAGTTGAAGTTTAAGCTTTTCCACGATCTGATTGACAAGTAATAAATAAGGATGTCTACACTTACCCCGATGGTTTATGTGATGTATATTGTTTCAGCCACAGGGGGGTTTGATGACATGATGAGTTTCAGGAAAGATTTGAAATGGCATCAGAAAAACAGCAGGGCTCAGGGGAGGATACAGTGTTTTCGTTGGACACTCAGAGTTACAGATTATTGAGCATCTCGACAGCTGAAAGACTGTAAATGAGTTCATCAAGCACATATTTTGTCAAGTTTGATCTTTTTTTTTTTTTTTTTTCTTTTTAAAACAATATTGTTGTTTAATCAAGAAAACATGATTTTATTACATACATATTGATTCTGCAACAAAAGCAGTCTTTTTACTTCAGCCAGGGTCCAGTAAAAGTAGTCCAGTCAAATAGTTTGTCTACAACAATTCTTTACTCCATAAACCTACAGCTGAAACCAATAAAATATGAGCACATGTTACATACATTTCCTATTGTATCACCAGTTCGCTTCAATCTGTTAGACACTCAGTGTTAACATTTTGTTTGAGCCTTGAACTTTTGATCAACACACCATTTGTCCCTATAGACCACTGGTTAGCCTCTCTGTACTGGTACAACAGCCAATGCAGACTGGCTTCTAGAGATGTAGCCACCCCTATTCTTTAGTCTGAAGCTTGAGCCAGTTGCAACAAAGTTGTATGCATGTTGATTAGGAGTCATTCCCCACCCAAATTGTTTTTTGTACTCCGCACACAGAACGGCAGATTAGCTGTGCGGAATTTGTGCCTGACGAAATTTCAAGTTATGGCAAAGTGGGCTTCAAAGATGAGAAACACCCTTGAAGAGGCTGTAGGGAAATGTAAACACCAGGATGATGATGATGACAATGACTCTTTTTATTTCTTTATTTCTTTTTTTAATATATTGCTACGGTTGTCAAAGGTATCCAAATGCCACACTTGTGGTCTGCCTGATCCTATATTTACAAAAACCTGTGTGAAATACTTTCTTCTTTATAAGAGTAAAATTTAAAATGCTACTAGATCAGAGTTGAAGTCGTGCTCCCATTGAATTTTCCAGCCCACACTCAAAAAGAAAAAGTGAATTTGAAGGCAAAAATAAATAAATAAAGAACAGACACATAATCCATGTTACACTAGGTCTTTTTTGAGACGAGTCATGTGTGAGGTGCCAAGTTGATTCTTCTGGGCTTTTTTTAATCGAGATCAAGATCTGACAACACAGAGTTCCAGATCCACTCATGACCTTGGACTTCCAAACCAGAAGCTGTCCTCCATCCTTTTCTCTGTTGGAACAGAACCAGGTTAATGTTTCATTGAAATGGTTTAACATTCAGCTTTTCTTCCAGTCTGTTTTCTCCACAATACATTTGTTTTAGGAAAATATTTCAAGAAGTAATGAGCAATGGAATTATCACATAACTAAATAAATAAAAGATCTTAACAGGGGTGCTGCATTGTCGTGTAGGTATCTAATCCTTACAGAAAAGATTTATAAATATATGTAAAGAGAGAGAGAGATACTAACAAATCATTATCCCATTATGTGGTTGCTAGTTAAAAATTGGCAGAAGAAGCAGGTTTAAAATTGAACTTAGGGGAAAGACCTGTGCCATGCTTCTGAAAAATTTAGCATAAAATTGCATTAACCTGCATGCCCTCCACACATCTGACATTTCTTTTCATGCTAATTACATCTTCCTCAACACAAGACAAATGCTGTGGCCTTAACGTAAATGGCTAATTGAATTAAAAATGAACAAATTAATGAGATATTTTTGTGTGTTTGCATGTATGTGTGTATTTATGTGGATATCTTTATTTTAGATATGTGCCATCTATGGTTTGTTGACTGTGGAAAGCTGGATGCATGTTGTAAAGCCAAAGAAATGGAAGCGCTAGCATTTTTCAGGGGACAGGATTGCAATCTATTTTTTTTTTAACTTGAATACCAGGAGTTGAAATAGGAAAAAAATATAAATTATATTATTTAAATTATATGATTTAAATTAGGTTACATTTTTGATGATGTAAACAATTTGTTTAACTGTGGTTGTTGCCAATTTGTAAAAAAAAAAAAAAAAAAAACTAAACAGCAAGTGAAATAAATAAATGAATGTATAAAAGCAAAGGTTTTTTTTAAACTTTGTGTTTAACTGCACCGCTAAAATTTCCATTTGCCACGTTTGAAAGCTGGTTGAAAAGTAGATGGATGCTCCATGTTTCTCTTTTAAATATTTCTACATTCCCTTTCATATACCACATTGATTCCTTTTGATTAATTTTTTATAATCATTATGAACATGACTGGAGAGGTGCTCGAAACTGAATGCAGATTAAAGTCATTGTGTGAATGGAAATAATCATAAAAGATTAGATCAGCTCTTATTATCCCCATTTCTACACATTTATTGTTTGTTGCAAGTTTTAGAACATTCACTTATAAAAAATACTACTTTCGCAAAAAATTGGCAGGCATTCATTATTTGGCTTTCATTATGCTTTGGCTTTCATTATGTTTTCTTCTCTGTCTGTAAAGCGTCTTGAGATGGCATTGCTGTGATTTGATGCTATATAAATAAAGTTGAATTGAATTTAATTCAAAATAAATAAGTCGCATCTGGTCTTATCCAAGTGTTAGGCAGATTGCTACTAAAATCTTTTAGAAAATACAAGAATTTTAATGATAGTTATACGGATGTGGTACTGCTCAGCGAGTTGTTTTGTTTAGCAAGAGTTCTAGAGGTGTGTGCTTGTGTGTGCATTTGTTTTACTCGTAATCCAGACTGTTCCTTTAAAAAGGAGGCCAGCACACACTACCAAAACAAAGTAGGAAAACAAAAAGTAACCCTTATTCAAGGTGACTCTCCATCCTAATGATGGATGCAACCAGTTGGTTTACAGAGAGAATAAGCTGTCAAGTGCTCCTTTAAACTCCCACAAGAATACTGTGCAAGTCACTCCAAGGTGGCCATTTATTTACATATTTTTTTATGCTCACCCAGCCATTTAATGACTTGACACCCTGGGGATAAACGCAAACACTAGTAATCCTGGAAGACACCACTCCCACAGGGAAATAATTGTATTTCCTTAGTATGTAAGTGATCCTTCTTAAATGCTTTTAATTAGTGTAACAGTTTGCAACATCCACTACAAATGAGTAAAAGCAGAGTCAAAATGTAATGCTATGACTTGTGGTGGAATAATAAAGGTGTCATGTTTACGCATAGTAACCTTCAAGCTTTTAGATGGAACTATTAACATTTCACTTTCAGATTTATATTGAAATGGTACTGTTACATGTATGTATGTATAAATGAAGGATTGAATGACTTAATTATATATATATATATATATATATATATATATATATATATATATATATATATATATATATATATACACACACCAAACCAAAAAGTAAAATTTGTCATCAATCCCTCCAAAAAAACAGCAATGATTATGTATGGTGAGCAAAAGTTGAAGCATTTTTTTGTTAATCTGAAAAAAGTCACTGAATCAAATTTGAGTTGTAATTACTAAGAAACAGATCTGGCTGGGTTAACATGAAATGATAATACATTCAAATTTAAGCTTAAAATTTCCAGTTATTATACTTTGTCATGAACTCTGCCATGCCTATTTCTTTAATAAATTAAAAGATAGATAAATAAATGGCCCAATCCTTAAGCACATGAAGCACTTAACCCCTTATAACAGCTGCAGAGAAGTGTTTGTCTAAGTGTGAACAGAAGATGAGAAGGGCAGAATAATTATTCATAGAAGATCACTTAAACACAAGAGCTGTGTGTAGGACTCACCCTGGTAATGGTAAATCCTCCATGTGCTGAATTATTCCATTAACAAATAGTTTTCTTATGTGAACATCTGATCCAGACATATTTGTTCAACCCCCTGCATTGCTTAACACACTATACAGCAAAGTTATCCTAACTGCATCAGATTTGTGGTGAAAATAAAAACATTAAAGAAAAAAAAAAATTGTAACTAATTTCTAAAAGCATGTGGCGTTTAAATAATTGTTAAGAATTTTTGATTGAAATTTAATACAGTTTACAGTTTGGAGAAGGACGCTATTGATATCCTGTTAATACACCAAATACTTCAATAACAGAGCTTTCTGTGCTTCAATTGATTCATATTCATAAGTAATTTAATTTATGGGAAATAATTAACTAATGACCACTAAATTTATTGAAACAAACTTCAAACAAAATTTACAACCATCTATCGTAAAAATACTACTTAGTAAGAAAACAAAGTGTGTTTTAATAAAGGCAAAGACAAAACAAAGAAGAAACCAAGTGACATTTATAATTAAGTTGGTCCTTCTGCTTAATCATGTGTAATAGCAGTGCTTTGCAGCAGCTCCAACGGAGATCATTCTATCTTGTCGTTGCCTTCATTAGTTGATGTCAAAAACTGGAGGCCTTGTTCAAATTGCTTATCGACTGCGCTTTTAACTAAACGTTACAAATGTATATGATGTGAATGTCCTCCAAGTACCTTTAACGACCGTCTACGCGAACAGCACTTAGCTTTTTCAGTAAATCACAAGAAGAATGCTTCAAATTATTGTTGAACTGGCAGTGAACGTAATTGGGTTTTTTATAAGATTATTATTCTTATCAGCTCAGTGTCTAGTCCTGTCCAGACCTTTGTTGCGGTCTTAATTAAAGATGTAACATTTCATTTAGAATTTTAATGAGAGCTTGGACACTAAGGAAAACTCATTTTGCGACATATGGTACAAAACTAAGATGTAGTGCACTATTTTATCATGGTTGCTTTTTTCCAAGTGTTGTAATGCATCACATGCAACAGGCTACTCGCGTACGTCACTAATAAATGAGTTTATATGTGTTGAATTAATTCACACATATCACGCAGAAGGAGGGTTACATTAATACATGACATATTAGCGTTGTCATATCAGCTAAAAACTGGAAGTGGAGCGCAGACCTCCGCCCAGTCATTGTCTTTTTATTTTATGTTTTTTTTTTTGTTTGTTTTTTTTTTTTTTTACAGCAGTTGTAGGCATCATTTTGTATTTTAGAAACTAATGGCAAAATCATCCCCATCTGATTTCGGGCTATACTTTTGAAAAAGCTGTCTAAGTAAAAAGAAAGCAAATCCAAAACTACAACATTCTTTGACTCTTATTTTTAATCATTTTGTATCTTAGCTGGTGAATGTGGTTTCTGAATGTGAAGTGGTGGTAGAGCAGGTAATGTTGTGCTTAGGAGCTTCTTTTATTACTGTAATTACTGTGCTTTTCACTCAGTTCCTCTCATCTTTATTATCAGTTTGCCTCTGCTTTCTCATTAGCATCTGGCTACTGCTTCTTTGTCTGCTGGTTCCAAGTCAGATGACACCAGTCCAGCTGCTGATGCAAGTATTCATGTAGATCTGACTTTTTCACTTGTTAGTAGTGGCGATATATATTTATAATCTGTTCATGCATAAAAACATTCCAACAACTGCATAAAAAATGGTTAGTTAAATATAGTCAAGTAGTTAACTTTTCCCATTTGTGCAATGCTTCTCCATTCGTATGAATGATAGTTTATATACCAGCCTTTATATCTGGTTCTAGCCATTTTGATGAACTAGGCGAGATTATGATTATGAATATATGATGGAATGGAACCATAAATGTGACTGAATTTGATGATATTGACATTAGAAACCTGACTGCTGTTGTAATAATACAGAACCCACCTGCTGATCTCCTGCTGGTGCTTGTTGACTGACTTGTAGCTGCATTCAAACATATGGAGCATACACACTGTTACACCACTGCATTCAGTCAACTGCCACCTTCTGCTTTACATACAGTAGGTGTTGTAGAAAATCTCTTTGTTTAGACTGACATATTTAAGATCAGTTGGCTTAACTCAAACATTCTGTAATATAATAATGAAATGAATGACTAAATAATGATGATGGGAATTAACAGTGACATCTACCAGAAATAATTGTCTAAACTTGCATTTTCCCAGTCAATAGATGAGTAAATATACTTCTGCAGCAGCTTCTAGAAGCATTTTCAGGACAGGTACATATCAGAATATTATAATCTTGTAAAAAAAATATAATATTTTTTGCCACTTATTTCAGAATGTGAAACCCATATATTATATAGATTCATTACACATAGTGTGAAACATTTCAAACATTTATTTCTTGATTTTTTTTATTTTTATTGTGGCTTATAGATAACAAAAACCCAAATTGCAGTGTCTCAAAAAATCAGAGTATTACATCAGATCAATGAATTAAAGGATATTTTTAACAGAAATCTCAGGCTTCTGAAAAGTATTTTCATTTCCATGCACTCAATACTTGGTTGGGCCTCCTTTTGCATGAATTACTGCATCAATGCTGCGTGGCAATGGAAGCCATCAGTGTGTGGGGCTGCTCAGGTGTAATGGAAGCCCAGGTTGCTTTGATAGCAGCCTTCAGGTCATCTACATAGTTGGGGCTGGTGTCTCATCTTCCTCTTGGCAATACCCCACAGATTCTCCATAGGGTTCAGATCAGGTGAATTTGTTAGGTAATATACCACAGTAATACCATGGTCATTGTACCAGCTTTTGGTACTTTTGGCAGTGTAGGCAGGTGCCAAGTCCTGCTGGGGAAAAAAAAAAAAAAAAATCAACATCTGCATAAATCTTGTCAGCAGAAGGAAGCATGAAGTGCTCTAAAATTTCCTGGTAGATGGCTGTGTTGACTGTGCACTTCATAAAACACAGTGGACCAACATCAGCAGATGACATGGCTCCCCAAATCATCACTGACTGTGGAAACTTCACACTGGACTTCAAGCAACATGGATTCTGAGCCTCTCCACTCTCCCTCCAGACTCTGGGACCTTGGTTTCCAAATGAAATGCAAAATTAGCTTTCATCTGAGAAACAGTCCAATCATTTTTCTCCTTAGCCCAGGTGAGATGTTTCTGTTGTTGTCTCTGGTTCAGGAGTGGCTTGACATGAGGAAGGTGACGTTGTGCATTGTGGCTCTTGATGCACTGAGTCCAGCTTCAGTCCACTCCTTGTGAAGCTCCCCAAACTCTTGAATGGATGTTGCTTGACAATCCTCTCAAGGCTGCGGTTAGGCCTTTTGCTGGTGGACCTTTTCCTTCCACTCAACTTTCCATTATTATGCTTGGATACAGCACTCTTTGAACAACCAGCTTCTTTAGAAATTACCTTTTATGGCTTTCCCCCTTTTTGGAGGGTCAACGATCGTCTTCTGGACATCTATCAAGTCAGAAGTCTTCCTGATGATTGTGTAGCCATCTGAACCAGACTGAGCGACCATTTAAAGGTTTAAGAAACTTTGCAGGTATTTCGAGTTATTTGGATGATTAGGGTGTGACACTGACTTTCTAAGAATTAAGTTTTTCACAATATATATATATTCACATATATATTCACAATATTTAAATTTTCTGAGACACTGCATTTTCTGGTTTCATTATCTATAAGCCACAGTTATCAAATTTTCAAGGATTGAATGTTGGAAATGTTTCACTCTATGTGTAATGAATCTATAAAATATATAGATTTCCCAATCTGAAACAAGTGACAAAAAATATTTAATTTTTTCAAATATTTTTTACATATATTTTCTGAGATGTACCTGTATGTGTTACCATATGGGCAAAAAATTGAGCGGAAGCAGACAAAATATAATTGATGTTAAACATCATATGTCGCCATTCAGCTGTGATTGTTGACACTACAGTTAGATAGCCCCTTTCAGCTTGTGACACCCTGCAGTTGCCTATGTGGCCTATGCCTAGAGCCGATTCCGCTTTATACGACTTGAAAAGGTCTTTACATACTGTCGATAATTCTATGTTTTTATATTAGCTGTTTGACTTGTTAATAAATCCACACTGGCACATTTTGTAATAAATAATTTCATGTTCATTTCATGAACTAAGTTAGGAGTTTCTTGCCTCTACAACACATTCTGATTTAACTATGAGTGGATATACATCTAATGAATCACTATTGAGCAATATGTAACAGACTTATTCAGCTCTATGTAAACAGACTTAAAAAAAAAAAAAAAAAAAAAAGCTGCCGGCGGCGGGGGTTGTGAATTTATATTTTGTTATGCTGGACGTGGAGGCATTTTATTGCTTTAAATAAACTGTAGAAGGAGCAGTCGTTAAATTTGGTGCAGCAGTTTGCATGAGCTTTGCTGAAGTTGTTAGCAAATTATCGTGCTAAAAAGATATTGACATTTTCCTTTATCCAAAGTGCACAGAAAACGGCTTCCTTGATCACATGTTCAGGACTTTTTAACTATGAAGTCATGATATTTGGACTGAGAAGCAGCCCTTCAACATTCCAGCAGCTGATGAATGGAGTGGTGACTGGTTTGGAAGGCTGTGCTGTTTAACGACCTGGTGTTTACTGATACTTGGCATTCTCATCTCTAGAGGATCCGCGCACTGTTTGTGAGGTTGGCAGAGGCACAGCTTACCATCAATCTGGCCAAGTGTGAGTTTGCCAGGACCACTGTCACCTCCATTAGGTGAGTTGTTGGGTAGGGTACAGTAAAGTCTGTTAATGCTAAGGTAGCAGCAATTGCAAGTTTCCTTCACCCAACAACAAAAAAGGAACTTCATTGGTTGTTTGTGTCTAGAGGGGTACTATTGAGGGTTCTGCCTAATTTCTCCACTATAGTATTTCCATGGTCTGAGATGTTGAAAAGGAAAGGTTTTATGCTCATTTTCGACATTATCAACACCATGTTTTTTTATAGGAGGACACCTATCTATAACCCCCCCTAAAAAAGTTAGGTTTTCTGCTCCTTTTAATATACTTTATATCCAAATCATGGGCCTGAAAAAAACAGAGTGTATCTTATCAGCATCTGGTTGGGATATTTCGGGGACCTGTGAAAATTCAAGAGGATTGTAGTCTGTAAAACCCAGAGGAGTTAAAGAATCCATGTACAACTCAAGATGTACAAGGTCCCAGACCAAAACCAGAGCTTCCTTGCGATAACAGAATAGTTATATTGGTAAGCATCACATTTTGGAGAAGAAGCTTAAAGATATTGCCAAATGTTGGTCATCCTTCTGGAGGAGAATTGCAATGGCTCCAACCTGGCTCACATCCTTGTAAAGTTCAAAAGCACTTTAATTGCCTTATTAGTAATGAAACTAATAATGTGCTACCTATCTCTGTTTGGCAATACTTGGTGGAATCTGTTTTTTCCTATGGCACTCATACAGCAACAACTGATCATGCACAACTTGAGGGGTACTATGGGACTAAGCTGCATCTCCATAACAATAAATCTGTTTGGTATTAAATTATACACAGAAAGAGTTAAAGTTCCAGTTGACACTCCATCAAAAGGAAATTTGAAGCAATCACACGAGAAACATATTTAAAGCTCTATCGTTTGTATCTATTCGTTTTCTACAATCAAGCAGCATGATAAAAAAATCAATTTGTGACAATGAGGATTAACTATTTAATTATTATTTGGCATATAAAATCAAATTTGATTGTAATGTTTTTTTTAGAAACCAGTTCCGAAATTCTTATTTTCTCGATTACAAACGCATCCATTTCAAATGGGAGATTAATAGTTGATTATATCTTGCTTAACAAAAATACCTGCTCTTCACCCATTTTCAGTAAGCTTATTTAAAGATTTGTTGGACTAAAACACTAATCCTGTTAGTGATTGATCAAAGGAAGTCATGTTCTTCATTAATGTTCTTTGAAGAGAGGTGATAAATGAAATACAAAGAAAAAGAACAGCTTACTGTATGGCCAAAGGAGAAAAAAAATCTTCTCTAAGAATTTATTTTTTCAATCAATGTAGCAAAACCATAGTGTTGCAACATGAAACAAAGAAGTACAAAATTATTTCCAATGCCAAAGTTAAGTTTTAATTGGAATTTTCATGCCAAGAAATTCAATTGAACTGCCTTCCAGGAAGACCATGGCCAAACCTCAAACTGAGAAATGTTACCACAAAAATCATAAAACTGACTGAGCCTTAACCATGGCTCAGTACACTGATAAACCATAAAGAAATGTAAAAATGCAGATTTTTTTCATGATCACTAAGCATTGTATTCAGATAATTGTATTTCATTTAGATTTTTTTTTTTTTTTTTTTTTTTTTTAAGCTTGAACCCCATGTGTGCATTTTGTACCTGAGCTCTAAAATGCAGAGGCCGTTATGACAATATTTGTCAAGGATAAGCCCAGAAAATAGAAAGAAACCCAAGGAAATAACTTCTGATGGTTGTTAACAATGGGCATTTTTCTCAAAGCAAAGTCCCTTTAGTCCCTTTAAGAAGTCAACAGGAGGTTTTGAGCCTACTAAATGTCATAGAAGAAAACACATTGAGATGTTTTTTTTTTCTTCCAAGACTGTCTGGGGAAATATGGAAGCCATTTATATGCCAGTGCCAAAGCTTTAAAAGCATTTTGACATTAAAGCTATATCTGTCAAACCAACAAATCAGGAAAAAACAGCAATACATAGCGGTAAATATTAATGTTTACTAAGGCTTGACTGATACATCAACTAACCGATATAATGCCTAAACATACACTACCAGTCAAAAGTTTGGACACAGTATACCATTGGATTTAAAAGTGTGTCCAATCTTTTAACCGGTACAGCTTATACTTTTTAAAAATTTTTTTATAATCTTTTATTTTACTAGTATCAACATCGGCAAAGTCCAATGATACATTTTTCCCAACGCTTATTACCAACAGGCATTCAAAGGCAGCTCTGTGTTGTGACAAATACTAAAGTCCACGTGCAGAGAATGCATTGCATCTTTGGAATAACACTACATCAGCTGCAAACTAATGGCAAGTTTTAAACTTTCAATGCACCTTTTAACTGTATAACTTCACAGAAATGGTGTCAGTCAGTTTGATATACAAAGCTTGTTGGTCGGGATGTAAAACGGGGAAGCTCCATTTACAAAATAGCTCACCAACGTATTTGAAAATTGTCTTATTTGGACACAGGGTTAAGTTATGTCAAAGTCAATTTAGTAGTTTTTGTGGGAGTCTCATAACAACCACCAGAACACATGTTATGTGTATCTCTCTGGTCAGTCTTTAAACACTGCTGTTTAACCTTTCTGCGGTAGCGATGAAAGAACACCGACAGTTCAGCTTGTTCCAACTGCTCTTACGTCAGAAAGCAATACATCATAAAAGCTGTGCTGTAGATGTTAATAAAAAAAACCTTTCTGGTTAGATCATCAGGCCTTTAGACCAACTCTTTATCCTGTACTCCAACCAACACAACCCAAACAACATGTGATCACTGATTTCTGTTCATCCATTTTAGCAAACTTCAAACCATTTTGTAATGCAGCTTGAAAAAAAAGTGATCTCATTAGTGCTGAGAATCTTTGCCATAAGTCATTCTGGCTTCCTTACCCTCAATGTTTCTCTTTTTGTGTCTCTCCCTCTCTTGTTTCGTATAGCAGGTTTGAGTCTGCTAATTTTGTACTTACTGTTTTGTAAGTTTGACTGGAGTCATTTTATTGCTGTAAAGATGCCCCAGTTTGTTCTTAAAAAAAAAAAAAAAAAAAAAAAAAAAAAAGAAAACAAGATTGCATAAGATCGCATGAGTTTGGCTGGTTTACAGCCTACTTTGTATCACTAGTACTGTTTCAAGGGGCAATTTCTCATCTGTCCACAGTGAGTGGCGGTTGCAGATTAACCTGAAGAACTGTATGATATATATATTTTTTCCAAAGCCACTAAGTCAAAAGGAACAGATTTACCTTGGTGCTGCACTATATCACTGTTCAGTGTGAATTTCACACCACACACTAAATTAAATTGTCACTCTAACAGAAGCCATCAAAATTATTGTTTTCCATTCACAAAGAAAAACAATTTCAGTGTTGATAGGTGGCTATGTATGTAATTAGCTTAAAGATTGCCTCTGGATGAAGCGAGGTGGATGAGTGACGCTTTAGGCATGTTTATTTATTTCTTTTTGTACAGTGAAAATAATTGATTCGTGTAAAGGAGAAAGTAATTGTTTCTGAAGAGAATGAGGAGCAATAATGCAATGATGTCCTGCCATATGCATCACAACAAAGGCAGAAACAAATTGCCTGTTGTTTTAAAAAGGAATAACTTCAAGAAAAAAGTGGAAATAACATGTGCTCTGAAGTTCAATAAAGATTTGTTGGATTCAGAAATCCTCACTTGAACTGTTTTTTTTTAAACTGATAAAATCTGTTTCGAGCATTACAACTTCTGACAAATATTTCCATAATTTAATACAAGGTCTGATTATATGTTCCTACTGTCAGGTATAAGGAGAATCTACAAGGCATTATCCTATTTCTTTTCCACACTGCAAGGTGAACTTGGTGAGCTCAAACTGAAAATCAGTCCTATATTCCAATTTAATTGAAGATGTGAAACAGATTTATCTGATATTAGATTAGAAAGTACTGCCCTCAGGTGGAAGGATCATTTACTACAAAAGATTAAACAGTCTCGTTGCTCAGCGCATAATTAGATAGATGTGGAGTCAGAAACAGTGCAAACCCAAGCGCGCACACACGCACACACACACAAAGAAGAAGACAGGCAGCTTTAACGCACAGAGGCATAGCACGTCCACGTGAAATGCAAAGTCATTCTTATAATTGTTTATGAATGTATTTGAAGCCCCAAGTACAAGTGCAAGCTGAGAAAGAAAATATTTTAATAGTGATGAATACAAACCCAAGAACAGAAAGATAAAGACCACGTTGACAGGATTTTTTTTATTAAAGCAAAGCAGTCATATTGCCTTTGCCTTCTAATATCTATCTTCACATGTAAAGTATGAAGTAAAATGAAAGCCTATACTTCAGAAATGTGTCTTTGACAAATGTCATCCATTTTTCGGAATCCTCTCCTCTGTATCGGTTTGTAATAAGAAAAGCACTTTTACTGGCTCACTTTACATGTCAAGTTAGACAGTGATTAAATACTGAAAAGAGCAATGCACTCAGTGACCTGTTTTAGCTAGCAATGTTTTGACTCCTCTGATATTTATGATGAAATTGTAGTAGCACTGAGTCCAGTATGGATCAAAGAGAAGCCCACAGTCACACACTAGCTCAAGCCTGCTTTTCGTCTGCAGCGTGGGACTGTTAGATATGTATATGAACGCAGTTCTTTTTCTATAAAACCCTAATGATGGCTGCTGAAAGGTGCTAGAAAAAAACCAAAAAACAAAAAAAAAAAAAACAGATGGCTGGAGAACAATATACCACCTTTACAATATGTTAAATGAGTGGACATGATGCCGGCAGCCTTTCAAAGGGTCGCCATAGTGACGCGAGTACAGCATTGGAGTCATGACCACACAAGGCTGAATCCAAGCCTTGACTGGTGTCTTATGTCATGACAAACCAACATGCAGGAAACATCACGGGTCGAAGACTTCAACCCTGCCTCAGTAATTAACTGGATCACAGCAACGCACAGCAGGGAGTTTATTCCCAGCAACTGCGATGCAGTAGCAAACATTTAAAGCTAACCATATGCAATGTCAGTATAACAATGCTCCTGAGTTATAATGCTCCTTTTATGGACCTGGTGAAGCAGCATAAAAGGAATATAAAGGTTTACACTCTCATGTGCTCTGATACAAATGATTAAAATTGGCATCAACAGCTGGCCAACTCCCAATACGCCTGAAAATATATAAAAATGCTTTTTGGCTGTGTCCCATTGATCGTATAAAAAAGATGGTGTCACTACTTCATCCAAACATAATGAAGAGAAACTAAAATATTGTGAAGGTAGTTATTGCCAACTTGCGGTGGTGACATAATGTTTTTGAATTTACAAAGTCTGCAAAGGTGCAATCATGTATTGGAGACCTTGCATAAGTGAAATGAGAATAAATAATTATAAACTGAACATAGCAGGCAGCTTGTCTCAGTGGAGGGCATCTCCTGCTGCTGATGTGGGTGGCAACAGTTGCTGGCGTAACATGAGGATGAAAGCGGAGAGAGTTAACATAACTGATCAGCAGCAGTTTATCATTTAATCCCACTTATCTCTGTTGAAAGTTTGTCCATTTATTTTAAATAAAATGGACACTGGAAAAGAAATTAGTTGCAGTGATCTTCAGCTCTCTCAGTGTTGCTTGCAAAACAGTAAATAAGCTTAACTCAAATTTCTCATCACAGCCCCATAAAAGTCTTTAATTCATAATGGCCAGGTCTGCACTTGGAATTTTCTATTTATGATGCGAGTAGCATCATAAATAGAAAATTAATGAGGTGGTTCACTGTTGTCATTTCTAACTATCCAAGACCTTAGAAAAGGATTTGATTGAGAAGCGAGCTCATTTTGCATAAAAAACTGTAGATACCTTGATGTGGATCAATGTTTCATTTCCAGATGTTCAAGTTAACAGTTCCAGTGCAGTTCTACACCATCAAAGATGGTCATAAATATTAACCCAAAACTAATAACAAACCAGTTAATCCCGCTCCTCTTTATCCAGAGAATGTGATGTCAATGATTTCTAAATCATTTAGTTTGACTTGCCGGACTATATAAGTTTCCTGCATGACCTCAAATGACTTTACAAGAGCACTCTAAAAAGACAGTATTTCCATCTCATGTTCACACATGGCTTATTCTTTGCATGATAGAGCTTTAACCTCTGTTTGAGGGTGAACTCTGTTTACAGACCGCAATTTCTGGAAGTGTTCTTGAGTTCTTGCAGTGATTTAGCATGACAGAATCATGCCCGTTTAATGCAATGTTGCCTGAGGCCCAGAAGATCATGGGTATCCAAGGCTGTCGCTTGTGCAATGAGATGTTGCTGAATCTTTTGGATCTTTATCACGTAATGTAGCTTATGCATGATTTAAATTTTGAAGACACTTTTCCTTATGTCTGCTCTCATTATATGGTATCTGGCTTTTCATCCAGATACATTTTGTCGCTTCCATTTTCCCACGCTGTCTAACTTGCTTCATTCCTAAATTCTGTCATGACAACTTCAATCCAACAGTCTTCTGATCGGCTACTTTTCGAGCCAATTAGTGTGATCCCTGTTTAAAACTGTCTTGTGCTTTGTCATTCCCCCTTCAGGCATACTTTTGTGCAACTGATCTCCTTCATCGTCTGTCTCTTTTCCTTCACATGTCACCCCTCCACCAAGACGAAGTATTTAATTCAGTGACTTTTTTTTTTTCTTCTTTACTCTTGGTGAAGTGGTTTCTCATCCTGATAGTAGTCTATACATTTTGTAATCATGAATAATATGCAATATAGTTAGACCCCTCAACTTACTGTAAATCTATAAAAACTCTGACCAATCAAAATGTTCGGGCCGAAATTGAAGGTGTTCATTTCTTTTAATTTGTAAGCTCCACCCCTGCAGCGCTTAACCGGATAGCCATATCCTGCTCATAAATAGCATGTTAGGATGAAAATACAAAGTAGTGAAGAATAAAGGCAAACATGGCTGAGAAAATGCAGGAAGGACTTCCCCAACTGCAGGATTGCAGCCCTCAATGGCCAGGGTTCCCACCAACAGCTGTAGACTATGGATATAGCAAATTTTCTGTCATTTTAAGTTGAGGCAATTATCCACAATTATTGTGTAAACTGCTTCTGGTTAGTTTGTGGTCAGAACCGCTAAAACTCATATTAGTTATTACACCTAAATATTTGTCAGTTGTATAGTTAGAGTTTGCATGTTCTCCGCATGTAGGCATGGGTTCTCTATGGGTACTCCAGCTTTCTCCAACCGTCTAAAGACATTCATGTTAGGTTGATTGGTTACTCTAAAATTGCCCATTATTTGTCTCTGTGTGGCCCTGCGATGGATTGGCGAGCCGTCCAGGGTGTACCCTGCCTTTTGCCCAAAGACTGCTGGGATAGGCTCCAGCTTCCCAGCGACCCTTCATCGGATTAAGCGGTTAGGATAATGAATGAATGTATAGTTAGATGGCATGGTAAATCAGACTAAAAAATGTAGTACCTAAACACTTAAATGTGTGGCCGTCTCACCTCAATTTTGAAAACATGCTTTCTGAAAAGAAAAGAAAAGAAAAAATAGAAAGAAAGACAAAAAATAGATGTAAAATACAGAAATACAATAAAGTCAGAAATGGGTCCTGTACTGCAGTAGTTTGCTGGTAAATGCCAAGAACCAGCCATCTAATCGCCTCAATAGTATTTATCAAAATAGTAGCCTCGTTTAAAGAAAAAAATAAATTAAAAAAAAAAAAGGCGGACATCTTATCAGGCATCTAGCATCATTGGAGCTTTGAAAAATCAAGTTATTTGAAATGTGTGTTCTGTTTTGCATTAAACTTTCAAAGACAGTGTTGTCCAGTCAGGTTAAGCAGTGCCTACGCATGACAGAAAGAAATGAATGTAATAATTCCATTTTAATAATTAGTTTACATGGTTTTCACTTTCTTTTTTAATTAATATCTTTAATATAATCTTTTGGATAATAATTTCCTATAGCCTGTAGTACCTGTCGATTTAAAACTGATGGTATTTTGTGCTTTTCATAGCTCAATAAAAGTTACTCAACAGTACGTCCTCCTGGCCAGACAGAGAAGCTGCAAAACCCACCTTTGCACTGTGCGGTCAAAACCGTAGGCACGGTCCTGCTCTACATTATCCTCTCATATCATAAAAACAATATCTGTTCGTTGATGTGCAGTCCGTTCCCCCATATAAAACCTTTCACGTAAAAAGACAGATTGCTACACTTCCATGATAAATTACTGCACCATACCAATGCTCTACATATGTTGACAAAGAAATAGTTAACTGACGCTTCGCTCTTAAAGTTGGTCGACATGCTCACCAAAGGGATGACCCCCACAAGAGAGACTTAAATAAGGGCTGTCTTTTCAGGAAAAACATCAACATACATTAGTGGTTGTCATGACATACAATGTTAAATAGTTTAGCTAGCCTCGCAAATATTTAATGATTACTTGATTGTGTTAGATTAGGCAGGCCCTTCTCCATACATTTAAATGATAAATTGCACATTCATAAACTATAGTGATTTTAGATATTTTTAAGCCTCTATTGTGAGACTTCTATGCATTATTTTTTGGACCAAAAAGCCTCTACAGTATGCTATTTTGTGTCTTGGCTTCACTGAGGTAGGTAGCAGGAAAGCCAATAGTTTATTTTGATTTTTTACATGGTTTAACAAACCAAAGGACTTCATGTATCTGGGGAGCAGGTAACAATATAGCACATACTGAGAAAAATTCATATAGCATAACACATGTGAAAACCACCATGCAAACACACTCTGCAGAGGACTAATGGAATAACACCTTATTAAATCTATATTGGAGGCCTGCTGAGAATGATTTGAAAGAGAAGTGAAATGGACCCAAAGTCTGAGTTAGCGTCCTGCTGAGAGTCATTTTCAGTTGAAAGTGTAAGGAAAGGGTCCATTTTTGATAGGTCAAAATTGATTACAAAAGGAAGCATGAATTGCTGAGACTGGTAGAGCTGATAATTGCCCCATAAGGGGCCATTTTAATCATTCTGATATGACAGAACAGCAGGGAAACATATTTATAAAAGTGTAGAACAACTCTGACATGGATGATGGATTATTCCCCTTCTTTAAATGATACAAAAGTACTGAAGAGTATTCTCTTTGTCAAGGACATGTGAGCAATTATATGTAGAAGATGCTACTTGGGCGATGCCTTTCCAAGCAGCCTCGATGCAGAAACCAATATGTTTGACCAATGAATATTTCATTCCAATCCTTGATTCTCCCAAAGCACTAACAGCCACATAAATTTTACCTTGATTTTGCTCTGTCACCACTGAGACCTAGTAAGTGCTCAATTTCATGGTTGATCGGGTATTGTGCTTGTTTAAATCCAATGTTGGAGAGTCTGAAAGCAGAAAATTTGCTTTTTGTGAGACTGGAAATGTTAATGAGGCCTAAAGTGTGTCTACTGAAAAGGTTAATGACCATGTGAACTCTTCATGGGTGACATTTTGGCAATATTGGAGACAGAATCACAGAGGAAGAAAAAAAAATAAAAATGCTGAGTTGTCCAAGATTAATATCCAAGACAATTGCTGTGTTGAGCAAGTTGTTTAGAGTTTTAATGGTTTGACATGTTTCCAATTTAACAAGAACAGTGGTACTGGAAAAACGTCAAAGCTACATATGGATGTTCATCTTTTAGACTTTAATTTTCAAAGAGAAACAAAAAAAGAAAACCTAAAATAAACATTCAGAAAATTATACCTATTAATGTACCTTTTGATGTTCAACAGCAATTTTATTTCTTTCAAAAAAGAGTTTAATAAACATTTAGACACTACATCAATAAATCTTTGCATTAAAAAAAAAAAAATCACCCTCATAAAGCAAAACCCAGAGGAATATGCTGCAAAGTGAGATTGGATTGCAGAAGTGTGAAGCCGAGAGATAGACTTTTCTTTTTACCAGAAAATGTCAAGTAACACATTATGCTGAGCACATAACCTCCCCTACAGATCATATTCACTGTTTTGATAGTACATTTGTTTTAAAAAGTAGCAGCATTTTATTGATTTCTTTCTTTAATATGCAGTCTTCACCATGGCATTGCTTGATTTTTTTTATTTTTTTTTTGGTAGACCAGTGTAATGATTTCAAAGTCCATCATAAAACTCATGTTGCCAAAACAGCAGGAACAGTTGGAAACAAACTGTCTGATTAAAAATAACTTGTTTGTGACCGACAGTAACACAAAACGGTTCTTTGGATAACTGATGTTTAATAAATGCTAGATTTTCTGCAATATCAAACATTAAATTCCTATGACCCACTAGTTGCATCACTTGGTCAGCTATCAATACAGCAAGTCAGTGCTTATGACAAGTTAGCAGTTCAGACAATAGAGTTAGCCATAAAGCAATGCTGGTTTAGGCATTTTAATCTGGGCCAAATGCTAAACTCACTAATTATGTAGATTCTCTGAGAAAGGCCAAGGTTGTGCAAATCTGAAGAAAAGTAAGTTAGAACCAGTTGAACAAGCATTTGATTTAGCTGATAATTAAATAAAAAAAGTCACTTTTTTGTTTAAGTTTGTATCAATTTTTGAGTTGCCACACATATCTATACATCTCTGTTATAATGCAAATTCTGGCAAGAACCACTCAACTAAGTAAGTGATATATTACTTATATATAAGTAATAATATATATTTAAAGAAAGTAGACAAAATAGTTTTGTCTATGTGTTATGGGTCTCAGGGCTGAAGACCACAGTAGCAGAGATGTTTCCTGTATTTAAGCAGTTGAAAGAGGGGAGTAAGACCACGGCGCATCTTGTGTTCTCTCTCTCTCAGATCACGTCTAAATTTATTAAACATGTTTCACAAAAATCAGCATTTTCATTTCAGCTTGTTTGAACTCAACTCAAAGATATCACTAGCTCTGTTCCTAAAATCCCTTTAGACAGATTCACTGTTTCACACTATTCTCCATGGACAGTTCTTCAGATATACACATCTGCATTGTCATGTATTCACAAAATAATTCTTGTACATAAAGTAACGATTTTATATAACAGTCTTTCTCTGTATTAGCACAACAAAATAAAATGTGTAATTTCTCTCAGCATCAAGCAAAATAAAATATCTCTTCTCTGTAAATATACAGACCACTGAAATGAACAATGTCATTAAACATTTTTCCCAAAACATTACAAGTTCAACAGTCTTTCATATCTTTCAGCATAACCTTGGTATAATAGCATAAACATATGGCTATTTTCCATTCAAGATGCCTAAACCATGGCTGTAACAATTATTTTATGTAAACCGGAGCCGTTAAAATCGACTGAACGGCTGTCTCACTCGTGTAAACTATGGCGCGGGCGGCACAAAATGGCGGCTACTCGTGAGAACTTACTCAAAAGTTGGTTTTACATTTGACAAAACTATATTAAAGCACATTAAATACGTTAGAATCCACCAGAATAACTCCAGGTTCCGTATCAAAATTATAGATGGTTGCTACATGTTTTACTGACCTGTATTTAAGCAAGTGAAAGAGGGAAGTAAGACCACGGCGCATCTTGTGCTCTCTGTCAGATCACGTCTGAATAGCACCGGAAGTGTCCGTCACTTTCATCATTCCCAGCGCAACGAGAGAAAAGAAACGTTCCGTCACATAAAAAATACTTCAGTCAAAATAAATCACACAATTTACAAATTGTGTGATTTACAATTTTGTGTGTTTACAATTTACAAATTGTAAACACACAACCCCCCCCCCCCCCCCCCCCCCCCCCCCTATTCTCCCCAGAAGCTGGCCAGTTAATCAGGCAACTGGGAATTGTCCTGCTCTTCCAACGGGCCAGTTCAGGCCTGGACTGACTCCAGAATTCATTTTTGGTTTTTTAACAACTGGTTAGTGTGTGGTTGCTGTTGACAATGATGCTGATACTGTCACTGCAGCTGCTCCCTGTTCTCATGAGAGGAGAAGCTAACATTACCTGCCAGCCTTGATTGGTTCAATGGATGAATTCCCCATCAAATGGCTGATCCAATTCATTGGAATTTTCTGAAACTTATTAAAGAACAGTGTAATAGTTTGAAATAAGAAAAACAAAGAATAAACCTGATCTGTGACCATGAGGTATTACACTACATACTGCAGAAATAAAGTAAAGTAGAATGTGGTAAAATTGAAAAAAAGTGTCCTCAACTAAATCCACTAAAGTACAATAACCTGAAAATGTACTTGAGTACAGTAATGAAGTACTTATTCTTTGTTAAATTCCATCACTGGCTTCAGCAGTTTTTGCTTTGCAATGAAGGATGCTCATATATGGCTGCATTCCACAGACATAAACAAGATTTTAACTCTATGTGTAAACATAACCATTATTCTCCGTAAGTCTTTTAAGTCCACTTTGGGGGGTTATGCCCAATAAACTGGGTAAACATTATAATTATAATATCATCATTTAAAGCATAATTATTTTTTTAAAGCTTGCGAAGAGCATAGACTTATAACTACGTAAAGTGCAAAAACATGGTAAGATACAGCTGCGTAGCTCTTAAATTAAGAGGGTCTAAGCTGATTATTACAGCATTCTAGATGTTTGGTAGGATGCAGATTAGTAGTGTCACTGTTTGAGAAACAATCACACACACACACATACATACACACACAAAAAAAACATTGTTTTCTCATGTTTCTATGCAGAAATCTATGATGCTATTACTTATTAATGTATCCCCTTGCACACCTTGTACAAATGTCTTGTTGGTGGACAGTAAGGACAGTGACTGCTCATTAATTGGGCTTAAACAACTGCCCTCCCACACAAACACTTTAATTGTCATTACAACAACAGTATTTTTCTATCTAGTTAATTTATTTCATGAAAGGTTCAACAAATATTTCCTGTCAGGGGACATTATAAACATAGAGCAAATTTATAACAAAATTAGCATAACCAGTTATCCAGCTTTTCTCTAAGACTTATAATACAATACAAATACTGCCATTTACCAAATAATAAATACATGAGAAAAAAAAAAAAAACCTCTAAAACCTCTTTTTACAGCTCAGTATTTTGTCTTATTTTACACGTTTAAGGGGCAGCTGTGTGACATATCAGCTTCAGATGAGGTTGAACGCCAGCACCAATAGACAGAGGTTTCCAATTATCCAACAGCAGAGGCAGAAGGAATGAAGAAACAGGTGGCGCCTTTAATTGCTTTTTGCAACCCCAGAAGCATAGCACCAGAGGGAAGAGAACTGTGGGAGGTCCTCCGGGAGATGAGGCATTCACCACTGTCTTTGTAATTGGTTTTAGTCAAATGGTGAAATATAATACAATAGCCAAGACCTGTTAAAATGGAAATTATAACAGTCACATACAGGCAAGTATTGAGTAATAGGTTGGTTTACTGCCAAGTTTGATTTGTTATGCAAATAGTCAAATTCTGGAAAATCTAAATCATTACATTCAAATCGCTACTTTTGGGACATTAGTAATCCCTGTTTTATCCACTGATTTATCTTTGTGTAAATGGAACAGTTTGGGCTCCTGCCTTGCTGTTCATAGGTTTTGGAAAAGCATTTACCGACCCAGCACAAGTCTGTTGAAAAGACATTCAAAAGATGTTGAGAAGAAGTTGAAAAGGCGTTGAAAAGATGTGAAAAGACAGGTTTGCCCCACATCTAATCCACATTTTGATTTGGCTGAAAAGTGAAAGGTGAAAGCCTTTTTTTTTTTCATAACATAGAAAAGACTTCAATGTCAGGACGTCCACATATATCTTTGGTTAAACAGTTAAAGATGTAAAGATGTCTTCCTGCACCCTGCCTGTAATGCTTTTAACCTCTTCATTATCACCGGGTCGCCAGCGATCTACTAGTACACTTTATCACCATCTGGTATTATCAAGAGGTTCATATTTTTATTTAAAGTACTTGTCATAAAATGTGCTATAAAAATAAACTCCCCTTGCCTAATGATGTCGAAAAGAAGTTTAAGTTAAATATAAAAAATAAAAACTTAAAAGAAAAAAAGGTATCTTCACTTATACATGTATATCCCAATGCAGGCTTGAATTCTATCATGGAGAGAGAAGGAACTACACAATCCCCTTTTAACCCAGAGAGAATCCACACTTTAAAATGGTCAATCAACTGCACTTGTATAGCCCTTTTCCTGTCATGTTGTCTGCTCAAAGCATTTTACACTGCATGTCACATTCATCCATTTACACACATCTAAACAGACAAAACAGGAAGCAATGAGGGGTCCCAACACATTGTTAGAACACAATGACACACACAACTGAGCCAAGGCTCAAACCAACAGCTGTGTAACTACACTCGGGAACAGGGGTGAACCATCCTGCAACTTTTTGATACAACCCTTTTCCAACACACTTGATTAAAATAAAATGGCCTGTTACCAGGCCTCTGCAGAGCTGAATGACATGGAAAAGAGGACATTTGGCTATTTGATTTAGCTGTGTTGGACAGAGGTTGAATCCAAAAGTTGCAGGATGGTACATCTCCAAGACCGAACTTGGGCACCCTGGCTCTCGAAAAATGTCCTGTGAAAAACAGAGAATGTTCTAGCAGTAAAAGACCAGGAACCATTGCTGGTGATTGGATGGATCCTTCCATTTGGTCAAGGATAAAAATAAAGTAACTAGAAAAGCACTCGGAGAGCACAAACCTCTGCCAAGGGCGACAGTTCTTGCATTTGACATGCATAATAAATATTGGCACAACATTTATTGCATCAAAATTTTCATTTTTTTTTACCATCTTTTTTGCCTCTCTTTTTTTTTTATCCATATCCATTTTTTCTTACAACACATTCTCCATCATAGATGAAATATTACATTTTTTTTTTTTTTTTTATCTAAGTACTCCAACTACTTTTGTTGGAGTTACGTGCACAAATGTTGAAAATAGCCCTATTTCACAATATTAAATAATCCTTTTGTCAAGTGTATTTTCCACTGTGCTACACTCCCACACTTAAAAAGGGTGTGCCCACAATGACGAGTAACATGTATTTACTCAGGTGAGATGTTCTAATATCTTTTCAACTCTTTAATCTTTAATTTTCTATTGGCTGTATGGTCAATTGACCAGATAAAAAACCTTTAAACACACATGTAAAAGTGAATACATAATCAAACATGCACATAAACCACAGTCCTAACATTAAATGAATTAACAACCTACACTCAAAATTCATTTTAACCACATTCAAACCATACATTTGCCAAAACTATAAACATTTATTTAAACCATTAACAAGATAAAATAAAAAAAAGGCCAAATTTACCCCAATTAATTAGGTAATGTGACAATCCATGCCACCTTCGTTCTCCCACACAAACAAAAATTTCAATAAACAAGCCCAAATGGCAACGCGTTACATGACGCTCTAATAACGTGCATCACAAACACGCATCAGAAACTCATCAAAAGTCCACACATGAATATAACAGATGTCCTTACCAGCTGCGTCTTCAAAAATCTTGTACCTGTTGCACAGTCACAGTTCTCATGCCATGCAGCTCTCACGCCACTATGAAACCTGTCATTTATACCTGCGGATGCATCCGAGCGAACGCTCCGGGCGCAACAAACAGCACCGGTTCTGCCCTGAACTGAAGTTCCCAGCAGCTCTGGGAACTTTGAAAAATTCCTGGATCCCAACGGTGATCCGGATCATCACCAAGATTAAATCACTTCTTCCTTTTCACATTTTCAACAACTCCTGAAAAATTTAATGAAAATCCATCCCTAACTTTTTAAGTTGTATTGAACACAAACAAACAGATTAAACGCGGGTAAAAATAGAACCTCCTTGGCGGAGGTAATTAGGTGACCACCCTGCATATTTTTAAACACAATTAATCACACAATGTCCTGATTTAACCTGTGAATAATCACAGATTTTCATCTGATTCTAAATGTAACAGGATATTAATCATTTTCACAAATATTCATCTTAGCACATATGCAGGTTACTTTAGTTTATTTGTTAAATTTACTGAACTGACATTTAATTACCTCACACACCCTCTTACACATACATAAGCACTCTAACCCCTTGACAAATACTCATATTTGTTTATAAACAAACACAAACAGGACTAAATATCCTGCAGGAGAGCTGCAATGTTTACAACACCTTCAGTTTATGCAGATCACCTTCTGAAAGGTTGCTGCTTGTTTCTGGATGTCTTTGCTGGAACAGGCTGAAACTTTATTCTGAAAGGTAAACCCTGCAAGGAGAAGTGCTTCTGAATGTTCAAGTGCTGACGCAAGTGTTGTCGCCCAAAGCGGCATTGCTGAAAAGGATGTGATTTGAAAAATGGCGAATGCCAACAGTCCCCACACAGCTGGTGTGCACAGATTATTTAGAAAGAGCTTGTCATAACAGAAGTTATCAATCATGGATTGTCTTTAGAAAAGAAGGGAGATCGGCTGTGTGAATCAGTTGTGCAGCGCACCAGGTGGTGTTTCAGATGTGGTGTGTGGTAACTCAGTTCACTTCAACGGTATAAAAAATTACCGTAGCCTTGTTCAGAGAAGCATTTTTCAGCACCTAAAAATTAAATATGTCCTTGTAAGTGGCCTATCCTGTGTCCATATATATATATATATATATATATATATATATATATATATATATATATATATATATATATATATATTGTGCTGTCAAAAACAGCATAATTTCAGATCTTAAACATAGACAAAAGCAATTATAAGCTATTGTTGGGTGTTTTTGTTTACTCAAATGCACTGAAATGTGCAGTGACCTTATTATTGAGATATATTCTTGTCCGCAATTTTTGTGAACCCCTAAAATTAGCTGGTGATTTACTGAAGACTGCTTTAGGAAACTCATATTCTTTATATATGGCGCAATATTATCTTACATACTAGATGTGGGATTTGAGTGATAAAACTTAGATATTTAGTTGAGTCACTGCAATCCAATTTGTCACTTTGTTAGCTCAGTTATCTCGACAGATGACTTTGGTTGCTTTCAAGCTGCTGTCAGTTTTTGTCTTGCAAATGATGAAACATTTGTCACATTTTTCAGGCTGTACACTTTATTGTGGTGGAGTGGCATTCTGCTTTGGAGCATGGAAGGAGAAAGGAAGTCAATCCAAGCCTTGCCTTATCCCTTACTGTGATGGGATAAGATCAAGTGAGAGCCAGCTTGCTACACTTCAGCAAGCTCTAACTACAAAAAAATGTGCTTAAATTGTGGCAAGCGCTGTAGGTTGGAGGAAAAATTTGTAATTTGTAATGATGTACTTTAAATGTTTCATCTTCAAGGCCAGATGGGACTTATGGGACAACTACAGACATTTTCAATATGAAAGAGCTATGATTTGTGTGGATATGCTGATTTCCAAGGTTGGAAAATGGATGCATATTCATTTGCTGAGTTTACAAAAACAAAGTGGCAAAACAACACTTTATATAACCTTTAATTTATCAACAGTGGCAGAGACATATATTGCATTACAATGTACAGAGATACCTTTTCGCATGCATATGCATGTTTGTGTGCATATGTTCTTGTGTTCATACTTTGTGTGTATGAACTTAGGGCAGCATGTGAGTGTGAGTGTATTGCCATAACTGTCTGATGTGAGACTGCTGGCAGCGATTGCCCTGTTTTCCCATTTCCCCTCTGGCTAATCACTAGAGTCCCTGTAAATCCTTGGTATCGCCACAGGATCAAGAGGAGGCCTCCAAGCCCCTGGGAGCCTATTTCCTCTGAGAGCAGAACACAAACTGGAAAGCTCCTTGATATATTTGCTGGCCCAGGGATGGTCCAGACTTCAGGGCTGAAAGATGCTCCGTGACATCACCCCCGCTGCTGCAAGGTCTGCATTACAGATATGGCAAAGAAAAGTTCACCAACAGAAAACTCAATGAGATATAAAAACGGTGACTTCAGCTACAGAGAAATGTTATTGTGACAAAAGCAGGCAAACATTGGACGTCATCTACTTCAACTGGGAAAGGAAGGGGGTCAGTGATAAAGATCATGTTGTAATGTTTCAATGTAAACCATTATTTTCAAGCTGCAGTGGCTGTTTTCCAGCTGGTGTGGTTATAGAGAATAATTAGTTTGGTTGGAGCAGCACCTCAGGGAGCTGGATTAGCTTTTGGAGGACAGTTTGTCTGGCAGCCCAGTGTTCTGATAAGAGCTGAGATATACTGTCATGCACCCAGCACTGAGAAGCTTTAGATGGTTTTAAAAAGCCTTGAGCAAGTGACAATTACAGTCTGAATGGCAAACAGGGTCAAAGGCAATGAGAGGCTCTGGACTTCAGCGCAGGTCACTGAGGACTGGCATGTTGTAAGGCTAAAAAATTACCATGCTGTATAACAGACTGTCCAGGGAGAGGAGGTGAAACAAGTCACATGGTTTCTATTTTAACAGAAAAAGCCTCATACTTCATCTTTAAAGGGATGTTACTTAGAACCTAAAGAAGATTTAACATGGCAAGAAATCTGCAGCATCATGCAAACTGCATGCCTGATAGTACTTGTAAAATAGCAAAGAAATTATATCAGATTCAATACATATGGAATGAGTATCTCAAAAATAATAAAAAGATGGTTTATGAATACATAGTGGGTAAGCTACCTTGTCCTTCTGCTTGGTTGATTGGTTCATGTTTAAAAAGGCTGTAAAGTAAGCGGGGTCACAGCATTAGTTGTAGAACACCCAATTTTTTTTTTTTTCTTCTAATGTATCATAATTCATGACATGGCCTTGATTTGGTGTCTGCAGCTGATTCATCCATAATAATGCAGACTCTAGAGTCAATAAAATGCTTAATTCTATGACATCAAAATAGAGTAAATGCGTTGATTGTCATTAGCACACCATGTTCTGTATATGTAGTTCCTTCATTTGCAACAGTGTAAAATACAAAGTATAACAAAATATTTACTTTGTAAATATTTTCTAAATGTGTATTTTGGTACTTCAACAAACAGCACTACACCCCCAGCCCCCCCACCCCGACTCATGCTGCGATACTGTTCATTAGCTCCTTCAGGGAGATCTTGAGCTGATATTCTCTCCAACATGCTTTGGGGCTGTGGTGCCATCTCTGCCCAACTGGACATGCTGGGACAAACTCCAAAAGGGATCTGATCGGGTGGTAACCTGACCTGATGAATGAACTGCAAGTAGCAGCCGCTCCACTTCAAGTTCCACCTGGATGCACAGGCTTCTCACTCTATTGCCCAGCTGCAAACAGTAAGCGTCCAATAGAAATTCATTTCAGTCTAATTTTCATGATCTCGTTTCAGTGGCTGCCTAATGTTTGTGAAAGGTGAGGATTATTAAAAAAAAAATCACACTAACAAATGGAAACTTTGGCCTTAAACTTGGTGTCCCCTTCACCACAGTCAACTGTGCAATCCCTCCATGACGAGGTCACAATCCATCCATATGTCCATCTCTCCATCCATCCTACCATCGCTTATTATATATTGTTGAACTCTTATTTTTGAGACAAAGATCCATCTCTAAAAGGGCATGCATTTTATTTAAACATTGGTAAGGTTATAAATATGTCACACAGAGGCAAGAGTTTGATTTAGAGTATGCAAAAAATATAAACAAGTTCAAATTTATACTCCAAAATGTTGCATTTCTTCTATACTGAATAAATGGTCAATTAAATGAAAGACTGTAATGTTATGAATTGAATTCATCTGTTGGGAGGTTTATTTCAAATCAGTTTGACGAAGCCATATGTATACAACCCACCTGCTTTCTTAAGAATCTGCTCTTTGAATTTGTCATCTGACAAAATAACACATTGATGAAAGCGTTGGAAAGACATTTTCTTTTTCTTCGTGACTATTTTCATTGGCATTATTGACACGGACACCATTTGTGCCTCTATAGAACTTGCAGGCATTAACTCTTTCAGATGGAGCAACAGCAGGGACAGCTCATCATATTAGCAAGAAACAAACAGAGCTGAGCCAACCATATCAATTGTATATGGTTATAAGGTGGGGTTTGTGGCAGTGAAGGCTTATTGCAGATATAGCACAGAGTACCGATTGCTATTTGTTCAACAATGTTGTTTGGACAACCAAGGACTTACTTGGTGTTGGTTTACATTTACCTTATTTCTTCATATTCAATGGTTATAAGCCTTCTGTTGGTCTGCAAAAAACATTTTACAATTTAAATCTCATCTTCACTCTCATATCAGGTCTTTTACAGATTTTTTTTTTTTTTTTTTTTGAGACAAAGCAACTCATTTGGTCGTTTTCAGAAGGAGGGTCTTCTTTAATGGTATTACAGTACAGATACCATGTTTTTGCATTCTCATATATTCTGTAGAAAGACATGAATACTGTTACTCCTATGCTGGCTCTGTCAGGTGAGCCTGATCCACTAAGCAGCATCTTCACACGGCCCGACAGCCATGAAAGAACTTAAAATGTAGCCTCCTATCACGAGAGCATCGCCACTGTTCTTAGTGTGTTGTGAGCTGACAGTGAAGCGTGTTACACATTCCAGATAACACACAGATGGAATAGGTTGCTGATATGGCAGAGCTGCAGTTAGGCAGCATGGGGATAAGGACAAAATTGAAAATTTTAATCTGTAGTATCTACACTAGACACTTGAGGCCCTTCATTTGCATTGGGAACAGTTTACATTCTATCAGGAAAATCATGTCAGTTTTTCTCTTTTATGGCGAAAACATCATATTTGTTATCACAGGTCTGACATTAATACCAACAGTCAAAAGATTTGACCAAACCAAACCCAGCAGTTTCTGATGTTCTTTCATTAACCCTAAAATGGCCTCACCGAAAATCTGAGTGGTATTCTGAGCTTCGGTTTTATTGTGTTTGATAAACATCTTTCTTTAAATAGTTACCAGATGCGTCTCTCAGTTGTGGCACAATGAATACTCCATCACTCATTCACCAGGCTTCCCGTATGGAAATTAAAGTGTGATGATTTGTTTTTTTCCTCAGCATGAAGCGAGTGTCGGATTTTGAAAGCAAACCTCAGGGAGCAAATGTAATGCAGGTCATGAAATCCTGACTCCTTATTTACGGAGAGTCAGAACATACAGAGGCAATGTGTGTAAAGCCTGATGAGTTGCAGACTGCTGAACACATTAGATTACTTTTAGACACAATTGTGATTACTTTTATTTCACAAGATTTGCTCATCCTGATAGTCCAAAGGGAAACAGCAACCGAAGGCCCTGAAGTAATCACTTTTTTTTTTTCTTTTCAAACAAACCATAAAATAAAACAGCTGAGAGTTTCCATGTAGAGATAGCATTTTTAAAATGATCCAAATACTATTTTCTGATTAAATTACAATGTATAGGCTTATGCAAATGTCCCTTTCCTGCATTAGCTTCCTGATGAATTTTGAAACCATTTTAAAATTTTGACTTATAAGGCCTTAAACAGGTTTACGTGTTTACCTAAACAATAGCTGCAGATGTGTGATCTTAATAGTTCTGTTTATTCTGCTTCTCTCATTGCTGTAAAAAAATGAAAAAAAAAACAACCCACTAATGCAAACAAAGTTATAACTTTGAAGCATGTTCATGAGTCCGCAGGTTGAAAGTAGAAAGCTGAAAAAATATCCTCTCTCACCCATTCCGAGGCTGTTCATCTCTCAAGCTCGGGTTCTCTACCAGAGTCCTGGGAGCTTGAGGGTCCTATGCAGTATCTTAGCTGTTTCTAGGATTGCACTTTTCTGGATGGAGATTTCTGATATATCACAGGGTCGGTGTTGGACCCACTTCTCCAGTGTGGGGGACACGGACCCAGTGCTCGGATCACTATGGGTACTACTGTTGCTTCCTGTATGGGATGTACCACTGGCAGATCACCAAAGTGGCCAATATAAACAAGTCTTATCAATGGCGGAAGAGGGCTGGACTGAAGGACACACAGAGGCACTAGTCATGGCAGCACAGGAGCAGGCTCTAAGCACCAGAGTGATTGAGGCCAAGATCTACCATACCAGGCAGGATCCCAGGTGCAGACTATGCAAAGGAGCCCCTGAAACATTCCAGCATCTCACAGCAGGGTCCAAGATACTAGTAGGCAAAAAATACATGGGGCGCCATAACCAAGCAGTGTACAGGAACATCTGTGCAGAATATGTACTGAAGACCCCTAAGTCCCAATGGGAAACTCCCCCCAAGGTGATGTAGGATGAGAGGGCTAAGATCCTCTGGGACTTTCAGATCCAGACAGATAAAATGGTGTTGGCCAACCAACCGGACATAGTGATCATGGATTAGCAGCAGAGGAAAGCTGTAGTGATCGATGTATCAAACCCTAATGATGGAAATGTCAGTAAAAAGGAGAATGGGAAACTGCAGAAGTAACAAGGCCTCAAGGAAGAACTGGAGAAGGCCTGGAGGGTGAAAGCAACTGTAGTATGCATAGTGATTGGAGCACTGGGGGCCGTGTCCCCCATACTGGAGAAGTGGCTCCAACAGCAGATACCTGGTGAGACATAAGACATTTGGTTTAAACCTTGAATTTCCCCTCGGGGATAAATAAAATATCTTTGATTTGATATATATATAATATATATATATATATATATATATATATATATATATATATATATATATATATATATATATACTGTATATATTGAAGTTTGATGATATTGTGCCAGGATGTGAAGTTAGAGATTGATGTGTGGTTCCATGGAAAGTGACTTAATTAAGAGGAAGCAGAAGACTTTAAAGGAAGAATTTGCCATTGAATGAAGTGCTCTTTTTAGTTGCCTAATTAGGTAATGCAGAGCAGTTATTTTTGCTTGCTAGGCAATACATTATGGATCAGCACCACTCATCTCATGGCAACAAACCAAATCAAACAGAACCAAATGCTGCAGCAGTAGACGGATCTGGCAGGCATTTTGCAATCTCAAAACAATTCTGCTTTTCATTTTAGATGAGCATCAGTGCATTCATGTAAAATATGCTTCATCTACATCTGTACTTGTGTTTTTCCTGACATAGCATATTCTGCTCTATAGTTCCAAAACAACTTTTTTTTTATTTTTTTTTTTTTTTAATTTTATTATTTAATCAATCTCCTTTGCTAAATTGGACTGATGTGAATTTAAGTTTGTGCCAATAGGATCACATACGGAAGATGATTTACAATTTAAAAGACACGGATGAAACTGTTCCAAGCACAGTTAATTTTGATAATCCACAAAGTGTTATGAGTGCCTCTGCCACATACAGGTGTGGCTGAGGTGGTAACCGTTCAAATGACTTACTGCAATCACTAAGAAAAAGCCTCACATACAGTTCAGTTTAAGTCCAGCTGAAAAGTGGCCATGGTCCAGGACTATATGGGCTTTTAATACAGTAGGAAAAATGATATCTTGGTTGAATGTGGATCTAATATGATGTGTATATATGTGTACTTATAGAGGTATATGTATGTCTAATGGATCAAATATCCCTAATGTTTTGTGAGTAATGTATTTAGATTAATGGCATAAAAAACCTCCCCAACAAGCTCTATAACTTTATCTTCCAGCTGGGGAGGTTGTCATATGTTAAATGTATTTATCACAAGATAATGCTGCTTCAGATTTGTATTACGAAAAGCAAAAAAAGTAAGGTCCTTGATTTATGGTCCCAGGCTGACAGTGGGATATAGATAAGTATGACGCATGCTGAATTATGACTTAGAAAAGATGCATTTCTATACAACATTCACTGTATTCATAAAAAAGAACAAAAAAAGCTGCAGATCTGTGACAAATAACTGAAGTTGAATAATGGTTTCTCGAGTTGGAGCAGCATATTATACATCTTTACTTCATGGATTATTCATGCACTCCATACCTGTCACATTCTTATCAACATGGCAAACATCTAACAGAAAAATCACCCCCCCTTCCAGACTAAAACAAAAATGATCATCCTGCCACCCACACAGAATCTTCAAAAGATCAATACCGCTGCTGAATACGTGCAAAGTATTTCAAACGAAAAGAAACAACAACAAAAAACAAAACCAAAATCACAAGGTGTGATGATGACAGTGACAAAAAGCAATCTGTGTGGAATTTATAAATTGGTGCGCTATGAAAAATAAGCATTTCTATTCCTCAAGGAGGCTAAAGGAGCTGGCAGTTTCTCTCATAACCCCCTCATACTTTAGGTCTCAGAACTGATGCAGAGGTGGAGTGCTGATCTTATTCAAAATTGTGTGCAGGTAAGCAAAGCCTTGTAAGAAAGCCATACATTATGTCCTGTTGTGTGATTTTTTTTCTTTCTTTCTTTTTCAGTCACTGCATTTCTCATTGTCAACCAAAGCCTCTTCTTTATATCACATGCTGCTGTTTGTATCAAGGATTATATACCTTTAAATCCTATAAATATAGTATGTGAAGCAAGATGCATGGAAAAGTAAATAAAAAAAAAGAATTATTATTTTAAAAAAGTATTGATTAATGAGATCAAACTTACATTAGAGGAGCAAATGGTGAGTTATTTCTACAAACACGGCAAATTGCATAAACCGTGTCTTTTTACCAAGCACAAGTGTACACTGAATTGTGAGGGAAATCAACTTTATTTTTGTATTTATTATTTTTTGTGTGGGTTGAAATAAACTTAAAAAAAAAAAAAAAAAAAAAACCTTGGCCATGCTTCTATTTACTTCTTTATCCTTAATTCCATTAGTGTGGATTGCAGAAGGAATTGACACATTTATGGAACATTTATACTTGTGGTGGTTTCGATTCTACTTAAAGTTTGTGCTGTTTCAACAATATAAGTAAAATGTATGGAATTCAATGGTAAAATAAATATTTGAATTCTTCAGAAGAAAACAGAATAAGTTGTTATTTACTGGACATTCATGTTCTTCTGCCTTCAGAACATGTGGACCTCATTTTCCTGAGCATTTGCACGTTTGTTAAATTATTCTGGTTTTTATCTTGATGATAATGATGTCTGGAACTCTAAAATCTTCCTAAACCTTACCTAAATATCTTTTTTTCCCAATTAGTTATTGTTAATTTTAATTACTGGCTGACATGATTGTGGTGGTAGTGATCATTGGTGATTGAACTTTTTACGCTATCTCTAAGGGAATGTTCAGCCACAGTGCAGAGGTAACGGGTTTAGCCACTTGTATCCATGACCTTGTTCTTTTGGTCACTATCCACAGCTTGTGACCATAAGTGAGAGCAGGAATGTGCATTGACTGACTTGAGAGCTTTGCCTTCTGGCTCGCTCCTTCTTCACCATGTCAGACCGATGTAGAGTCGGCATCACTGACAATGTTGCACCTTTCAATCTCTCACTCCTTTCTTCCCCCACTCACGAATAAGACCCCAAGATAATTGAACTCCTCCACTTGGGGCAGAATGTCATTCCTGACACAAATTCCAGGCACACTCAGCTGCAAATCACTGCAGTGACCGTAGGATATAGTGGGCTGATAAAGCCAAGAGAGTTACAACATCTCCAATAAACAGAGAACCAATAGAGCGACTGCTAAACTTGACCCCTGAACACCCCAGCTGCATGAAAAAATATTTCTATGAAAGAGGAGATGAACAGAATCAGTGACAAAGGACATCCTCGGCAGAGTCCAGCTTCATGTATAAGGAGGTTCATCCATCCATCCATCCATCCATCCATCCATCCATCCATCCATTTTCTTAACTGCTTGTTCCAATTAAGGGTTGTGAGGAAGCTAGAGCTCATGCCAGCAATAACTGGGCGAGAGGCAGGGTACACCCTGGACAGATCGCCAGTCCATCACTGATAAGTTGGTCCTGTAATCCATACTCTTGGAGCACTTTCACAAGAATTCCCTGAGGGAGAAAGTTGAACACCTACTTGCAAGCTAACAAAGCGCGTGTTGACTGGTTGGGTGGAAGTCCATGCTCCCTCTGAGACTCTGCAGAGGGTGTAGAGCTAGAATGAACACCCCACATCATAATCTGAAGTTTACATATCTGACAGACTTGAGCTAATGGATGTCATGGAGTATAGTTTTAAAATATGGGTGTTATTCCTTTCTAGGATTTGGAATGTCAGACACTGCCTAGTGCAATGGGTTGTTTCATGCTGTAAGTCATACATATGATTTGCAGTATTATTATGTTGACTAACCAAACTTGTAATGTTTGTGAAGCCACTCAGCCCGCTTGCACCCTGTATTTTTTAAAATAAACAAAAATACAAAAAAAAAATTATTTAATATTATTTGAACATAAGATGCATTTAATATCATTTATTATAATTTCATTTTAATATTTATTTATTTGAAACGCTTAATATAACTAACTTTGTAACATGTATTTACTGTCATGAACTGGTCATGTATCCAACTGTTTAAACTTAGTGTGCACCTCTTTGTTTTCATCTTGTCACTCCACTATCTGCTTGGTTATGTTTAATATACTGTCTTTGTTTGACATAACGGTTGTTTGAATGTTGCTAGCCAACAACTAGCTAATGATGCTGGAGAGGGACTGGCCCCTTTTGTTATAGAAAACTTTCCAGCCATCTGCATCTTTGTATTTTAGAAAATGGCTGTAGTGTTCGTAGTATTTCTGTTCCAGGTGTGAGGCTGACGTTACCTTGGTGATGATACATTTATAACAGACTGCAACATTATGGGTGAATGGCAATTTTCTTAAATCAGGTAAATGACTTTTATCATTATTGTCATTACAGGCAATAACTCCATCCATAACTGCAAGGACAAGTTATCTGTTACTAATGTTTGATAGTTTTTTTTTAAGCTAGCGATCATGAGTCAATACTGTTATCCAACGAAATACCAGTATAAAGATTTAAAGGAGTAAATTTAACTTTGTACAGAGTATTTGTTTTATAACAATACACTGTTCTTTTGCATGTATTCTTAAACAAGAATAAAGTGTTAAACATAAACAAACAGCAAACAAATCCCTGCTTTAAATGGATTGATTTACATTCACGCAAATAACTGAAGTGACATTGAACGCACCTCATTGCCTGCTGCTATCACACTGGAAGAAAAGATGTCCTTATCTTCTTAATCACACTTTATGTTCAAAATCATGGCTCAGAGGTTTATGAAAAAGAACAGATTGCATTGATCTGTCAAAACACTTTAGTTTCTAGCGTTGTGGTGGCATGCCGCAAAATCCCGGTTAGCACGTCGCTCCTCGTCAAAACATTTGTTCCGCTTCAGTAAGTTCTGCTTAAATCCGTGCTGTTGCTACAGGGTTCGGTGGCCAGTAAACTGTATAATCGGTGAGAAATGTGAACCTGAACATAAACAAAAAATAACCCAAATTCACTGTAAGTTAAGCAGACTAACTGTTTAAACAATATTTGAAAACTAAACCTCTGATTCTTAGTGCTTTACAATACAAATATATAGAACATGCGTGTGCTTCTAAAAGGAAATAGTCTTCTTTATGAACTAGGCCTGCCTTCCATTTTTTGTAAAAAAAAAAAAAATTAAATAAAATAAAGGTATTGGTATAATAATTTTTATAGCAAATGTGGTTTATTGTGTCACATATCTAAGCACTGTAAACATTTTAAGGATCAGTTTTTGAAACTAAAGTGGTGATTGAATGTTTTCAGATAGTGCTGCAACTGCTGTCCTTACTCTGAAAAGTTCATGTTTTATTCTTGTACAGTTCCTGCAGATAATGACAGTTTTTGCCAATGATAAATATCCAATGCTCCCACCTAATTAAAAGGAAGATTTTAGTCACATACACTGCTGTATCTGTCTAATCCTGGTGGACATTCTCATTACCTAACAGCAGGCGTGTTGGCCTTGTGTGTCCTGAGATTGTCCTGTAACCAGATGGTCACAGGTTCAATCTTTGAAAGGGCCAACTTGCAATGTCATGGTGTCCTTTAGGAAATAACCAATCCCTTCCTGCACTGCCGTGTTATTTGATCTGGGTAAAAAGTGTCACATGAATACAGGAGGTGTTAGTTTAACAATGCAGAGGGAAGTGTGGAAGTGTGCAATGGTAGATGGAGGGCCTGGCCTTTGTTTTAGCTGAGCAACATCCTCTCCATTGGTCTGTCCATGTCCCTGACTCTTGCATCAATGAGATCATGTTTTATATGGCATCATTACATGTGACAGCCCATTTATTAGCACTGAGGAAAACAATTTGAGTCAATGCCTCTGCATCTCACAGAAGTCCATAATGGCTGCTTTTAGTGCCAATGTAGCTCAGTTATTCCCTTGATTGTTCTGCTGTGGGAATGCCTGCATGTCAAGTTTCTGCCTTCACACCCTGGTAGCTATATTTTACAGCTTAATGTACTCGTTTGATTAAATACATTTGTCATATCAACACAAGTAAATGAATATTTGCTATGAAATGTTAGTATGAACTCACATGGCTTGTCGCTCCTCTTCTAAGGCTACTTGATCTTTTTTTTTTTCATGGCGGTCTTTAGGCAGCAAAATTTGCTAACTGATACACAAGTGGTAGAAAACAGCATTTAGTCATTTTGATATTTTAAATAGCAGATAAAGACAAAATGAAGGTAGTACACTGCAGGTGAAAAGGGTGAATTTTGTAACCACCAGGTATACATTTTCAGAAAATTGTATGTTTGCAAATGCAAAAAGATCTGACGGACTTTATCCGAGTCACCTTGGGTCTCATGTACTGGCAAATAAATGACACTATTCCATACAATCATCTGTACAGTCCTGACTATTCATATCACACACCTCAGCTCCCTGGTCCTTCTGGCCAGGGAGCTGTCTGCAACCGAGGTGGCGATGGTTGATAGGGTGCAGTGCTGCTGGTGCCTGCCATTGCGCTGCCCCGCTGCAAACGGCTCCTCGGATGGGGTTTTCATGACTAGTCCGTCTTCACTTAGCTCTCTCATTTAGATGTATCTAAAAAGGGGGGAGGGAGAGATCTTTTTATATCTTGTGTCTGTTTGTGTGTTTCCTTTATGTCTGATTTTAAACTGTAAAGCGCTTTGAGTCACATGTTTTATGTTGGAAAAGCGCTTCATAAATAAAGTTTGATTGATTGATTGAATGCAAATTAGGTATTATTTGGACAGAAATTCCTAAACATGCAATTATTTTCATTTAAGACGGGTTCCAAGTTCTTTTGGAAGTTTGTCCATTAGTCAAACCTTTTTACAGAAAGGGCTTTGGATATGCAAATTTATAACTTCATTGTTTCATAAATACTAAAAATAAACAGAAAAATCTATTTTTTTCCTGTGTTTCAGGGATGATTTATTCTATAAATCAGACTGTAGCATAACTGGCAGGTTTGGTCTCAGTCAATGCTGCTATGAGACCCACAATAACAAATTGTTGTGCTAAAATACAATTTACAGACATCATTTCGAAGAAAATTAATAAAACAAAAAAGCACAACATTTGTAACATTAAAGGTGGAGTATGTAAGATTTTCAATATTTTCAAAATAAATTAACTAAAAAAATAACTACAATTATAATTAGATAGTTTTTTTTAAACATGTCGGTTCCAGTCTGTCCATATTTGATGTGTTATTAAATTACAAGTTTAATTAATGACAAAGACCCTTCTTAAATGTTTGCCTACCAGTAAAAACAAAGTGCTTTTTGTCATTTGTCATTAATTAAACTTGAAATTTAATAACGCATCAAATATGGACAGACTGGAACCTACATGTTCAAAAAACTATCTAATTATGATTGCAGTTATTTTATCAGTTCATTTATTTAGAAAATATTGAAAATCTTACATACGCCACCTTTAAAGCCGACAAACGTACACATTTAGAAACTTCATCTGGACACAAACAGCCACATTCTCAGACATCTACAGTGGACAGACCTTCTGTCCTTATACTTTTCTGTTCTATTTCTGGTCGGTTTAAGTGAAGTCCAGGTTGTCCAAAACTTTTTTATAAGGGGAACATACCTCATGCCTCATTCATGAGGCAAAATATTGTGCATATTAATATGAAAGGGGACATCATCTTCTTGCGCCCTGGCGAGGGGACGGGAGTAAGGATGTGTACGTAGTTATCTGCAGTGATTAATTTCAGGGACAACACTTTAGAATTTGGTGAAATGATCTTCACTCTGTGTGCTGTTCATGCGCAGTTGTGGCAAACTGGTCAGCTGACCAGTTCGATCAAACTTTACCACTGATCAGACTCATGACGTTGAATTTTCAAGGTCACCATGGTAACTACTTCTTCTACACACTGACCTGAAAAACCAAACAAAAAGCTCATCTTTGTGGAGCTTAGTGAATTCACAAACATTTTATTTCCTTTTTTTTTTTTTGTCTTTCTCTTACAGCATAGTCCATTCAAATGTATCAGATCCATTTTGGGGCCTGGGTATAACTGGAAAGTACAGTTTAAGGCACAAGCTTTGTGTTACTATCAATAATACTTTTGTGTTTTACAATGTGAACACACACTGCTAACATTATATTTGTGTTCAAGGTAGCGATGCACAATTCTTTTTTATAGATGCGGACTCCTGATAAGCCTGACAGAAAACACACAATATTTGAGTCATGCATTCATTGCTAAATATGTCAAATATCTAAAATCAGATTTAAACTTTATTGGAATTCTGTTTAAACTTAAAATGAATCGAAATGAGAAATGTTAGTTTAGCAAATAAAGGTTAGTAAGTCTACAAACAGTACTTTGTATTGCACTGCATAAAAGCTTTTTTAACATTACTGGAGGCTACATTTTTTTTAGAAATATGGATTTTAAGTCTTATCTCTCTCTCTTTCACACACACGCACACACACTTTTTACATACAGCTCTTGGCACTACACTAGATTTTGGAGGGTTTCCAAAATTTTACATTCTGACTCAAAAGGTTGCCCAATTTTATTATGAATAAAATTGATATCCTATTGGTTATTCCTTATCTCTGTCTTCAGCCCAAACCTGAAGACATCTGTAGAAACATTAGCTCTGCTTGAATAAAAGGTAGCTCTTTCCAAAAGCAGCTCAAGTATATTCATTCATTATATGCACATACTGAAGTGCATTTACAAAGAGTCAAACGTCTGGGTCAGAGTGAAGGTCAGCATCGGCAGCCAAGTCAGAGTCCTCATCAGTTTCAGGGAATGGCTGGGGGAGCATCCACATCCCGTACTCAGTTTTTATAGTCACGTCTTTCCCTACTATGCTAACAGTCACTTTCACTTGCACAGGCGCTCCTCCACGCACACAAGCAACTTTCACAGACACTGCCTTTTCGCTCCCACAGGTTTTTAAATAAAATTCAGTAAGATCTGTATCACTGATTGACTGAAAGCAGATTGGTATTTACTGTCTGATTTACAGTGTTGATAGATGACAGTGAAGCATATTTATTTTGACTCAGTTTTTTTAAATCTCACTCATCCCTGATAATTAAAAAATGAATCTACAGTTATGTTCTGATTGGTTTAAAGGCATTATAATGCCAAATAGGGCTTAGAAATAAGACAAGAGTGAAAGAAGACTTAAAAATTGGGCTGCTTTTCCCAAGATGTAGATTCCAATAAGTCGGTGAACCACTCCGAGTTAAGGTCTGATTTACTTTTAGTCAGACATGTTGCAACTCTTGCATGACATTTTTTTTTTTTTTTTTTTGTTTTGTTTTGTTTTGTTTTGGTGAAGTCATGTCTCTGTTGATTGTAATTTCCAGGCTTTATTATTATAATTATTCTCTCTTCACTGGGTGCTACAGAACAGCACAAGGACAGATGCTATTAGCACTAATAAACTACTTCAAAGTGAAACAGGGAAACAGCTATCCCTTTCATCATCACTAAAACTTTTTTTTTTTTTTTTTTTTTACATCAAAACATGATATTAGGTAATAACATGGCTTCGATATGCTATTTTCAGTTGCAGCGCTGGAGAAATTGTTGCAATGGCCCGTTGTGTGCGGCTTGGTTGCTTTGTAGGATGTGGCAGCTCTGTGCTGGGATTTGATAGGGATCGAGTAGTAATGGGTGGGCAGTGTTGGGGAGCGCTCAGCTTTCCCAAAGGATTCATCTGATGAGCCTGGATTGGACTCATCTGCTCTGTTTATCGATTTGTTTTTGCCATACACACACCTCCGTATAGTTCAGAGCTTTGTTTTTTTTTCTTTTATCAGTCAGTTCTAACTAGTTCTCAACAATATCTCATCTCATCTGTGCCTCGTCTGGACTTACTTTGTTGTTTTGATCATTGTTGTAAGAGGGAATTGTGATTGTGTTTGTCTTCGAAATAAATAAAAATGTATATCTACGTAGATAAAATCATATTTTGATATGTTGTCTCCATCTTTGTGTTGTTTATGGTCATGAATGAAGGCTGCCAATAACTTGATGGAAAATTAAAATTAAAAAAAAAAAAAAACTATAAAAAACTTTATAAAAATTTAGTTTTTCACTTCCACATCATTAAGAATTTGAATAGCATTTGTGAACATCAATACTTGTACAATGCACTGAGTTTCCTTAGAAAAAACACAATGTTTTTTTTTATACATGGTTAATTGCAGTCCTTAGTTCTGCACTATACTGACCTGATGTTATCTTAAATGTTCTCAGAAACTTTGTGACAAATGACAAATTTCAGCAAACAGAGCTGGACGCAGGAGGTATATGAGCTGGTAACTAGTTATTTTATGACACATAAACCTTTATTCTAGAAACATAAATGAAATCTGACTAGTTGATTTTTGTTTTCTACCCCAAACTTTGTGAAACAGCCAACAGAGGGTTTAAGAACAAACTCATTTGAGTATTTTCTTTCCAAAAAAAAAAAAAAAAAAGAAGTTTATTCTTCATTTAAAACATGGATTGTCTGTGTTTTTACTGCTGCCTCTACATTTGCTGAGACGAAGCCACTTAGTGTGCTAAGGAATGCAAATGCTAGTTTCAGAAGTCATTTTCACACAACCAAACAACAAATTGTTCCGATCCAGTCAATCAGGTATTTTTTTAAAGCTGAAAACCACAGAATAATGACACAGTATTAAGCAAAGGAGCATGATGGAGGCAGTTTAAGTGTCTGGCTGTATTCTTTTATTTTTCTTTTTGTGCTTTTTCTCAACCTTTTCCCCAAATGCTCCCTGCTTGTATGTGTTTCTCTGTGCCCTTTAGGTGTGGTTAGCCGGGTGGTTTGGTGATTGCTCATTCCACAAACCTGTAGTTTATCATTGTTTATCTGCTGTGGTTGGCTAACCATGCAGTACTCAGCTGTCTTCTGTGTCTATGACTTCTTTAAACTCTTAAGTTAATCCTGCTCTCTGACTATATAGGAAATAAAACTGTGCTCCAGCCTATCAGACTTCAATGCTCATCCTCATTTGGCTGATCGTAGCTTGATTTTTTACCTCTGCAATAACTACCAATCAGTACATATAGATCCTACTGTAACTCAAGCAGCAATTATCAGATCCATCAAACAATCTAATCACTGAGCTGACAATTAACTCAGCTGTTCATCACTTTACCTGTCTCACACGTCTCATCTGTACATCTTTCAGTAGTCTCACATCGAGAAACAGAGAGAAATCTTTTATCAGTGTTACATGAAGTTTAATTAATCCGATAAGATCACCCGTTGCCTCATGCGAAGGCAACTACATACAAGCCTGCTCCAGGTCATTTGGATTCATTGTTTTACAAAGCAGTCAGTTCTGAAAAGAAATAGACATGAACAGCAAGAAAAGAAAGTTCAGAACACAAAAAATACTTGACTAAACAAAAAAAACAAATGCAAATGAAGAGGTATTGCACAGGATGACTGGATACACCAAACAATTAGCAATCTGAACATACCTATGTCAACAGCACCGATGTCACTTGGAAGGAGTTGTCTCTGGTGATTACTGCAAAGTACAGTCAAATATAGTGTGTGTATATATATATATATATATATATATATATATATATATATATATATATATATATATATATATATATATATAATTATATATTAGTGTTTAAGGGTCAATGCATTTTATTTAAAATCATGTAATGTAATTATGCAAGATTATAGTTTACAATACCTTAGCAGGCCAACACAATGTAATGAGTTCAACAGAACAAATGACAATAACAATTTAGACAAAGGATTTTATGTTGCACAATAATGAGAAGAACAATAAGAAAAAAAACGTAAAGATAAGAGCCTTGTTGATATCAAATTAATAGTTGTACCCCATGGACCAGTGTCCAAATTGAGATTTTTAAGTGCAAAGTGGTAAGTGCTTTACATAATAAAGTGCATTAATGAAATAGCAAAGAAAGCCCACTTATGTATTGCATATTTAAACTTCTACTAAATTTCAAACCTAGCTGACCCTGTATGTCACATGGCCTCACAAGTCTGTTCTGTTTTCAACATGTTGAAACACACACCGTATTGTGATTCTAACACAATATAGAGGAAAAAGCAGGTGTATTGTGTTAGGTTGTGGGAACAGTATTGATCTGATGTGGAAACGTGTGTTCTAGTAGATTCTTCAACATAATAATACTTTTTGGAAAAAAATCCTACCATTTGAAGCATTTTGAAGGCATTTGTGGGCAGCAACAGAGTGTGTCGCTTGCAGCAATGGAAAAAAAAAACAAAAAAACTTGCAAAATCTTCTCAATCTATCTAATGTCAAAAAGCTTATCTGCTGTTGACTTTTATTTGGTGTTGTTTATGTAATTGGAAGATTAAAGTCCAAACAAAGACAACCTCAGTGGCATGTCGAAGAACCGTAAACATCCTCAAAACCCTGGTACTTCCTTTTCATGCTTTCTGCTGATTTGGTCACACACTCTTGTGGGTTAGCGTTGCATTCTTCAACCAGTATATGTCAAAAGTTAACCAGTTTGGTTGTGCTGATCACTCTAAGACTAAACACGTTCCCAAACTCATCCCACAAGTGTTAAATGATGTTGCGGTCAGGACTGCTGGCAGGTCATTCCCTCCTTTCAAATCCTCAAATTCTAGAGCTTTTCCTTTCCGTGGGTGTGATCATTGTCATCCTTTATGGTTACAGCTTTTATGGAGGCAGAGTGATGATGTGGAGCATCATAAGCCTTGTGTTTGTGATCCTTGGAGCATCATAAGCCTTGTGTTTGTGATCCTTGGATCCTTGGATTCATATCTCTGCAATTTCAATGCAGAGATATGAATGACATTCTGCAACCAGTGGCAATCACATATCTCCACAGCGTGGAACCAAACTCTTATAGGATGAAAATGTCTAACTCATCAGTGAGTTTTGTCAATTTTTTTTTTTTTTTTTTTTTTCCAGAATTTGGCAGGTTTTAATGGGCCCAAACCACATACCCAACACTTCTCTTCTCCGACAAATGCATTATTGAGGATATTAGAATAACACAGTAAGAGACAATAAACATATAAATGCTTGGTAACACTTTAAGATAACGGCACAAATAAGATACTGAAGTAATCCGCAGTGTGTGGTGAACTAACGCATTTATTATCGAAGACTTTATCATAAAATCCTTTTGCTCATTATGAAAGAATGATGATCTCAATGTTGATTTATGTGAATACTTGACACTTAATTGATAATCAATTCATAAACATTAACCCACCGTTCACTCATCAATATGTAGACAAATTTACCAGTTTATATATAAATATATAATTTAATTCCCTACTGCTCATTTTTATTTAATGTAAGACACACTCAAAGAAGTTCACTTGGGGGAAAAACTCTTGGAGTGACTATTATGGTTGTAAAATCCCTGTATTAATGCAGTCTATTTAACAAAGATATGAAACTGGCATATATGGAAATGTTTTATATCAAATAAATAACTGCTTTAGAAACAAACAAAATAAAACCCTACAATGAACCTTTATTAATAGTCACTCTCAGCGCTTTTACATATCCATGTTCACCCAAGTGAACTTCTTTAAGTGTGTCTTGCATAAAAAAAAAAAGGAGCAGGGAATTAAATGATATAGTTGTATCTAAACTAGCAAATTCATCGACATATTAATGAATTAACAGTGAATTAATGTTCATCAATGATAATCAATAGGGGGTCAAGCAATCACATGAATTAACATTGAGATCATCATTACTTCATGATGAGCAACAGGGATGCATGATAAGGTCTACATTAATTAATGCATTAGTTCATTAAGAGTTACAGAATACTTACATATATGATTTGTAAAATTATTGCAAAGTGTTACAAAATGCTTTTTTTAGAGAGAGAGGGAGAGGGAGAGAGCACTGCTTTGACCAACAATACCTTCATACAAAGGGAAATTGTTCAAACTCTGACTTCCCGATGTGTTGGCCAAGAGCTCGTCAGTCTACTCAACATTCATACCGCACTGTCTCCCTAGGGAGAACTTAAACCGCAGCAAAGCCTGACATTGTACTGGGTTGGGCTCAGGAAAGACAGATCTCCCCTGTCTTACTGCAGAGATTTGAGGTGCGAGGTAATGACAGCGAGCTTGCTCTCAGAGCATACCAGAAAACAATTTAGATAGAAGCTGCATCGGCTTCAAGGCCTCCAAGTTTCCGAGCGTCTTGTGAAGATGTAGCAAAGGGAACGAGGCACAAAAGTTCTTGGACAAACACAATGCATATAACATTCTGAAAGGGTCCCTGGGGGATATTTTGCATTCCAGTTCACACCAAATAGTGACCTCTGCAATCACTCTGTGCAATCATGAAAAAAAAAAAGAGTACTTTGAGGTGATTTTTTTCCTACTCAGAAATAAACTATGATTATGGGAAGTTGAATTTCGATATAAAAGGAAACAAGTATTTGGCTAGAGGTACGGTGAGATGAACTGGACTTGCAGAGGGTAACAATTGTTTTTACATATGCAAACCAATTTCCCTCTCATTAAGAACACCCATGAAGCACAGTTTATGTACCCACATGCCCACCATAGAGAAATGAACAAGTCTTAAATCCTTTAACAGTATATATGTGTTAATATTCTCAATGCTTATGTGGTGTTGCGGGAATACCAAGGATCGATTAATGAACTGACAGAGTCCACTTAGGCTTCACTATGCAGAGCATGCTGTACGAGTAAGGTAATTGACAGCTTGGAAGCCCAGTGGGTGACTTGAGTGATGAGTGTGTTGCTTTAATAGGTTTGCTTATTTGGCCTCTAATTTATTTAAACTGAGCAATGACATTCAGAATAAATAAAAAAAATAATAAAATTGAACTGAATACAAATTCTAACCAGTTCAGTGGGACTGGGAATAGAATGTATTTTCACCTCAGCTGTGTTTTGCACACATCATGCAAGATTAAGGGAGCTTATGACATTTACCTATGGCAAAAATATAAACACTGACATTAATAAAGATTTGATCAGAAGGGTTGAAAAACTACAAATCTCACTGAACGCACCTGCTTTGGACATTTATGAAGTAGTTTGTGTATTCCCAAAAATAAAATCTTGCCTTAGCGTCATGAGGATATTCTCAAAGCATAACATCATAACTAAGTAGTTGGCATAGTGTGCAGAAACATCGGTGCAGAATATGGACGGGAGACATCCAAGTCCCAATGGGACACGCCTTTCCAAGATGGTGGAGAATGATCCAGCGGGACTTCCAGATTCAAAGTGAGAAAATGGTGATTGCCAACCATCCGGCCATAGAGATCACGGATAGGCAGTAGAGGAAAGCTGTGGTGGTTGATGAAGTCATCCCCAATGATGGAAAAATATCTGGAAACAGGAACATGAGAAAATGGAGTGATACAAAGGCCTCAAGGCAGAACTGGTAAAAGCGTGGAAAGGGAAAATAACAACACTACTCATAGTCACTGGGGTACTGGGGGCCATGTCAACCGTACTTCCAACAGATACGTGGAGAAACATCCACATCTCCGTGCAGAAGAGTGCAGTCCTACAGTCCCTGGAACAGCGGAGATAATGTGTGGGACCCTCAAGCTTCCAGGACCATGGTAGAGGACCTGAGCTTAACATAAACAGCCCCCTGGCCTGCCCAGAAGAGATGTGAGGGAAGATCTTTTTGTTTATTTTATTTTTTAATTCAGGGTGGGACAATTAATTAATTACAGACAAGATAACATGTTTAGATAAAATAAAACTAATGCATTTATTTGAAGAACATTTGTCATGGATTCCTGGTACACCGATTACACTTACCCCACAGTAGGCTTCTGCAATAAACTAAGTACTTTGGCGCTTTTTTCTTTTTCCCCCAGACATAATAGACCCTGAGTTTACAATAATAATGTCTATGTCATCCGCAAAACATCGAACCGCTTAGTCCGATTAAGGGTCACGGGGAAGCTGGAGCCTATCCCAGCAGTCTGTGGGCGAAAGGCAGGGTACATCATGGACGGGTTGCCAGTCCATCGCACATACGTGTATATATATATACATATATATATATATATATATATATATATATATATATATACATATATATATATACATATATATATATATATATACATATATATATATATATATATATATATATATATATATATATATATATAAATATATATATATATATATATATGTATATGCGATCACACCCATAGTCATAAAACTGGTAATTATTTGACATCTAATGTTGTTTCATTATGCAACTGGACCATCCTTATTTTTACTTTTTATTGACTGATTGCTCATGTTAATAGCTTTTTTAGGTCTTTCTACAATATGTGACCACAGATTACAATTTAAATTCTGGGGTGTGTGGAGATGCCAAACAAAATAAGAAAAATTTAAAAAAACTATAAAGGTTCTTCTTTTTTAAAGGACATCGTTAAGCAACATCTGCCTCAGCAAATAAGCTGCTGAGTAAGTACAGTGATGAGAGAGGAGTTGGAAATTTTGTCTCACACTTTCTGATGATGTGTTTTGAGGAGAAAGAAAGTCAGTAATTGGACCCTGAAAAAAACATTAGGCAATTAATTATTTTCCAAGGGGCCTTGCATACTCTGTACTTCACAAGAAAAATTAGTTCCAAATGCTAATACTGACTTGAAGTAAGAAATTTTGAATTGGAATAAATAAAATACTTCTGCTTTGAGATGACTTTGGCACACATTTGCATGGGTATCTGATTTGATTTGCATTCCTGTGATCCATAGAATGTATTATCTCTGTGCAATTCAGCATCCCCTCTTATCTGGAACACACTCAATCAATAGACAGCAGCTCTGAATATGGATTACGGATGAATATCTATGTAGCAAGGCTTGCACCGACTGGGAAACAGCTATGCATTAGTGTATTTACTCTTTTATACATATTTGGTTTTATTAGACATGCTACAGTTTAAGTGTAATTTCATACTTTCACTACACAATATATCATTAAATCAGTTCTTAATTCCCTAAAAAGTCAGATATTATTATTAGCTGTTACACATTGACTACTATATTGATAATTATGACGCTCTTACTTCATGATTTTAATGCAGATGTTCTGTAAAGTTTATATATCTTTCTACTTTAAATTGTGTTAAAACAACACAGAAGTCGAAAATCACCTAGTGGGAATGAATGTATTTGTCATCGAAATATACAACGGACTCTACGTTAAACCGAACAGAAGGCTTCATGAACAGAAAAAAATAATCATACACTGTACAGAAGCTGAGAGCAGCTGAATATCTCCCTTGCCCACAGTCTTGGAGCAGAACTCGCGGCTTGATAAATGAGCCAAGAGTCAGAAGAATCTAAAGCTAGATAGCTTCCATTCTGCACCGGAGAAGAGAGAAGTGTCAGCTTTTTCATCCACTGAGTGATTTAGACTGCCATCGGAGAAAACTGATGAGCGCTTTTGAGATTTATGATGCTTTGCCTTGCACATTAAATATAGACTTTGTAACACGTGCTCAGAGCTGCTTTGAAAACCTAATCACATGCTATAGTTGTGCATAAATATGGGAATAGAAAAAAAAAAAAAAAGAAGGACACCAAAAACATCCAGTCGACCCAGATCATTTTAAAACTTGACATATTACACAGCAACATGCATGACCCCAAAATGTCCAGTGATGGACCTTTTATCTTCTTCCTTAAGATGTAATTTCCTATTTCCTGGGTTTTTGTTCACAATGTACAGCTACAGATGAACATTAATTCAATCAGGCAGGAAGATGGAGTGCTTCCAACATGAATCACTGTGCAATTTTACGTAATAGGGCAAATGACTGTGAGAATGACATAGATGCTCTTTTACAGAAGATAGTAGAAACAGGGTGAGCATGGTCCAATATATTGCCATTTTCAGTCAGCATAAGATTAGCCCATATAACCCTGCTGGCAAATGTATTCATATCCTAGCATATCATAGATTAAAAATGGCATTCAATATAACTGCATCATTTAAATGGAGCTATTGCTTGACTGAGTGTTCAATGGCCAGAGTGAATCCGACCTGCATCAAATCTCACTATAAAACTAGATTTACATAAAAATTATTGCTGTGACCTTGAAAAACATACATCACATTGGTAACACAGCCACTAATGTAGGCTCATTTGCATCAGACTCTTGAGAATAAGATGGAGCCGAGGAACAATACATGCATATTTGGCATTTACACACAAACCATTTCAACTTTGGGTTCATTTTAAATATAGCAATTATAGATGTGGATCATCTTTTAATAGTTCACTCTCTGATGCAATGTGATTCACATTGGGCCATAAACTAAAATACACTGGACTGTGACTCACAGGCATTTTTTTTTTATTGCCTCTTGTGCTCATCTACACTCTCTGGAATCCATTTTTTAATCTCCTCACCTTATTGCCTGCAGAAATATTGTCATCACCATACGCCACTTCTGGCTGTGGCCTAAAATTTAAATCAATACATTCATTACCATGTGCAGAATACAAAACAGCTCTGCAAGGCTGAATGGCTGCAGAAGATGAGGAAATTCCCAATGAAATGGAAATATACTATAGAAAGGTAAAGGTTACTTTAATTAAATTAGCATTAGACTTCCTTTACAAAAAAAACCCAAAACATAAAAGTAGTCTCGGCCATGTTTCATATTTCAGAAGTAGCATCATTCATGATTTTATAAACAAGTTTCAAAGTTTTTAATACTCTTGAACCTGTGCTGTAAAGTCATTCTGCAAGTCATGGTCACTTATAATCAGCCACGTCCTTGCAAGCAAGCAAGGTGCAGTGATGGAGTGTTACATAAACAGCAACTTGGTAAGGCTTATTCTGTTGTTCTCATGCCAAAGTACTAATCACAACTTACTTTCAATCCAGCATAATTGTACGTAACAGCGGGTTGAACTGGGATGAGTGCTCTGTGTGATTTCAACGTTGCCATGGCTACATTTGTGCATCAACAAAAGTTTCCTATAAAACATTTATCAAAAAAAAAAAAAAGAAAGGCCTGCATCTGATTGAAATTATTCATGGATATGACAACTTCCATTATGTGATATTTTAAATCTTTGGACAGCAGGACACCAATAACAAAAACAAAATAAGATAAATACTTTCTATGCCAATTCATAGAGCTGTATTGAATAAATCACAACAGCACACAGTCTCTGTCCTCCTCCTCCATAAGTTCACTGACTTAACCATCTTCTGATGTCCTTCTTCTTTCACACACACTTTATATATATATATATATATATATATATATATATATATATATATATATATATATATATATATATATATATATATATATATATATATATACTGTGCTTTAAGCGGTATGCAGTACTAGCACTTTTAAATTCTATCCCTTTGCATACCGGAACAATTTTTTACAGAGTATAGTGCATAGTGCATACTTTTACTGGCTTTTATCAGCTATCAGTATACCTTCCTACAACTTCACCACATATTACAGCTTATATTTGTTGATTTTAAAAAGTCACTTCAAAAGAAATGTATTGTTAAGACCGGTTTAGACACACAACGCTTGCTGTAGCCCACAACGTCACGCTGCATGTCACGTTGTTCACGCGCTTCTGTGTTTACACTGAAGTGGACGTGCTTCGAATGAGAGTAAAGGTGGAGAAAATAACTATTGCGGCTGTAATGTTACAAACTGGAGCAGAGTTGAGTGATGACAGTAGTACTACTTAACAGTCATTTACTACACCAGACAGTGAAGGTCAGATGCTGCAAACTAACTGTATGGCTGGTCAGTATTTTGAGTTTTTGAATATTATTTCTAGATTAAAGATAAGATAATATTTCTAAGTGGCATGGACCAGGCCTAATGCTGAGAAAAACATATTTCACAGAGTAAAAGTGTAATAGTAATACAATGTTAAACTAGTCTGTTAATTAAACTGTTACTGAGCTAAATAAGTCTAAATGTATAACTTTTTTGTTTTTAACCCTTTCATGCATAGTGGCCTTGTAGTGGGCACCTATTAACACGCTTTTTTCTTGCATATTCATAAATGAGGAGGGTATTTTTGTAACTAAACCACTTCAGTGGATGTAAGTGAGTCATCCAAAACGCTTCCACTCACTGCAGAATAAACAAATAGATGTTATAATTGAATGTGTAATCACAAATGTAATTACGCAACTTTGCCTTTGTGATAAATAGGATAAGAAAATGATACAGCAATGTTTTATGGAAGATTTACATAACAAAACTATGATTATATGTTATTTTATAACTATTTTGTAGAGTAAAATAAAATAAATCATACCAGATTCTAAATATCACTAATTAACCAAAAAATTAGCAGAGGTAAAATACTATTTAAAAAAAAGCTTTTTTTTTTTTTTTTTTTTAAATTCATGCATGAAATTTAATGAACTTTTAGTTTATGTATTTACTTTTCAGTGTTATTTTTAATGTCCATGCAATTAGGCTTTAAGTTCATAAAAGTGTCTCCATGGCACTTGGGATCTGGCAAATGTGGATTTAGCTTGATTTAGCTGATTTAATTTACATACATTCTATAATATATGTATGTTGGTATATATATATATATATATATATATATATATATATATATATATATATATATATATATATATATATATGCATATATATATATATATATATATATATATATATATATATGCATATATATATATATATATATATATATATATATATATATATATATATATATATATATATATATATATATACCAACATACATATATTATAGAATGTATGTAAATTAAGCAATGTATGAGTTGTCCTCCTATCTCTGAAACTCTGTGGTCCATTTGTTTTTAACTCCAAGTTTAACTCCTCATGCCTTGATTTGCATATATTAAACTTTTACCATTTGAGTACAATGCAACCTGAGTGGTGTGCTCTCATCTTTAAAACAGCTGAACATCTTTGTTTTTTTCTTCTGTCATTACAATAAACATGACTTTTTAGATTCATGAATTGTTATATTTCTAATTTTAAAGGCTAAAAAGACAAAACCGAATGTTTTAGTGGACTGTTTTAGGTTTTCTTAGCTGTGGTTTTATGTTAGACAATAGCAATATATTGAAAAAAAATGTTAAAAAAGAAATATGAATAATGGAGATTTATAATTTAACAGTAATACATACAGTTTCATTTTTGTTGATCATCTTATTTGAATGCTGCATTTAGTCAAACTGATGGTTAAAACTGCATTCAAAAGGATGTTGGCTTCAGGCAGCTTCTAAGGGAGAACAGAACATGAGTATGAAATAAGTGGAAACTTCAGACCCTTTTTAAGGAAGCCTAATGCTTTACAGTTCACACCTCACAAATGTTTCTTCACATTTTCCTTTTCAGAATAAGAATAAATGCTTTTTGAGGAAATTGGTGAGATTGAAATTCATGCTAAAGTGACAATAATGGAATGATCAAAATTCAAAACAGCAATGGAATGAAACAAACAAAAAAAAAAAAAAACACATACTTTTGGTTTTACATAAACCAAGTGGTAGAAATGGCTCAGGTAGGTTTATTTCCAGAATTTTTAAAATAAAATTCTTTATACCATGGTCTGGGTGAATACTAGAATCTGATTGGCTGCAAGGTGTCTGCTAAAAAGCTTTGTAGGACACCAATTAAAAGTTTCAGTCAAATAGCCCGATTTTTCTGAATTATTGTACTGGCTGAAATACTTGTTGGTGACAGTGACAACAGATACTCAGAACATACGTACAGCTGGGTGTGACACACACACACACACACACTGGGCTGGACACATGCCAGGGTATCACTGTGAAAGCTGCTTGCAGACTTATTGCGCTCCATCAGACCAGGGGAGACGAGAATGGAGCAAAATTTTGTCATCCTGCAACGTCCCAACCAGTACTTCTCAGGGTCCAAAAATGTTAAATCTCCATCCATCAAATGCCACAACGGAGGATGTCAAACTTTACAATCAACGGTTAAGTTAAACCTAACGTTGAGCAGTTGTGGAAAATATTTATAAATATCTACAATATTAAAATAAATATTAGGAATAGACTTTTGCTTGATACACGTTCAATACACAAGTGGCAAGAGATGCACTTGTCCTCTGAAAGGATCGTTTGTATCACATAGTATAATTTTAAACAATCATCTCACTTTCCTCCACTGATTAGGTCAAATATTGCAGCTGGGGCTGACCGAGCTGCAGGTTATCTTAAGAGACATTAAAAACAACATGAACATAATAATGATTGATTTAATATTTCTAAGTGACTATTGTATAAGCAGGATAATGCCTGACGAGGTGTTTAATTATTAGAAATGATTTGACGTCTTGCAGACTTGAATCATCTGATGGCTCATTATCGCTTACTCATAAGAACTGAAAACTTTGTTCTGAGAAACTAGATTCAGATATGAAAGGGTAAACAACCATATTTTATGCCACCATAACAAATAAAATGTCTTCTTTTTCTCCTTCTTCTTCTTCTCCTTATTATCATTATTATTAATATTCATTAATGCAGCATAGCTACGTTCTAAAAAAAAGAGTTGGATCCAGCTATCACGGTGTCAGTTATTTTGGTGAGTTGCAAAATAAGAAGAGTAATCATAGTGTGTATATCATTACACACCGCTTAAACATTGTGTTGATGAAAACTAAATGTTGCAGCAATTTAGAAAAATGAAAAAGCACTAGCAAAAGGTTAATGAGGACATATCCTGTTGCTGATATTCTTTTCTCATGGGGATTGTTCATGGCAGAGGCTATGCCTGCTTGGTCTGCATGGTTTTTGCTGCAATGATTGCCTTGTCTGGGTGCTTGTGGGGGTCCTTCAGTGGGGCCCTATGTGTGCAGTTTGAGCCCTGGCTTGCCCTGATCATGGCAGTTTCTAGTGGCATCGACCTGTGTGGTTGTGAGTTGTTCCAGATGATTATTATTGAACTACAGGATAAGACACAGAAGCCAGAGGTCAGAATGTGAAGTAGTTTGAGGAAGGGTTGGGTGATGTGACCTTTTAGTAATATCCCGATATTTTTATGGCATGTCACGATATACGATATATATCTCGATATTTACCTTAGCCTTGAATTAATGCTTTGGTGCATACAATCACACCATTAAGGAGATTTTGTGTCTCCATTAAAACATAACTGTTCATACTGCATCAAGATATGCTGATTTGAAACATTCATGCCAAAAGGATGAATTTGTAATGAAGCAAATTGATCAAACCCGTATTTATTGAACAGTTAAAGCAGTGGCAGAAACATGTCATTTTATAACAAAATAAAGTGTAATAAAGGCAACGTATGAAAAACGGGGCTCTAGGGGGTGACACTTCAAATGATGAACTATTATAAGGCTTTGCTTTATGGATACGTTTTTGAGTTGTCGTGTATTTTTTTTAATCGCAGAGTTTAGCGTAGAAATCAGTCTTATAATACGGGCAGAATGTCCTCATATCGTCTACAATAAACGGCTTCAGCCAGCTTTTAATTCAGGATTTGATTCCCACTGCTTTCTGTACTTTCTAGAGACATGATGAGCTAGATAAATATGCTTGTGTCACACACACAGTGGATGAGGTGAGTAAGTGACAGAGGCTGTGAATGTAGTCAAACAGAATTAATTATTTTTGCGTGACGTGAAAAAACTTTGTAATTTACATCCCACTCTGTAATCCAGAGCGGGATCAGTGGCGGATTTGGCTGTTCACTGTGACTGTAGGTGGAGTCTTGCAGGTGTCCTCTCTGCTCCTCTGACTGGCTGCAGCTGCAGCCGGAGCGACTGAGTGCTTTAGGACGGGGAGAGACTCTCATTCGTAAGAATAACTTTACAATATGCGCTTTAAAGTCAGTCGCCAAAACACCAGGAATGTCTCCAATAACTCCAGTAAAAGTTGCTAGATTTGTCGCTAGTCGCTTCTCACAAAAAAAGTCGCCAGATTTAGCGAAAAAGTCACCAAGTTGGCAACAGTGGCTACACGCTGCCTCTCATGACGTAGCACGTAGCTCACGTTATGTACGTAAACAGGTGTGCTTGCTTTAACTCTCTGTGCAAAGCGGTGCAGAGTCGAGGAGGAGGGAGAAAACCCCGCCAACAGCTAAAAACAACTGCGTGACAACAGGATACTCGAATATGAGGAATATAGGCATTTTCTATATCGCACAGAGGACTAGCCACGATATCTCGAGTATATTCGATATAATGCCCAGCCCTAGTTTGAGGGGTGTGGATGGCAATGGTGTGGTGAGTGCATGCAAGTTGTGTGTACGTGTGTCCATGAGTGCATTTGTGAGAGCGCAAGATTATGATCAGATGTGTGGGTTTTTTTTTTTATAAATTGTCAGGTCTTAGTCTTGGTTGTGTGAAAACCTACAGTGATCATGCTCATTGTTGTTCATGCTAATGTCATCAGTTTAAAATATACCCATTTAGCTTCATCTCTCTCTCTCTCTCTCTCTCTCTCTCTCTCTCTCTATATATATATATATATATATATATATATATATATATATATATATATATATATATATATATATTTTTTTTTTTTTTTTTTTTTTTTTTTTTTTTTTTTTTTTGTGTTTATCATAGGGGACAAAGTAAAATGGGTGAAAGACCAGATCAAGAAAAAAAATTAATTAGCTTCACTCAACTATTATAGAGTATACTGTTCTTGTCATGCAATGTGCTGATAAAAAGCTTCCTAATTAATAGATTATCTTAAAAAGGATGGGAAATACTAGAATACAAACTTTCCCATTGGTGAGATGAAAGTTATAAGATCAACTGCAGCCATAATGTGAAACTGATCATGCTTTGCTATTTAAAGGTCAAGATGTATATCATACCGACTTTTCAATATTTTTACAACCTTTCTGTTGGTAGAGGAGGATACCTGTGGATGCATCTTTAAACACATTTGGTAATCTCAGCAATCTTCATTTATTAATGTGAAAAAACAAACTTTTTAAAATTGTATTGTCTCCTACAGCACTTTTTTAGAGCACATCCAGCAACAGAATAGATTGATATACTTTCAAATAAAAAAGGTAGTGATTTCATATGATATTCATAATATGATGTGGGATTTTTTTTTTCAGTGGGCAGTTTGATTTAAAAAATGCACAAACTTTATGTGTTAAAAGGAAAGGTTTTGCTTTCATCACGTTTTTAAAATATCGGAAGTCGATAGAGTAAATGATGGTACCATCGAATGTAAATTTGTATTCCACAGGTTGCAAGAAACTGATAGGGAGTGTTATTTAACCTTACAGGTCCTGTGAGACTGAGACTCCTGCTAACACAGTAATATTGGCAGAATTCACCTTGCTGCTGTTTCCCCCTCACTGCACCCACTTTTTTCTTGCAGGGAAAATACTTTGAATTGCTCATGGTGATGAACAGAAAGTTTCCATTAACTTTTATTAAACCAAGATATTCAGCTGTGTAAGGCTTTAATTAATTTTATTCTCAGGTACAAAAGTAATTTGATTATATGGGCAAGAGGGAGAGCGGGGATCCGTATCTGCTCTCAATCTTAGATTAAGTTGAATTCACGCAGTACACCAAAAGAATGGGCACATTAAACGTAATTTATCTGATAATTGTACAATTAAACAGCCTCGTGCGGCTTTGATATATTAGAAATAAATGCTGCAACATCAGTAGCGCATACCTGTTAAACGGAGTTGGCTTTACAATGAATTGTAAAGGGAAAAAGTCTTTTTTGCTTTCTTTTTTCCATTTTGTCCACGTGACACCTAAACGCTCACACACTTGCTTGGAAGGAAGTTTTAAACCAGAAGTTAATGTGTGACTGGGAAATGGTATTATGGCATTAAAGTCCTTCATAAAAGGAGCAGGGTCATGCTTTTCATAGCGCCACAGATAGAAAAATTGACCACTTCAACTTATGACGTCAGGCTAATGTATACATTGTGAGCTTTGTGCTGTCGCACTAGGTGTGGAAATAGCTTACCATCTATAAGAAATAATATTTGCTTTTGGGCATTTCAGCAAGTCCCTATGTGGGGGGAGTGGGGTAGTATGTGTGTGGGAGGCAGTACAGTGCTTTGGATGGCATGAGGCACGGAGAAAAATTGCTTCTGTTCCCTTCATCTTTATTATGGTTATTGAATTCGGTTCAAAAGGAGCTGACATCAAAGCATTGCTCAGAGATTCATAATTCAAGAGGTGCACTGTATTTTATTGTGAACCCAGAAAAGGAATGTCAGAAACAACATTAAAATGAAAGCGGTTTTCACGCGTGAAAAGCAGGTGTTTCCTGCTGTAGATCAATGTCACTTCCTAAGATACTTTCCATGAGTTTAGCTCTAAATGACTGAAACATGCAATATCTTTTTTTTTTTTTCCTAAATAAATGTACAAAGGCTCAAAACACTGATTTTCAAAGCGCAAGTCACTCAAGCCTGAAATACTTTAGTGGGAAATGTTAAAGGTATTATGAGAAGCGAAGATTTCAGTACAACAAAGTAAAGGCAAGTCTATTCCCACGTCTAGTTAACCTACAGATTATAAGACAAAATGGATTCTTCAAGGTGGAGTAAAGCAGGTAATTATATCCTCAAATCCCTTTGAAAACCTATTACATCTTCACTTAAAGATGCACATGGTCTACTTGGGTGCTTGACTTTGATCTTCAAAGCTGACCTCCCTTCTCCCCCTGATTGATGGATAGGCCCACCATTGATGCCTGCATATCCATCAAGCAGAGCCACCTGTGATGAATGAATATGTCCTTTATCAACCGTGCATCACCTCATGAAGTATTGTCCTTCCTCACCCAACAAATTTATCCTTCAGCCATAGATTGATTAACTATGGAGGTGATTCAGTCAGCAATTATGACCTCATCGCCAATCAATCTACCTCTCACCATGGGACGATCCTGCTTACAGTGTGGCACACGAACACACATACACATGCGCGCACAGACTATTGTGCCAGTTATCAGCAGGTTCTTCTTCTTCAGTCCAAAGGATCATGGGAAAGTGTTTATCTTTATCAATGGTCCCCCTCCAGGGACTGCAATGACTGTCAGTCAATTAGTCTGTAAGTTTTCTGTTTAGAGTGAAATAAGCTGGATAACTTCATACATATGGATAAGCATGTGTAAATAGCCGCTCTGTTTTGTTTTCAGAACACCCATAACTCAGTTTGATAGTTTAGCATTCTAAAGCTTATTTCTGTCTTTTAGCAGTGGAAAGGATCCATATTTATCAAATTCTTTCATGATGTGTGTTTTGTATCTTAGTTCTGGTTTCCTGTTTAGGTTTGTAGTTTTTCCATGTTTGGTCCCCTTGTCTTGTTTCTTGCTGTTTAGTTCCCTTGTCTTTGTTCCTGTTCATTAGATTCATCCATTTCACCTGTGCCTTGTTCTGTTTCAGTATTTATACCCCTTGGTTTCTGTTTCTGGTTCATTGTTTGTGTGTTCATGTGTTTAGTCCTGTCCTCCTGTGTCTGCGGACCCTCAGATTTTGTTTTTGGGGATTAAAAATGCCTTTTTCCCCTGCATGTCTGGCTCCCATTTTGTGCATTTAGATCCTCACCTCCACCACAACGGTGTCACATACAATTAGATTTAATTAAAAAAAAACAAAAAAAAACCCCAGTGATTTTGAATAATTTCAATTTCCTTTTTACTGTATTTTTACATTAAGTTTAAACTGTGCTCAAATATATTAAGACTCATAAAGCTTGTTTGTGCTATTCAAAAAACAAAACAAACAACAAAAAATGTCTTATATTTTCTACTTGAAAGGTAGCAGACATATTCATCAGGAGATTGATTGCCCCCTCTCAAAGAGCCTTTGGGGTCAGACTGTAATGGGCTCACTTTCTACTCAGTGACCGGGGGCAATCTCTGTCTACAACAGACAACGCCCCCATGGATACCATGGAGCATCCCCTGGAGGATTGTGAAGAGAAGAACATGATATTGCAACCAGGAAATCAGAGTCAAACAAGTCATATGTGGTAATAGGCTGGCTGAGCCACAATATATAGGTGTTAATCTGCAGTGAGACCCCTTTGGGGCATCACAGTGGGAACATCAGAACCATCCTGACGGTAACCTGATGAGACATAAAAGTTTCTCAGATAAACCACTAAACTACTACTTTAGTATTTATTACTATCTTGAAAAAAATATGAGCAGACACATGCACATTTGTGGTCTGCTGGAGCTCATTTTGCAGGGCTCTGGCAGTGCTCCCCCTGTTCTTCCTTGCACAGAGAAGGAGGTAGCGGTCTTGCTGCTGGGTTGTTGCCCTCCCACGGCCTCCTCCATGTCTCCTGATGTACTGACCTGTCTCCTGGTAGCGCCTCCATGCGCTGGACACTACGCTGACAGACACAGCAAACCTTCGTGCCAGAGGTTTGATGTGCCATCCTGGATGAGCTGCACTACCTGAGCCACTTGTGTGGGTTGTAGACTCTCATGCTACCACTAAAGTAAAAGCACCGCCAGCATTCAGAAGTGACCAAAACATCAACCAGAAAGCATCAGAACTGAGAAGTGGTCTGTGGTCACCACCTGCAGAACCACTCCTATCTTGGGTGTTTCTTGCCAATTGCCTATAATTTCCAAATGTTGTCTATTCCATTTTGCACAACAGCATGTAAAATTTATTGTCAATCACTGTTGCTTCCTAAATAGACAGTTTGATTTCACAGAAGTGTGGTTGACTTGGAGTTACATTGTGTTATTTATTTTTATTTTTTTGAGCAGTGTATTATAGAAGTGATGGCCCTACTTTTGTCTGATTGGACTCAGCACCTTGAATGCAACTGTGGTGCATCTATGTTATAAAAGCTCTGTCCTAAATCTCTCTCTCTGTCTCTCTCTCGCTCTTTCTCTCTCATTCTCTCTCTTGTTAGCTCTTTCTCTTTTTCTTGTACTCTCCACTGTCCACTGTTACAAGCTAAACACCTTTTTAATACACTTTTTTTTTTTTTTAATACAGCAATATTTTTCTGGAAAAATATATATTTTGTCAGTGCCTACTATGCCGGTTGTTATTTATACTTGTCTGGATTTTTTTAGTCATATTTTCCTGAGTTAATTCTGAACTTTTTATTTTTTTTACATTTTTTCCCCCTTTCTTCCCTAGGACTTTCTCTCAGATCCTTCACCTCTGACTTGTGGTGTTCCACAGGGGTCAATGCTGGGAGCCATAGTGTTTATCCAATGTTTTGCCATTAGGTCATGTTAGACACTTTTAATATGTTTGTAATACTAACCATCACAAAAAGGACCATGTATGAAAAAGCACCCACATATCTTACAGACTTCATCCACATCCATGCCACCTCACATGCACTTAGATCTAATTACCATTACATTGACGGTGTAGGTGAGATATTTTAGGTCTTTGTAATTCAGTAACACCTCCCTAAAACACCAGGGAGCACATATAAAGAATGCAAGCAGGAAATGTTGATCAGTAAACATAAAAATCCCAAACGTTTTTTGGTTTTTTTTGATAAACAATACAAAAAAAAGTATATTTTTGTATCATAGATAACAAAAACTTAACGCAAAACCATATAACTCAAATTACAGCTCCAGATGTCAATTTCATTCATTTAAAGTTAAATAAACATCCCAGATGTTGTTTGTTCTTCCTGCCAAACATCTGTTGCACGAGAATCCAACACAACATTAACATAGAACATTGCCACCTAGGATGTCACCTACTTCCATTTTGCACTGGTCACACAGTGAGAAATGGGCTGGAATGGGCTAACTAGACTATGGAGCTCCACATCCTAACAGAAAATCTGTCTGGCTGATACAGACAGGGATGAGGAGCCAAACAGGTAAGCACAGTTAAGGATAAATAAATAAATTATGACAGAAAACCAAGCTTTCACCCTTCCCCCTTGAAAGAAACTGTGACTTGTAAAGACTTTTCATCAATTTGAAGCTCCAACTGAAGGTCAGCAAAACCTTGGAAATCCATTTTATCACTTTTCTCTTCAAAGATCTTTAAGACCTGTCTGCATTGTTCTCTATCCACCTCTGCTGCATTTAGCTAAAATGGCTTCAATCATGTCACATTAACTGTCCATAACTCTTCACCTGCAGTGTCCAAAACAACCTGTTTGTTCAGTGGACCTACTTTTTGGCTGACCCTAGCATGGACCCCTCTTGTGTGGGGCGAGCTCATCCTGAATAGGATTTATCTGGTTTTAGGGTGACAGACCACATTGTTAATGACATATTCTTCCTCTTTGTTGTTTTCTGTGTCTTGTTAACAAAATGTTTAAGTTCTGTCAGTTGTTTGGCTGTAGGATATGCAAGTGAATCAGGGTTGCAAAGATGTGGGTAGAAGTCATTATATAGAGTATTAAAGGTGGTCCCAGGTTCAGGTCTAAAGGGGTTGGTCAGTGGTTTCATTCACAGTTGGTTTGAGAACAAGTAAGTCTAAGTATTTAATGGGTTTTAAGTCTGCAGACAATGCAATTCTGAGTTTGCCAGAGTTTTCCTGGTGGTTTTTTGGGTCTCGGGCTTGCTCTGCTGTCTTTCTGGGCAACATTGCACACAATTCCTCACACTCAGACTCATCTTTGTTCAATACATAAATGTTTGTAACTGTTTCTAAATTCAGCACAGTCCAAGGTGGCCGGATATAGGGTTGTCATGGTAATGGTGGAGTAGCTGCTGGTAGAGGGATGATGATATGGAAATAAAATACAGAGTTTTAAGTTTGACTGAATCACTCTGTACACTTTATCTTCCACCATGGTGAATTTGGTTGTAGGGGTTTCAACAATCTCTACAATTTTCATGATTTTGTCATACATAGTTTGAATCTCAGGATCCTCCTGCTGAGCTGTACTGATGTACTTGTCTGCAATTTGAAGATGCTTGGAGGTGTCTTTTGCAGAGTGCAACACAACAAGAGAATGTTTGGGTATCTTCTCCTCACACGCTTGCAAGAGCACTGCATCAAAACGGTGTTTCAATGTGAAAGGTAAGTTTGTGGAGATGAAGAGCCCCATGGATAAAACTCGTGCTTGATTTTAGGGTTTTAAAAACTGAAATGAGGGAAAAATTATCTGAAATAACAGTGAAGTGCCTTCTCTCCAGGTAATACTGCAATGTCACCAGAGCCCATAAAACAGCAAAACACTTTTGCTTTGTAGTGGAGTAATTACTCTCTGTTTGATTAAGTATAAAGCTGGAGAAAGGCTGGAATCTGTTCTGTCCAACCAGGCCGTTACACCATGCGCCTGCCGGAAGACCTGTGGGGACAGAGCTTTTGCTTTTGCCCCTGAACTCTCCCTGCCAGCAGCAATTTTGCTGATAGTGTGGACAGTAGGTCTCAGCTCAAGACACACCAGTTAATCTGGTGCTTCAGACATCGTTTTCTTACAATTTTGTTAATCGTCATTTCTTACCCCTCTTTTTTTTTCTGTGAGTATATATACATTCATTGCAATGACATTGTAATAAAACGATTAAGCTTGACTGCGTGATGTATGTGTTTCAGGTAGGACATAAAGAAATGAAATAAATAAATAAACAAAAATCTTGATCACCAGTAGAAGCTGCTACAGTTAGATGTTCGATGGGAACAGTTTTTTGGCATACAGGTGAATTGTGTTTTTCACCATTTCTCCACAGATGAACATTTGGTAGAGTTAAAGATGTTTCCAACCCGCCAGAATCTCTGCTGTTAACAATACAAGCTGCACCCTGATGCAACAAATCCTCCAGTAAATTGGTAACAATTTCACAGCAATGTTTCAGCAGAAATATAGTTGGAACAATAACACTGCTTGTCCACGGGAATTGAAAGATAATTGTATGAGCCTGTGGCATTGCTATTTCATAAGCTTCACGCTCCACTTCGGATTCCCACAAGAAAGCTGTTTCTTTTCCTTCCTTTGCACATATTTATTTCTGGCACTCAAATTAAGTCTCTATTTATGTATATCTTAAATCACATGTTCCTCTCTGTCCTTGCGAAATGAAAATAGACACTTTAGTTATCTCTGGAACAGAAAGAAAAACATCATGTGTCTTAGCTACTAAGAGCATACCAGCATCTTCAAAAGGGCAGTTTGAAATGAGAGGGCACTCCCATGCTTGAACATGCTGTTGAATAAATACATTAATTAAGAGGGAATTATGTGGTTGGTGCACGAGTTGGCTTGCTTTCAAGTGCCAGGGGTCCTCATAAATATACATTTAAAAGACATGTGGCAAGATCAAGAGGTAACCTCTTAACAATGAACTTCTGTATCATCATCTCTGCGATGAACACCTACCACACACCCGCAGCCTTGTGAAGAAACCATCAGTTTTACTTATTATTAATAAATGTAAATTAATGCTTTGTTTATTTGACTTGAGAACTCTCACAAGCCGTGGAACACAGTCTGTTCAGTTCCAACTCTCAAGCTGCAGACAAAAATATAAAATTCTGGCAATGGCACAGGCCTAAGCCACTTTTATCACAGTCAAATACGATTTTCAAAGCCCAACTTTTTTTTTTAATCATGTTTACCCCAGAAATTAAAAGGGCGAAATAACTTTTACATGTTTAGAGTGAAGGTTGAGATTCCACTTGGCTGTACTGATGAATATCTACCTGAAGTACAGGAGTGGTTTGAACACAGAGTACTTTGTACTGTAGTTCTTCTATAGACAGCTACCGTATTGAGACAGTTTTTATGATGTATGACTGCGCATAACAGCAGTGACTTTTTTTTCTTTTTCATCTTGGTTCGCAGAATAAATTGGTTCAGGAATGCTTGACATTACTGATTGATGGCACAGAAATTAATTCAATTGCATGGAAAACTACTTTATATATTTATCTGACTAGGATTTTTTAATGTAGTTTGATGGTGTGGTCACTTTTATTTATTCATTTAAAAGAAAATGGTATTTTTGTTATCACATGGAAACATGAGATGGATTGATAAATCTCCATTGGCAACACTGTTTTAAAGACAAGCCAATTTTATTTACAAAAACACTTTCTGACTGCAACTGCAAAACAAAGTGTTGATATAAGCTTTCCAACCTGCTTTTGGTTGGTTTTTATGTTTGTTTTAATTTTATCAAACACATTTCTGGAGAATATCCTTATAATGCTACATGACTGAAAAACCAAACACCTTAGTTTTTAATGTGGTTCATTCACTTTATCGCACCACACCCTATGCCACCAACTGCATATCAAAACTCTGAACATTTTCAGCATACAACCAATTATTTAGCAAAGAAAAGCACAAGGGCATTAACATAGGTAGTGAGGTAAAGAAAGAGAAAGTAACAGAGCAAGAGGGAAGACAATTGTGGAGACCCACAGGGATATTGGGCAGAAAACTGGGCTAGGAACATTTAACCTCTCCACCGCTCACTCCTTTTTTTTTTTTTTTTTTTCAGAAAACATGCTAAATTGTAATTGTTCTTTGTAATGTGTGTTTAACTTGATTTGTTTAGTAGTTTCAGATATACAAAAGATACACTTTTAGATGTTCTTAGAGGTCACTTTTTTTTAGTAGTTTGTGTTCAAGTGTGCAACACAATTTGACATCGCCATGACTTTTACTGGCTGGCAAGAGCTCAGGGAAGAGACAGGGTGCAAGACTGATGCCTAATTGGCCTTTTTTTGGTGTGCTAGATAGCAAAAATGAGCCAAAGTTAAGAGGTGCAGTTGTGAGTGTTTTCTATTGAAAAGTTTCCAACTAAGGTCTTCACTTTATTATTTTTTTACGTTTGTTACCAACACCTGTGCTTGGAATTAATCAAGACTGTGCGAATGAAAGGGAGCATTTCAAATGAATCATTATTTGCACAAGAATCCTTGGAGTTGAAATGCTGGCGATGTGTAACTTATCTTAGAGTTGCATTTTTTGGATAAAGCTTTGGGTCATGAACTCTTTAAATGGGCTCTGTTATGCTTTTCTGTTATGTTTTTAAGCTTTCGACAGTGTTATAGTGTTGAATACTCATCAGAAATGTGAGTGGCGCTGTTTTTTATTACCTAAATATATGTTTGAGTTTTCCAGTACCCTTTCCATTCGATTTTCATGGCGATGAAAACTATTAGTTTCAAAGGTTTTTCTTCTTCAAAATTTTAGTGACGTCCCGGTAAGGGGGACTCATTGGTCAGCTTCTCCAGTTTGTGCACGTTAATGAGAAAAAAAACAAACCCACCTTCACTACTCAGTATAACTACTCCTAGCTGTTGACCAATCAGGCACAGCGGGACGTAAGTCTGAGCTTTTTCTGTTTGCTTGTTTCAGACAGAGGCTGATCTGAGAGGATTAATACAAAATGAATGAAGGGTTTTGTGAAAAATGCTTGGTTATTTCTTATCCTTCTGAACTTGCATATTAGAATAAATCAGACTGAATGTAAATAACATAACCACTTTAAGGTTTCTCATAGTAAATGTATTTGGGCTAGTTTGAAGAAAAAAAGAAAAAAAAAAAGCTTTTCTGTAAGGGCAGGAGTAAGTATGACTAAAAACTCAACTCAAATTTTCATTGAATGCAATTATGATTTGTTTCAGTTAAGGAACCAGGAATCTATGTGAGATGATGAAGAATTTAGAAATACATAAAAAAAAAGAAAACAGACAAAACTAAATACATATTGGACAGTTGCAGTATGACACATTAAACAAAAACTCATCAACAGTTAAGTGGGACTGAGAGATGGTTGGCAGATTATTCATTCATTCATTATCCTAACCACTTAATCCGATCGAGCAGTCCCAGCAGTCTTTTGGGCGAAAGGCACATGTGATGGCCCTGCCATTATTTTGACTTGAATTGTTTGTCTGAGTGTTTGCAGGTGCTGTCACGATCAGTGGCATGAGCCACTCCTGGGCCCGGAGTGCTCTGCCACAAGTTAAAAGCTCCACCACACCTGCGCTCAGGGTGATCTCCCAGGCTTGGGTTGGGAGATCACCCTGACTGTGTGCAGGCGTGGCACTTGGTTTTGCTTTGGTTTAGGTTACTTATGTTTTTTAAATAAAGTTTAATTTTGGTACACCCACTTTGTGCCTGCCTCCCTCCTTGGTTGCAACCTTTGAGCCAGGCTTTAACACACAGTACACCCTGGGCAGCTTGCTAATCCGTCGCAGGACCACACAGAGACAAACAACCACTCATGCTCACATTGACTATGGGCAATTTTAGAGCAACCTAATTATTAACAATGAACCCAACATGCATGTCTTTGGACATTGGGAGGAAGCCAGAGTACCTGGAAAAAGCCCACACATACACAAGGAGAACATGCAAACTCCACAGAAACTGTCAAGCCAAGGATCAAACCAATGACCTTCTTGCTGTGAGGCCACAGTGCTAACCACTATTCCACCATGCAGCCACACTGGCAGATTCACAGTAACAAATACTACTTATCAAGTTTGGCATTTAAAGGTTTTTTTCTTTGATAAAGTGAAATTTGATTATATGTTTAAGCTTTCCAACAGTACAATTTTATTCATTTTTTTTTGGTCACTGATAATTTGTTCATGAAACCCCTTCACCATTTATTTATTTGCATAAATTGCACTATATCCCATTTTTTTCTTTCTTTTTTTTAACGTTGTGTAAGTTTCTGAAATCTCAGTCAGACTCAGTTTATGTATGTTAAGAAAACTGTACAAATGTTGCTGTTCCAATGCGAAAATCAGTCAACTATTGGTTCCTGAACCTGAGAGTAAGCATATTTCTGTCTTTCACAATAACATCTCAAATCTGAGTGTTCTTGTCAAAAAAAAACATATTAATTATTAAAGTACCTTTAGGCATCCTAACCTCTTTCTACTGCAGGAGTATCTTTTTAAAAATATGATTGTATGTTTCAATGTCAAACCAAGTTATCTTAATAAGTAAACCAACAATTACTAAATAAATAAAAAGGGTCTGGGTATGGATCTGTCCATGTAAATTCAGACGCTGTAGAAATGGTTGCTTTTCTGTTCCTCATCATCTGTTGTATTTATGTTCACCAGTCTGCCTTTGCACATGGTGGCTTTGCAATGTGTAACCCTATGCCTAGGTGTTTCCTGGAGCTCCATCTGTTCCCTCTGTGCCAGAATGTCTCATCATTGAGTCTCTGTGTTTTTCTTTTAATGAAGAGTGTATTTGTGTGGCAGCTATGTGCAGAAAGTGCAATAGAATGTACAAAATAATCCAAATACAAAAGGATTAAAGCCTGTACCTCTAAATTCTATGATTAAAGTTCATTTACATTATTTATAAAGTAATATTCTGTACTGCAATTATTAAAACCTCAAATCACATTTCTGGAAGTGTTTAAACTATGTGTCAGTGTGGACGTCAGCCTAGCTGTCAAGGTCAAGACTGAGCAGTAGTGGCACTGCTAACTGAAAATAGACGTTACAATTAAGTTTGCACTAATTTACCAACTGATCTGCCAATATAAGCTGTGGCACACGGTCTGGTTCATTTCACTGGCTTTCTGCTCCACATTATTTTTTGTCACCTCCCCTCACAGATCAAGGCTACAGATGACTTTTGTCAGCCATCAGATGCTGTGTGGCAGATGTCACAGCATTTATTGTCACAGTGATTTATTGGTTTAGAATGACCACAGCCACAGGGAAGAACACATCAAAAAGGCCAGGCACTGGTGAGGGGGAGCTACCGAATGCCAGCTTCTCCAACAACTTTCATCCCATTCCTCCAAGGAATGCACATTTTGCTTCTGGTTATTGTTTGGCCATCTGTTGTATTCCGAGCCTCTTACACCACTAAGCAAACATGGAGTCGGTGCCAAAATACAGTCACCTTCTTTTAGCCCCTCTAATTCAGCCCTGCTGCGTCTTCTCTGCGAGATCAAGCACAGAAGAAAATCTAATATCAGAGGTTTATTTAAACAAAGACTTCACCTATTTCATGCACCGTTTTACTCTCACATGATTTGCTGTTAACAATTTCTTGCAACAATTTCATATAGATCTTACACTGTGCAGGATGAAAAGGCCATTGATCAACCTTGTTGATTAAACTTTTTCATCTATATATAAATATATATATAAATACACAACATTTCACAGTGATGTTTTCGATGATGCATTATCACAGGAAATTTAACACTATCCAGAGTAATTTGTTTTCCTGAATACTTGCTGAATGAAAGTAGAACAAGTTTTAGGAGAAGTTTGTGCTTGCTAGTTTGGGAAGTGGTTTGTTGTGTTATTCTGCTGTGTCCATTGTCTTGTGTCCATGACATTCATTATTCAAAACTGTGATTGTATAATTCAGATTCAGTACAGTTTTATGTGTTACCAAAGATAAACCATAACAGAAGTGGATTTGGTTCGTTTGCCGACAAGTAGCAATCCATCGAAATAAAAGAATAAACAAATAAACAAAGAGGGAGAGGCCACTGGTCTGCAGTTTTCAGCTTTTTCACAACTGTGACCCATACCAGTCCAGTTTTACTTTTGAACTTCTGTTCCAACCCTCTGAGATCATCTACAAGCATGAGCTGAGGTTTACTGTCATAAGAGCAAAGCCCCAGTAAATATGTATAACTTAACCATGACAGGCTGGTCCAGAAAAGAGACTGCTGGACTCCTTAATAACCTTACTGTAATAATATAGGCTATTACTTTCACCTTGGGCGGCCAGATATCACGCTTTGTGCGGGATAATCCCACATTTCTACTACTTGTTTCAGACATCCCACAAAACGGGGCGCTGTCATGAACATCTAGGATGCACCGGTGCACCCACAAACGAAAATAAATAAATAGAAAAATACACCGATCGATCATGGAGAATGGGGAGAGGACCGCTGTGAAAAAGAAAAGAAAGTTTTGTTCCAACAAAGACTGGGAAAGCATATATTCCTGGGTTAAACCTGTTCGAGGAGACTGTGAGGGTATTTTGTGATGTTTGTCAAAGTAATTTTTCCGTGTCACACGGTGGGGAATATGACGTGAAACGGCACCAAAAATCCGAGAGTCACAAAAAAGATGCGCTACTCAGAGGGAGGCTTCCCAGTCAATGGACATGTTCCTGATAAAGCCTTGACTGCTAATTCTGTTTGATTCTTTATAACGTGAAAGGAACAAGGAAATAGTATGCAAGCATTTACTGTTTCCCTTTGTCGGAGAACTTGAATGAATTGAATGGAAAAAAAAAAGTAACATTTTGGTTATGTTTGGATAGTAATTTTGGTGGAATCACACATTGTCCCACATTTGGTGAAAGAAGATCTGGTCACCCTACTTTCACCTCACAGTAGGCACCCACTTCTTTACTAGATGAACACTGCCAGAACTCTGGTGTCCAGCTAACCGGAGCAGTGTGTTCCCATAACACACACTCCCACTTTCAAATTTGCTCCAAAAGTCATCCGTGGTTGCTACTAACCTTATTACGAAAACTGATACTATTCCAGTCATTTATCTGGGAGACACTGCTAGAATGATATAGCAGGGTTTCTTTCTGTCCTTCTGTCATTCACACCTCATGTTGCAAGGGGGAAAAAAGCCATAAGCAGCACCTTCAGCACATGATCACGGACTGTCTGGGTGTGCAGGGTACATTAGCCATTTTGCCAGGAAAAAAACCGGTGTGTCTGTGGCACACAGCTAAAACACAAATTATGGGGAGTGCAGGGTCTTTGTGAGCAGTCGGCTCTGTGAAAAGTCTTAAGCTTTTCAGAGTTAAGAGAGAAATGGCTGTGCCAGGAGCAGCACCTGAGTCGCCGACTACCCAGGTGAAAGCTTCTCTTTCCTGAGAGGGAAGATGATGAGATGAGTGCAGTAAAACCCCAAATTTAGACTCTCACAGACTTAAGGCATTTACACCCCTACTCTGAATATTTGTCCAAAAAATTTGGATGGTAATATGTTTTACTGAGTTAGTCTCAAATCAATGTGAATCAGTGACAAAATTCTGTCAAGTGATTTTGCAAAAAATGTTTTTTTTTCAAACTAAGAGTCAATTTTTCTTTGCATTCGACACATATATAATCGACCAATCAGAGAAGGCGTGTTGATAAATAGATTACCACTTGCCAACTATGCAGGTGTCACTTTTAATGCTACTTTATTCAAACTTGTATCATCATGGCTGGACGTCTTCATTATTTCTTCTCTTCTTCTTATAGCAAGCAGCTAGCTGCTAAAGCAGATCCTCAAACTGTCCCACAGACATCCTAAAGTCCCTCCCTTCTTTAACTTCTGGATTAAAAAATGAAACTCCAAGTTCTCCTCTCTTTTCTGTTATAGAATGCAACCGGTGCCTCTTTTTTCCTCGTCTTTTGCAGCATCAGGACACTGTTGTTGTGGCTTGATGCCACCTTGCAAGTTTGTTTGAGAAATTTTCTAATTTATTTGCAATTTCACATCGTACTTGATGTACAGAAAATTCACGTCAGAATTATTCCCAATTCCGTGTTGAGTTTTTTTGCATCAATCCCTGCGTGTAAATTTAGGGTTTTATATAGATGTTTGTTCTTGTCAACATGAGCTACCAGTAGAGATCAAGAGTCTCATTAACCCTCCTGTCATGTTCGGGTCAAATCAGACCGATTTACAACTTAAAACCTTTATGAAAATTGTGTTTTACATCTGATTCCCTCAAGGCCTCATGATATCCTCCATACTATGTAATTAAACATATAAAAGTGATGATCACTACTTTCATTGAATTTTGAGTGTTTTAATCAACCTTGTTACATCTGTTGTGTTCCCAGTCAAAAGTGACCGCCATAAGAAATGAATGGGTAACCACAAAATATTCATCCATCAGACAGAAAATATCTCCATAAACAACTCACTCACTCACTCTTCAGACCAAATAATGTCTTTTGTGGGTACACATCTCTTTCCCGTGCTTATGTGCCATTCCTCCCACATGAACCAAAACAATATATCAAATCTTCACATAGACTAGACAGGTGTCTGTTATTTGAACCCATTTCTCTCCCACGCCTTTGTGCCTAACCCCCACGTGAACCACACCTTCCAGACTAATCCATGTATCAATCAGTGTATCAAAACATTGGCATCAATGTATCATCTTCACACAGACCCCATATATATATAGCTTGATGTCTGCCTTGCACTCCTTTTACTCTGAGCACAATGAGTAGGCGGCTGACCAAGAGGTTCTCTGTTGAAGAGGTTCTGGTCCAGATTTTTGGACAGGATGAAGAGGGCACTGAAATTGAGCCAGAGATAAGAGGAGGATGTCTCAGAAGAGGAAGACAACACAGATTTTGATCCAGACTTTAAGGAGACAGACCATTTCAACCGATGGCATCTAAAGATCAGACACCTGAGGAGACATTCCGGTCCAAGAGTGGACACTTGCTCTGGTCTTCAGTCCACCAGGACAGAGGAAGTAAACGCCGGGGCCAACTTGCCATCCAACATCTCGTGTGGATGACATCAAGTCCAGCTTCCAACTCTTTTTACCAGAGTCCGTTGAGGAAATTATACTGGACATGACAAACCTGGAGGGAAAGCGTGTTTTTGGGGACACCTGGAGAGAAATCGACCTGTAGACCTCCAAGCTTATATAGGTCTGTTGATTTTAGCGGGAGTGCATCGCTCAAACAATGAGGCTACAAAAAGTCTGACAACAGAGAAACACGACATGTCTGCTGGCAAAATGACAAACTGACTGCCATCAGGAAAATTTGGGACAGGTGGGTGGAGCGCCTCCCTCTCATGTACAATCCAGACCCTGAGGTACCAGTTGATGAGCGCCTGGTTCCTTTCAGAGGTCACTGTTCGTTCAAGGTGTACATTCCAAGCAAACCAGGGAAATATGGTATAAAGATCTGGGCAGCCTGCGATGCCAGGAGCAGCTATGCCTGGAATATGCAGGTGTACATGGGGAAAACCAGTACTGGAAGGGACGAAAAAAACCAAGTCATGCCTGTTGTGCTGGACATGATAACCGGTCTCCAAGGGCATAATATCACACGTGACAACTTCTTCACATCATATGCTCATGTACGCACACACACGCGCACACATTCATGTTGAGTTTCATCTTTGGTTTTACATTTATTTTTTTACAGTACAGATTCATAATTGTACATTTCTGTGCCTGTTTGTAGTTTTACTGCAGTTGTTTTATGTCTATTTCCATTAATTCATGTTAAATGTCACTTGTTCACATTTAAAGAATGTTGAATAAAAGTTTGCTTTCTGTGCTATTTTAAAAGCTTTTAAAACAGACCGGTCAATTTTGACCGGGAACACTAAAGTAAGGGGCAGGAGGTGAACACAACAGGAGGGTTAACACACTCCCAGAAAAATAAATTGTCTTGAATTCATGTGAAATGATCTAACTTAACTAAAACTGAAATTACACAGTAATGATTATGCCACCATTCTGTCCATTATGTTCCACCTTAAACATAAGGGTGTATAGAGTTTAGATAAAGTAAGAAGGCATGATCTGTCTAATGGGACTATTCTGTATTTTCCCCACAGTGCTAACAGATCAATTGGCAAGGTTGTCTTTCTTTTACCTTCATCATATCTGAAGAAAACTTTTCATTTGTTAAGATGCAAAAGAAAGACATGCAAAAGTAGCAACGTTAATTTTCCCTTGAAAATAAATAAGCTGATAGATGCAATAAAACACAGCTGTCCTACTGTCATATACTCCAAACAACAAATGGTGTCAGGGTTTGACTGTTATTTTAGACTTGAATTCTTTCAGTCTCAGGGCATTACTGGGTTTTACTGGGTTGGAGAAGTTTATTCTGATGGGAATCATGACTAGTATAGTTATAATATACATGCAGACTTTCACATAAAAGCTTGAGATTTTCACCGCAATACAGCAACCTCAGCATAAGAGAAATAAAGTCTGAACAGTACCCTGAACAATAATCTTTTGCCAATATTCAAACATAAAAAAAAACAAAAAAACACAAAAAATTCCTCTAATATACTGTGACAATGCACTAAATATCATAGAGAAGTTTCTTTGCTTCATTGTGGTCAAGCTGTTACATTAAACTTTTTTCCATTGAAACAGAATCCAGCATTCGTTCTGCAGAAATCCTCAGCAATGCTTTCAAATGCACCCCGGAAAATTATATTAACAGTAAAATTTAGTGTCACAAATTGTAAAACTGCCTTGCTGCCACTTAGAGCATGTCTACTAAATGAATTATGATAGTAAAGCATTCCGTTGAAGTTTCACCTTCAAGGCTGACCTTGTGACGGCTATTCTCTGCTAATGCTCGCCAGAGATAAAAGCTATGAGCCCTCCTCACCCCCCCATGCCAAGGACACACGCATCATCGCTTTACTGGCCTATCTGCCCAGGTGATGCATGGCTTCTATAGCAGTCAGTCTGAGGCAGTATTTATAACAAACTGTGTGAGGCAGCAACCAACTCATCACAGTCGCTCCCTCAGAATCCTTGGTCTCCCAGTGCACTCACCTAGGCTTTGTTTTATGCCTTCAGCTTATCATAAATTCTTATTTCTTAATCTGTGGGAATGCAAATTCACTGTCTGGGGGCAGATGAAGAAGGGTAAAAGTAGATGCAATTCATTCTCCTAAAATGGATGTTTACTTAATTCTGTCATGCATCTTCATCTGCAGGGTAGACGGCGTAGAAAGATAAATTTGGGGATTTCAAAGACCAGCTGTAGTTGAGGCAGGTTTCAGACTCAGACGGTTATCTCAATAGATCTTTCAGACCAATTTGCCGGAAGTCTGGTAAAGACACAGCACACATTAGTAAAAGCCTGAAATCAAATGAACAAAAAAGGGAGGATTTATCCCACTCTTGCCGAACACAATTTCAAATAGAGAGTGAGACAAAAAAAAAAAAAAAAAAAAATCGACATCCCAGTGTCAGCAAAGGGCATCGTGTGACTGGCGGGGAAGTGAACGGCAAAGAACAGGCGACGCTTGAAATTCATTAGGTATCAGTGGGAGACAAAGCACTGACAGGTGTTTATGCAAATCATCAGCGGATGGATTCATCTCCCTGACGGAGAAAACAGCAGTCTTGCAATAATATAAAGCATGTGAAAGTGAATCATATCTGCCTGTGAGGAGGTGAGCGTGCTGTAAGCCTTATAAGTGTGCTGCGGTAGAGACAAACAGTTGGGAGTTAATAATTACTGAGGGATTTCTCTTGTTGTTTTGCTACATAACATGGTCTTAAAAAACTAAATCACAGCACATTACCATGTTACGGCTTTGAATTTAATCCATCCTTTTTTTTTCCTTGTTAGCCAGACACCTATGCTTACTTAAGTTTTTATTACTTTTAATTTTAGCTATGTTGCATCAATTTGTTTTTAATCGTCCAGCCCCATCCACTCCTTTATTTCTTCTCCTTATTATTTTTTAGCAAGTACCTATCTTTCTTGAGCAATTATCACATCGTGGTTAATATGTCCCATATTACTGGAGGGAAAAAAGAGAAAAATGTTAAAAGATTCTGAAATAAAAACCCTGGGGATCCGTTTAATTTTCGTTTATAGAAAATGTTTTGGTGGGATAATTTTATGTTCAAAACTTACAGAAACAAGAATTTCTGTTCTATGATACTTCTGATACGGACTCGTATCGACACACACAGTAGGAGCTGTTCACTTTTACTTTGGCACCGTTTGTTTCATTAGCCTCCTTCTCAAACTCGTTCAAAAATATTTTGCTGATTAATTTGAATTCATGATGAGTTTAACTGTTGAAATAGTCTGATATTTAATTGAAGCAATGGAATACAAAGTGGCTGTTCTTACTTGACTAAAGATCTTTGGCTGAGCAAAGGCAGCAGCTTGCAGAGAGCACACAGACCAGACAACAGCCAAATGGTTTGGCCTGCCATCAAATCACTCAAGGAATTAACATCAATTAGTGGCAACTGATATGACCTGCTGCCGGAAATGTTTGTCATTATAACCAACAAATATGACAATCAGCCCCCCGTGTTGGAAATGAAAACTCCAGGAATTGTATTTACCCCCCAACACACACACACACACACACCCTCCATGTCCAGTGATTGGCCTCTGTCTGACAGCGACTGCTTTCCCAGAGGAGGCGACAGTGTCACATGTCCAATAGTGACATTTGTTTATGTTCCAATGTCAAACCTTGTTAGACACTGTGGGAACTATGACCAAGAACAAGTAAAGTGATGTTCTGGGGCAGCAAATGGAGAAGGTCAGATATGAAAAAAAATGTCATACTTTTCAAAAAAGGAGATCATTATTTGCTCAACAACTCCCACACAAACATACACACACACACACACACACACACACACACACACACACATACATAACATTAGTCTCTTTTAAACTATGAGTCATGTCAGGATAAACACTTTATCAGAACTTGTCTCTTGTCACCTTAAACGTCAGTCATTCATTTTCTAAACAGCTTGGTCCATTCAAGGGTCGCGACTTGAATGCGCCTCATCCAAGACTTAATTACATAATCTATACTCAAGCCATTGTTTTACAGCATTCATATTCACTTCTTTTCAGCAAGTTGAAAAGCCTTTTATGATTCTGGAATGTTTCTATAATGTGGCTAAAGACAAGTAGTTAGTGCTGTATGGCACCTTGGTATTCAGGCGGATGTTCCATATTTTTGATTTACACAACATCTCCTTGTCAGTCATTCTAATGGTTGCTCTGCCGTTTCTTGTAATACAACCTGGGCTGCACGGCTTTCTGATGCAGATGATTTTCAACAAATGCGCCATGCATGACAAAAGCAATCATTAAAATGGTGAAAATCTGGAATGGGTGTTATCTTTTAAACCATTATAGGAAGGTTGACAAACCATAAAAAGTAGGAATTTTAGACGACGTAAAATTGGGTAAACGTAAAACATTTATGCTAAACATATTTCACTGTTTGTCAAGGTGGTTGCTTAAAATAGCTCAGGAGGCATGTGACTTTTGAGACATTCTGACTCATGCGATGCTGATTTTAATGTAAAACACCGTAACCACTGACACAGCATCATCTCTGCTCGCTTCATCTGCTGCAGGCTTAGTTACCACCGCAATCACATTATCATCCTCCCAACAGAATGTCAACAGAGTTTTTCCATTGACTTCTGCTGAGGAAAAAAAAACAAAAACAAAACTTGATGTATCACATCTTCTTAATTTGAAAAGCCAGCCAGGTCCTGCTTCCTTCTCAGAGCTCATATTCTGACACATCAAAGCAGGAAAATGGCAGGTGCATGTAAATAATGATGGCTGCATTGCATTCAGATGAACCAGGTCCAGGGTTCAGAATTATCCATGCTGTTTGCCAACCGGCTTCCTGGAATAGAGGCACTGTAAGACAGTGAAGGAACAAACAATCTATAAATAGATATTTTATTGAGCCTGAAAGGGAAGTTGTTTCAGCAGCGGCAGCATAACAACAATAAATAATGATTCACCTAACTGCTCAGTGTGACAGAGGAAAAAATATATACATTAAACACTCCACAGTGCTGATAACTGATCTAATTTCAAGGCAAAACAAAGAAGTTAACAAACATTAAAAAAGACAAAGGGACTTTTTAAGTTCTGCTTGAGTTGTAAGATGCTTCATACTCAAAACAAACCATATCAGTCAGCATGAAATGACACAAACACATGACAGCAATTACAGGGGATTGCTGGATACAGAAATCTATTATTCTTGAACCATTTCTCACACTTCTTTTCCTATTTCTTTTTTCAGTCTATGTATTTGTTTGTCGTATAAAGGGAAGATTCCTACTCTTTTTCAGGAGAAAGTTCTAGAAAGGATCATTAAGGAACCCATCAGTGGATGATCTGATTGATGGATGTTCCCAGATTATGGGCTCTGTGAGCAGCCATCAACGTTTACAAGGTTCCTGTCTAGCCAACACATATTCCGATAATGGATAACAAATGAGATTGTTACAAAAAGATGGCATAAGAACGCAGATAAACTTTGAAAACAAGATAAGGCAGAATTTGTCACTAGCTGAGTGCTGATTCTAAGCTTCGATATCAGCAAATGCATTTTCCCACTTGTCCTTTCTCGATGAACTGCTGAACTGCATGCAAGGAAAGCATGCTCCAAAATGACAAATGCTCAATATTTCCCAGATTGCAAAATTACAGTTTTAACCCTTAGAGGTCTGAAGGCCTCCAAACTAGTTTCTTCTTTTTTCTCCACCAATAACATGTACACTGGATTTCATACATTTGGTCAAATCTCACGAATGTTCCATCTTATATGATATCAAACATATTCAAATACACCCTGTGGTTGTGGGGGTATTGTCATTTTCCTAAAAGAATGCAATTTAGAGCAAAACAGGTTTAGGTTCAAAGAGTTAAACCAAAATCTACAGGCACTTACATCTTGCTTATTGTTTCATATCATGTCATATTCAGATCTGACATCCATTTAAAGGGATCATGCTGGAAAACCTGTATTGATGTAAGACAGAGACGTAAACATGATACTGTATATGTGCTTGGGTTGGTCTTCTGTAGTGTTTAGGAGAACAATGTGAAATACTCAAGAAAATAGCACCAAAACTGACTGTGATACCCATAAATAAACGAGTTTACTTCTATATATATATATATATATATATATATATATATATATATATATATATATATATATGTGTGTGTGTGTGTGTGTGTGTGTGTGTGTGTGTGTGTGTATAAGTAAACCCATTTATTTATGGGTGACAAATAAATGTTGTCACATTGTATAATGAATATATATATTCATTATACAATATGACATTTATTTTTTCACGGCATTTTGGACCGCCATCAGAAAGAGAGCTGAAAAGAACCAAGACATTTCAGACATTTTGGTTTAATTTTCAGCCATCCCAACTAATTACTAAACGCTGTAACACCAAAGAAAATACCGGTTGAAAATGAAGAGGCACATTTGCATTTACATTATAAAGTTTCAGTCCAAACTCAGAAGAAGACTTAGTGGAAGAGAAACATTCAGTAATCAGTCCAGTAGGAAGATGTGCTCTTTGCTTCTGAGCCAATTCACTAATCGAATCAGAATCAGTGAATTTAGATAGTGTGTGTGTGTGTGTGTGTGTGTGTGTGTGTGTTTGAGGGTGGGGGGGCGGTAGTCTGTGCTTACAAAATCATTAGGGTCAACTGGACCCTAATACAACTGAGTGTGTATTTAGCGTGCTGCTACATTTAATCACCCAACCTCAAACACTCTCTCCCCTTTCTGACCATGTTTGTCTCACAGTGTTCGGGTAATTTTGCACTTGGATGTAACTTAGGCTCACAGGACAATATTCCTCTTTTGCATAACCCGGTTTCTAGGGTAACAGCTGCAGTCAGAGCTGCAACAACACCCAGAGACATGAAGCGCTAATGAAGTGTCCACTCCAAAACTATTTAAATACAGTGAATTCTCTAACTAGCAGATCACTCTGTTCTGAAAGTGAATTACAATAAACCAACGTCAGCATTAAGAGATGGATAAGTCAACAAACTGATAATTAGTCATTACACTGAACTTTAAGGGCAGTAAGATGCTGACCGAACTGCAGTCAATGGATTTTCAGGTAAATAGAGTTTCGTAGAACTGGTGAGTCTTTAAGTCATAGGGTTAAGATAGGAATCAGTAAGTTAAGGAGGAACACATTGCTGCCAGTTGACATCTATACCCCCTGGCTGCTGTCGCTTTGACCCAGGATTGATCCACTGCTGGCCAGTTAACTCAGCTCATACCACTCCTCTGCTCCCACAGAGCTGAGGTGATGTGTGAGGACAACCCCCGACTTAAACCAGTCTTTGGAAAGCTTCTTATCTATGTGCTGAGTGGAATGTTTGTTTTGTCTGTGTGGTGCTCCAACACCTCTCTCCCTCCTTTCCTCCTTTTATTATTGACCCAGCACTGTAAAGAATCTCACTATAAAATAGAACCATTTAGAAATACTGTCAGAAATACTGCATAATATAGTTATACTTTTATTTTTCAATAATAGAACTGTGATATAACATGATGTACTATGATGACAAAAGATTGAGTAACTTTAGCTTCACAACTTTGTTGATCCATCTGTATTATCCCCTCCGTTTCTCCGGTTGAGGCGGATGGCCACCCTCACTAAGCCGGGTCCTGCTGGACGTTTTATCTGACTATAAAAAAGAGTTTTGTCCTTTCCTTTGGATAGGGACTTGAATCAAATGCAATATCCAGTCCAATTCATTGGTCATCCTTAGTTGGGAAATTATTTCTCATGAGTTGACTCGTATGACCACACTTGTTATAAACTGGTTCTGTATGAATAAAGATTAATAACGGAATTGCAATTTCCCCGGTTGATTCTGTTTTCTTTTCCTTGCCAAATAATCTTTTTAGTTCCTTCCAGATTTGCTTAATACAAACAAAAAAACAAATAAACAAGAAACAACAACAGCAAAGACTATAGGTAGACATTAACAGTCATTGTTTACAAACATTTTACCAGTTATGGCCAAACGTAAAGAAAAAACACTCAATTTCTGTTTTTAATATAAAAATTATTATTTTTACAATTATTTTTTCTTTCTTTTAAAGATGACCAGGTTTTAGATGTAACCCATTGTCACAATTCTAAGTCAGTATCACCACTGGAATGACTGAAATTTTGGCACAAACAATCTGTGTTATGACTCAGTAGCTTGGAGGCAGTGTTGCAGAGGAAGACACTCTCCTCAATCTGGGTTTACTCAGATGATTATTTCTAGCTACTCAACCAGGCATCTCCTGAGAAACGGAACACGGTTTTACATACAACAGTGAGGATAATCATTAATCCAGCAAACCACCTCAATCTTTGTGTAGTAAGAGCGTACTGGGAGGTATGGTGGATGGGGTTCATGAGCCTGAAAATAAAACTGAATGCTGACAAAGCCCAGTCAACCATTGTTACTGTTGAACTTTATGCATGGTGTCCACTTCTCGTGATCTTACTCATTTAATTTTATTGGGTATCTTTCATATGTGTGTCTAAAAAAATCCTTTTTCACATCATATTAATTTGTAACATTGAATCATCCTAGTATTTGTCTGACTTATTTATTAATATTTCCTTCTCTTTTTTATGGAACGTTTGGACTGAAGGAAATGAGGACCCACTTATGGTGCTTTTTTCATTGTTTAAAAAGGCATTTGTGACATTTTGCTTTGAATTAGCTGTAAATTATTAAAAACGTGGGTTGCTGATGGCTGAAATGAAAAAAAAAAAAAAAAATAAAAAAAAAAAAAATATATATATATATATATATATATATATATATATATATACTATATTCATGTTTTAATTCTACTGTTATCCTTCTTGCTGCCTTAACTTTAACACTATTTAACTACCTCTGTACAAAGTAACGGATCAAAAAAACTCTTTTTGAATGTGACGAACACACTTTTACCACCTTAAAGGAGGTGAGTAACCAGACTACATTGTTTGTTACACTTTAAGAAATATTCACTTTCATGCTAGTGTACAATGGCCTGATGACTGAAAGCAGTAGGGAATATTATTCGTCTGCAAATGTCAATATGCCTTCAAATTCCTATAAAGTTATTCATTAATGTGGAATTAGCTTAACCATTGAAATATGAACCAAAACAAACAATAAGTCAAAGCTTTATTATGTGCTGTCTTTACTATAGTGTGAACATTTTTTTCCCCACTGCAGCAGCTGGAGTTTTATCATTCTTAGTATGCTTGCCGTTTTTCTCCACTAATACCTCCTCTGTCTTAACTGGGTGGGGGTGGGGGGTGTAAAATGTAAGTGCTGTTGATTTATAACCTTTCCATTAATAGTTGTCTGTCATTCAAGTGTCACTCCCCACCATGGCTTTCCAGCAATACATGCAAGATTAATTGGTGGTGAAGGGACTGAACAGTGGGACCCCTGTAGGCACAGCACTATTTCATTCATATATCAACCATATCTAGTCATTATCTAGCAGCCTGAGTAAAAAGTTGCTAGTGTTTGTCATTTAAATGCTTCAAGCAACATGCACAAGCTTCATCAACCAGCAGACATACACACAATATATCAATATGAGCTGCTCAAACTCCTGGATGGAGTGATGGTAGACTGTTAGGTTTAGGAACAATAATGTTCAATAACCAGAGATTATTGTTGTGTCTTTGGCGAAGACATTTCGGTGTTGCCATTGCTGTTTTATGAATGCTGTGATGATTGTCAGAAAGGATGTCTTCTGCCATGTTGATGTCAGTCTCCCACGAGGCAGCTGTGGCTAGAGAAGTAGTTTACCAGCACCGAGTGTGAATGAGGACTGAATGAATAATGGATTCGATGTAAAATGCTTTAGATGCATTGAGAATCACTTCTGAAGAGAGAATGAACTTTTCAGAAACATTAAAAGGAAAGCCGTCTGGATACTTGAAATGTAAAATAGCAGAATTTTCTCTGGTGACGTTGCTGTTACACATTTATGTACAGATGTCTACGTTGGGAAATAAACAGAGGATTTGCTGTTATTTAAGAAGAACACACAACTGCTGCTAAATTATTGGTTTGAAGGGAGTTTTGAGGCCACTTAACAGAAATTGGCTCAGAGAAACGCTCTTCTCCCACAAATCCAGTGGTGCTATTTAAGATCCAATCAACCCGGACCAAAATGAAACGTATCGCCTTCTCTACAACCAACCACAGTAAATCAGTTCCTGCTTGCATTTCATATCTTTCCGCCCATTTTGGTGAATGTTGACAGCTGCCAAACACTGCTGGTCCATGTCTTATAATCTTCCAAAGTGTCTTAGGTGTCACTATAAACATGCTAATAACCTCTAGATTTCTTTCTTTCTTTCTTATAAAAAAAAAAAAAAAAAAAAAAAAAAGAGACCTTGAAGGTTTGGGAAGTATGAACTTTGTGACTCTAAGGTTTCTTATTACCACGACAACAATGCAGGACAAGGCTTTGCGATATACTTTGATGAAGCACTTCCAGAAACTCAGTTCTTTCCCTCCATTTACAAAAATATGACAGTATTGCCATCATTAACATATTTCTCCTTTTGTCTGAGGTATTCCTGAAGAAAAGCTGATCTGTACACTTTGATCTGTCTTTCCAGTCCTCTCCACCCTAACCAGTGGAGGCAGATGGCTGCCCTCCCTGACCCGAGTTCTACTGGAGGTTTTGCCTTCCTGTTAAAAGGGAGTTCTCTTTTCCACCTTCACCTCATGCATGCTCAGGATGTGGGACTGGATCCAAATTAAGATTTGATGCAATCTGTTGGTTATTATTACCTCGGCTATTTTGTTTATGAATTTGCTTGAACTGATGTAAAGTGCCCTGTAAAGTGCCCTGAGATGACATTGTTGTAAAGTGGTGCTATACAAGTAAAGCTGAATTGAATTGAACTTCCAGGTAAAAAAAAAACATGATAAAAGTTAAGTTAAAAGTTAGAAGGAAACAACAGAAACAAACCAATTAATGAAAGAAAAATAATAATGGACAAACATCATTATGGACCGAAAATGCATTAATAACATAGAGTTCTGAAAAAGAACACTAAATAACTCATCTGTCTTTGTGGATTTATACATGAGATGAAAAATAATAAAATCACATCAAATTAAACAAATTGTTATGAGGTCAAAAATATTTCATAGATCTGTAAATTAGGTTTTATTTATGTGTGCTTTAAAGTACTGTAATAGACACCTGTCACCATAAACAACATAAATGTGTGTTGTGACATCAAAGATTTATTCATCTCCAGGAACAGTTGGTGAGCTAAAATGAGATGAACCATCTGTACCATCCTGACAAAAAATGTTGTCACTTCTTAAGTGATAAAAGGAAGAAGACTATATTATATCAGCAAAGAACACAGGAATGAAATAACTACAATGCAAGATGATATAAAAATAAATATATAAATGAACAAATATAGATATAGTTTTCAAACACTGAGCCAACAGGGTCATTGCACGGAGAAAATATTGCACAAAGCAAAAAAAAAAAAAAAAAAGCCTTTGGGACATTAAACCTAACTATCAATCATTTATGTTTTCATTTTCCTCCCATGGAGAGGGAAAACACAAACAACATCCCGAATCAATACTGTAGTTTAGCTGATCATTTCACTGTGTCTGAGCTCTCAGTGTGGCTGATAAAGAACCATTCTCAACAGGGAGTTCATGAGGAAATGTTCAAAGACAATCCCCCACAGATTTATGTGTTATATTACATTAATAACACCTCTGTCCAGTGGGTGGTGGAAACTTGACAGCATTCTGGTCCCAGGTTGTCCACCCCAAGCTGCTCTTGTTTGGTGCTGAACGGCTCAGCAGGAGGAAGTCCAGCAGCAGGTGTTAAAACTATCACCATGAGACACACACAGTCTGCTGGCTTACCTATTGTTTAACTAACTCCTCTGTCTAAGTCGTGATTTATTTCGGTCCACAAACAGCTTGAGTTTAATAGTGGTCCACCTACAGCTAAACGTGAACAACCTGTTTAACTAAATTGGGAAGTTTTTAATCGCACTTATTTCAGCACCAAAGCTGACTGACTGCAGCAGTTTTCAAATAAATATCACTGAAGACTGGAATATGTAGCGACTCTGTACAGTACCTGTTAAAAGTGTTTGGTAAATCTTATCACAAAGATTTATCTTAAAACAAGTAAACCGATACAAAGTATTTTTAATTCACAGACTTTGAGAACTTGTTTGGTTGTTTCTTTCAGACAACGGCATATAAAAGCAACATTCTGTCCCTGCCTCGTGCATCATAATGGTAGTAGCAGATAGCATTCATTAGGAAAACTTTGTGCTACACAAAGCATTGAGCTGGTTAAATGAATTGGAGCTGTCCCAGTAGTTGCCAAGCAATGGTGATTAGTAAGTAATTGAACTATTAATAGTTTTTGCTTGTCTATAACCAAACGTATGAAGTGCATCCTGTGGTCATGCTGAGAGGTAACCTTGGCCTACAAGAGAGGTTTGGGGGTAAACTCAGTGAAATGCAATCTGATTATTTAATATTTTAACCTTCAACACACTTACCGGTGCATTCATACACCCGATTTTTGCAAGCGCTCGACAGCTGCCAGCGCACGAATGCATCGAAATACAGTAACACAGTTCAGTGTTCGTAAACTTTAAGAAGACAATGATGTGTCTGAAGGGGAACTGTTTGAGCTACTCTTCAACGAAGAGATCATCGCTCTGTTCGTCCGCGAGACTAATCGGTTTGCGGACCAAGTAAAAGATGCAAAGGGACACCGAGCAGGACGATCGAGTCGTGTTGCTCACTTTGAATGTGAAGGTAGAATGCATAGCTGATCTTCACCAGTAAAAAGTTCTAAATAAAAACTGTAAATAAATTTATGTTTGTGTGTGTTACTTATTTTTGCAAGAAATATATGCAAAAGACAATGAAAAAGACACCATGAACATATTTTGTCATTCTTTATTACAACAATGAAGAGAAAAGATATGTGCTTTCGAAACAGGTTGGCATGATTTTTTTTTTTTTTTTTTCTGTTTGTGAAAAGAATGAAGTTTCATTGCAAGTGCAATTTTTTTATGCAGTGTGATGAAGGGTAAAATGAAAAAAAAAACCTAGGCAGAGAAAAGGAAGTTATGACTTGGACCTGTGTCCAACTGGACACTCCACTAGCACCTTCCTACGATGTCCTCTACTGTTTGATTTTGTGCTTGTGCTGTTCTCACTCATATGTAAGTTGCTTTGGATAAAAACGTCGGCTAAATGACATGTCGAATAGAATAGAATAGAATAGAATAGAATCAGCATTACTATGTTTATTTACTGATTGGCTGGATAGACCAATAGTTTAAGTTGGAAAAACAATATCTGAAAAGAATCAAACCTGTCAAAGTAAAACTAACACAACAAGAAAGCATTTAAATGTTAAAATAAATCTTGCTGAGCCTCATGGGCTCCAGTGTTTTTTTGGTTTGTTTTTCTTTTGCTAAAAAAAGAAAAGAAATAACAACAACAGTGAAGCATTAAGTGTTTGTTAATATATCTGTATTTCCCAATTTATTTTGTGGGGTGGTCATCTAACGAAATAATCTGTAAATCGGTACTATTTACAGACCTGCAAAGCATCCATTTTACCTGCAGCATCATCTGAAAAAAAAAAAAACATTCAGTCGACTAAAAGACAGCATCCATGCAGTGGATTAGACCATAGTCACATCTATGGTTGTCTTCCGCAAATGAAAAGAAAAGTGGCAGGATGTCTGCAACAGTTTCTTACAATTTAAAGCAATGTGATATATTTGCTCAGTAACTCAGCTTCCCTCTTGTTCATGTAGTTTCTTGACAGCACAGTGGTTTATTAAATGGCCAGGCAGAAGCATAAACTACAGCCAATTTTTATTGTTCACGAAACCATGCTGAAAATATGTATTTTAAGAATTACAACCTCCAAAGACAAGTGTTTGCAGCTGCATGGGAATGTCTTGGGGAAAAAAAAATCTTCATAGCGAATGGCACTTTTCCTGATTTATATTGCTGCTTTGAGAATCTCTTTTTGAAAATCACTTCAGGGAGCCACAAGTTTAGTTATTTTTGTTACATTTACAGCATCCAATTAAAAAAAACAAAAAACATGTGATTACATGCTAGGATTGTAATTGATCTGTGTAATGGCTGATTTTGAGAGTGGGATAAAAGAATCTAAAATAACCTCTTGGCCCTGTGGATGGGAATTTTGAGCATAGGCAAAGATCTATAACAACTTAAGCAAAAAAGTAATAAAACAAACTCATTCATTCATTATCCTAACCGGAGAGTCCGATAAAGGGTCACAAGGAAGCTGGTGCTTATCTCTGCAGTCTTTGGGTGAAAAAACAACAAAGAACCACTCATGCTCACATTCACTCCTATGGGCAATTTAGAGTAACCAATAAGCCTAACATGCATGTCTTTAGATGGTGGGAGGAAGCCCAAGTACCTGGAGAGAACCAATGCATACACAGGAAGAACATGCGAACTCCACAATAAAAGGCCACTAGCCAAACCTCGCCCCACCCGAGAATCAAACCAGCAACCTTTTGGCTGTGACGCCACAGTGCTAACCACTATACCACAGTGCAGCTGAATAATACAAACTGGAATAATGATAAACAATGTCAGTTGCAGATGGATCATAAAGAAAATGATTCAAAAAGCCTCTTTTGATTGAAGTTCACTGACACAATGCTCGCATTTGTTGAAGCTGCAGTTTCTGGAAAACAACAAGCAGACTGCAAGCTAGCTGTTTATATTTTGGAATGTGATTAATCATGATTAAACCACAGTTATCTTGTAATATCTATCTTGGACACTCTCTCCCATTAAATTCAATGGAAAGCATGTCCAAACTTTTAATCGGTAGTATGTGTACACTGCATTTCCCATCTGACCTGCTGATTCAGAGTGTCCTATACTCCTTCAATAAATATCATTCGTGATGGAAGTGAAGAAATGCTATTGGTTCTACAATCAGGAACCTTTCACATTTGTGTGTGTATGTGTGTTTATGTATACACAAAGAATTTTTTAAAGGCAGAATTCTTTATAAATACAAACACAGCGGGATTACAGTGAAAATAATTCCAAAGCTTGCCAAAATCATTAAGATTCATCCCAGAGGCAAAACGTGTATCAGATGTTTTGACAAATGGATGCTTGTTTTTAATCACCATGAGCTGATGGTGATGGATGTGAACATGAGCTTCTTATTATTTCCTTTTCATCAATATAAGAAAATCAAGTGTGAGGTATTGATATACTGCAGCTCATATCTGTGGGGAGTTATGAAAACGTCTCAGTGAGGGTTTTATTTTCTTTTCTTTTCAGAGAAGCGTACATCAACAACCTAATGGAGACAGAGATGGTTTCCTTTACATCCCTGCAGCCACACAGCCATCTTACTGGAAGTAAGGTAAATTACCTGCATCCAGAGATTTTTATGAAGAAAATATTTCAAGCACATGACTTCTTTAAACAAGCCGTTTGATTTTGTTGCTACTTTCCCCGTGCTTTCCTCAAAGCCTGCGGCTTTTAGCGCTGAAGACTAAAGTTTACCATACGCTTTGACTTCACTGAAAAACTAGCGTAGACGTTTTGCAAGTCCATCTTTGTGTTGCAAAAACCTCTCTCCTTGGGAAACCTGCCACATTGTTGGTAATTAGACACATTAATCTTGTTTTATCCATCTGCTCACTAATCAGTTTGTCAAAGTCAGCCAGGTTTTTTATTCCAGATATAGAGCAGTGCCTCCAGTAGCTGCAGTGTTATGTTTATTCTCCGTCTTGGCTCGTAGGATCTTACCAGCGGCAACACAGAAGAAGAGCTTGCCAAGTTGAGAGTAAATTGACAGCATGTGATGCTATCATTGGGGGTGAGAGTCATAGCTGTTGAAACGCTGCTTAATTTGAGCTGTTCTGCCATCTTTACCCCCCTTTACAGTGGTGCCAAAAGGGGGCATGATGAGGTACACACTTACAACATTTCATCAATATAATTGATTAGTCTACAGTCAGGTTAGGATTTAGTTCGAGCTGCAGCCACGCAGCCCATCTATTATGGCTTTTGTTAATTTTCTAAAGGTTTTGTTGAAAAAGAAAGAAATAAAGGAAGAAAAAAAGGTAAAGAAAATGCCGTTGTTCTGTCTCATGTGATATGCATATGTGCTAGATGGGAAAAATGAGCACACCAGCATTGTTACAGTAATTATTTTCCTTTCTTTTCTCTTTTTTCTGATTAAAAATTGTCTCTTATATTAAAGGTCCAGGTGTCGACAGCTTTTCAATAGCACTGGTTTAAGTTTTAGGAGGCATTCACATCAGGATAGTCCACTAGAATCAGTCCGATTGGGGGCTCAGTTGTAGCAGAGTATATCCATGTAGAGAGAGATCACATTCACGCTGCTCTTTGGTCAAACGAGCCAAACCGTTAGAATAATATATCTCCATTCTTACCAAAAGGTGGAGCTGCACTATATATTTAGCAAAAGAGAGGACAAGACCAATGTGAAGAAGAAAAAATCGAGTTAAACATAAAGCATGAAACTTTCGCGATTTTGGATTTTTTTATTTTGTCTTATGCAAGTACACAGCAGTAATTCACTGCAACAATGGCCACAGTATGAACATTAGACAAGGCAGAGGACTCTTAACGTGACCACTGTGCATTTACCCACAATGCAATGCTACATTAAATGCTGGACTCTACATAATAACATGATACTTTTCTTATTGGTCATTCCACTTTTTTGCAGTAGATTTATACCTGGATTATTGTATATTTCTGGCATGTGCATTCTCAGCCATACTCCTCTCTGTATTATGTACATGTATACTTACAGATAAAACCGATATCTTTGATTTTTCTTTTTTTTGTATGCTTTATCTATTTTTATATTCTATATTTACTATTATCACATATTCTTTTCTATGCATAGCCCTTCTGACTGCTTCTTCCTTTGTGTTTCTTGCTGCTGCCGTGCCAAAATTTGCCGGTGGTGGGATAAATTAAGCAATTTAGAATCTTAAATCTTGAATTTCATGCCTGCAAGGCATTCCACAAAAGCTGGCACAGGGGCAACAAAAGACTGAAAAAGTTTAGAAATGGGAAAAAAAAAAACCTGTTTGGAACATTCCACATGAGGAACAGGTTAATTGGAAACAGGCGAGTGCCAGGATAACGTGTAAAAAGAAGCATTCAGAAAATGCTCAGTAGTTCACAAGCAACGGATGGAGCAAGGGTCACCTTGTTGTTGTTTACAACTCTAGTCTAGTCGTCCAATAATTCTCAGTTTACAACTGCAGGGAATATAAGATTCCATCTACAGTCCATAATCTGATGCTAAGGTTCAGAAAATCGAGAGAATTTTCCGCACATAAGCAGCAAGACCAAAAACTTAAGACTAAATGGTGTGACCTTTGAAAAACCGAAATTGTTGTGTAAAAGGTAACAACACATAGGTTATGGATCCATCCATCCATCCATTCTTTTTTATATAGAAATTGTGTGAAAAGTTAATGTAAGGGTTTACATGACAAATAAAGAAATGTATACACTTGCTCAGATAAAGAATGTACACTTAATAGACTAAAAGGATAAGCTGAAAATGAATTTTGCCATAACAGACCCATGATATCAGAGCTAAAATGCGTACTTTGTTTTGCTTAAGAGCTACATTGGAGGAGAACCATGGATCATCATCACTGCAGTGACAACTTTACACCTGCTGCTTTATAAAACTTTAATCAGAAGCAGCTGCAATGAACAAATAAATTGCTGCAACTGATGAACACAGACCAATTGAATTTTTATCTCCACAGACTTCATTTTCTCCTCCCACCAATATCATTTATTGCATTATCAGTGCAACATGCCTATAAATGTGTCAAAGTCGCAGTATTTTCTTAGTTTATCACTAAGTAGCTCGTACCACAGTGTGACTAAAATAATTTCTTCACTCATATTGTCTGGTTCATTTGAGGAAATGTGAGCACCAGTATTTCTGAACAAACCATTTATTCATTCTTTCATATATTTAAAGGAGCACTACTTTGTCATATGCACAGACACAGACATTACATGTTTTCCACGGTGGCAGAAAAGTCTGAAATAGAAGTAAAGAATAAAGAACTAAAGATACTATCAACAATAGATTTATTGGAACTTAGTAGCACAGTTATGGGTTGCATATGCATGACCGTGAGGTTTGTAAAAAAAACCTAACCCTGCTCTGGTCATTCTGTAATCTACCATGGGCAACCCAAATAATTATTACTGTATGGAGAATGGCAAGGTAAAGTACCTTATTTATCTGTTTTTACAGGGTGGATTTTAATCCCAGGAATTGCTTTAAATGTGGAGTATGTAAGATTTTCAATATTTTCAAAATAAATTAACTAAAAAAATAACTACAATCATAATTAGATTTTTTTTTAAACATGTAGGTTCCAGTCTGTCCATATTTGATGTGTTATTAAATTACAAGTTTAATTAATGACAAAGAACCTTCTTAAATGTTTGCCTACCAGTAAAAACAAAAAAAAAACAAAACACTTTTTGATTTTAATTAAAATTTTTTAATTAAACTTGTAATTTAATAACGCATCAAATATGGACAGACTGGAACCTACATGTTCAAAAAACTATCTAATTATGATTGTAGTTATTTTATTAGTTAATTTATTTTGAAAATATTGAAAATCTTACATACTCCACCTTTAACCCTCATAATCATGCTGACACTGTAAGGTACAGAGTAAATATATTCAGACGTATGCCAGTCTACAGTTTAAATTAAGAATATAACCAATGCTTGACAAAATAAAAAAAAGCCCAATTTTTCACAACATGGCAGACAAAATTTATTATTGATACCAAAAATAAATCAATAAAAATAAACCATTTCATTCTTACAATGTATCAAAACCAAGGTTTCTTGTAGCATTTATCATGACATGGTTCTTTCTGCAATAATATACAAAGGAAAAATCATTTTTAAAGGACGTTTTTAAGCTGTATAAAGAAGGTATATCCAAGAAAAAGATGATAGAGAGCATACTCACTCTTGCAATGTCCTGTATAAGCCCAGGGGGAGAATACATTTATATCAAACAGACCAGTGATCCTGTGTTGTGAAAGACAGCCTGTCTAGTTCAAACAGTCCATAAAGAAATTACAACCATCCATACTCAAGACTAAAGCCCAGTTTTCCTAACATCTCACATCATTAAAGTCATTAAGAGATTGTCTTGGTTCACCTCAACAAGCAAGTCAGCACCAATCAGGGCCCATTAAAGTTTGCTTATCGTAATGGGTTTGGGGTTGAAGACGCTTGAAGATGAGAGTCCACTCTCATCTGGACAAGTCAGGCAGCATTATGAGGACTATTTTTAACTCCTCAGCCACTTTCAGCCTCAATTCAGTCTGAATTCTTATGTGAGACACTCCAGAAAACACAGCAGACACCTCCACAGATGTCTGAATTCATGACCTACTTACAGACACGCGGAATCTGCAACCAAAAGGTTCCATGCTTGAGAAGGTGGTCAGCAGCACAGGTGCACCACAAGGGACTGTACTGTCACCATTTCACTGCATGCTGTATACCTCAGACTGCCAGTACAACTCTGAGTCAGGTCATTTTGTAGAAATACTCTGCTGATTCTGCAGCTGTTGGGCATGGAAGAAATAAATATTTAACTTAAAATGATTACATTACCACATATACAAAGTAAAGTAAAGATTAGTTTTGGATTTTATGAGCAGAGCCCTGTTTACATCCTTGGACAAGAGGTGAAGAGGATGGAAGACTACAAACACCTGAGAGATCAGATGAATACTGAACTAGACAGGAGAGGCAACACAAAAGCCATATACAAGAAAGCATAAAGCAGTTCTTCTTCTTCTTGGGGAAGAATACATTTCTCAGTATCTGCAAAAAAAAAAAAAAAAAAAGAAGAAGTTGAAAATCTTCAGAAGGCTGTTTGAAATTGCAGTTCTTTGCAGCCATCTGTTGGGTCAGCATCATCAGAGCCAGAGACTTAAGGAAACCAAACAAACTGATAAAAAAAAAAAAAAAAAAAAAAAAAGCTGGCTCTGTGCTGTGAACAACTGTGAAGCTGCTTGTACGGAGAAAGTCATCCATACCGTCCACCCAACATGGTGAGGAAACATGGTGTTTTGTGAAATGCTTCTTTAAGTACATCCAGCAAGACAAAAAGATACAGGAGGTCAGTCCTACCAGCAGCCATTACCCTCTAAAAATATACTTGATTATGAATTAATTATTATTTATCCTAAATAAATATATAAATTCAAACTAAAAACATAGAAAAAGAAGTCATGGTGCAGAAAATCAAATTAAGGCAGAAACTTTTAAAGATAATTTATTTTATTTATATTTTTTATATTAAAAATCCATACATGACAAGGAACAGTACATATTGCTGTAGTGCTGTAGACATAGAAAACACAGATCCCCTTTCAATAAGAGAATCGTTCTCTATCAGCAGATTCAGCATTCAGTATGTCTGTGATCAATGATATCACTACCCAATCTTTTCTTTTTACATCTCAACAGAATTGTAAAATAATATTCTTGGCATCTTGCTGCTAGAGACAATATTTTTTACCAGTTAATTTGCAACCCTGCCTCGCAGGGCATTTCTAAAGCTTTTTTTTTTTTTCAATTACAATGAGCGCTGTGCAGTTATCCAAAAAATTAAATGCAAACCGATGCATAAGAGCTGTGCATACCTTGCCGTTGCAACATGGAGGTGAACTAACTCATTGTGACATGTAATGGTTAATACAAACAAACACAAAACTGCAGGAAGAAACGTGGTCTTCAGCACAATGACACACAACAGCACACGGCTCTGTTATCGGAGCCAGGAGGAATCGGGTTCAAGTTTAATATTCTCCTCCAGTTTCATTTGCAGAGTTTAGATGACAGTTACATCTCTGCAATCTAATCAGGCTTGTTTTATTGTCTGTCTCCTTCAAGGTTACATGCTGTTGATGGACAAGTAGCAAGGACTGCACCTTTGACCTCTTCGTGACAGAATACAAAATCGCTGGCTCACCTATGTTCTGTATTATCTAGAAGGGAGTTGTTTCTTTTATATAACATGTTTGCAGTGAATTTAACTGTAGAAATGAGGATATCACTTATCTTTTGCACTGCTGATAGCACCATAAAGCAGTAATTGACCATATTCATATAAAAAAAAAAAACATTTTGTGTAAATATGATTTTTATTTCCTAAAACCACAAATACCATTTGAATAATGTGAGTAAAATCAAAGTAGTAACCTAAATGAGCTGCTTCTAATCTATGATATTTATGTGTTGTCTACATTTATTTTTACAAAGTCAATTATTTGCTTTTTCTTTCACAACCAAAAGTCTGGTTTTACTGATTTAATGTCACTGCGATCAGATTTTGAAAAGCTGAATTGTAAGCGCGGAAATCACGTTTTACTTTGTCACTGAAGGAGGTAAAGAACTCTTTCCATATTGATTCATTGGTCCACATTCCAGCTTACAATGTAAAGGGTTGCATCTAGTGAAAGGTTTGCCTTTTCTCACTCGGGGTCTGTGGATTTACTCACTCAGTTCACAGAATTCATCGAGGTTCCCTCTGGATCGATAACTCCCATTCCAAGCTATGGACTGTCACATCATGTAGCTGCGTGCATGACTGCTCTAAACCAGCCAGAACCTTCAATTATTAGGATGCAAGAATTAAATGTTTAAGAAGAAACACCAGATTTTTCCTGTTCTTCTTTCCATTGCTGAGAATCACTAAATTCACATGATTTGCTGTGTGATAAATACATGCTGTAGATTTTTTTTTTTTCCTCCAGGGAAACATCTTGTGTTTTACCTTTATCATTCCTGTTATAATCTTTTGAGATTCCTTTGGGGATGTAGTCTTCTGTTCACATATTCGTGAAAAAAGAAAAATATCACCAATGTATAACTGCTAAGGTTTTTGGGTAGAAAAAGTCAATCCTCTATTGCTATTTTACATCATAAAATAAAATAAAATGCAGTAATATGAACATTTTTGTTTATAATCTAAAACGACAGGTATTTTATTCATTGTAACTTTATTTATTTCAGCTTCATTTCTTTAGCATGAAAATTCTTTTGCCCTCAAAGAAACCCATGTTCAGCTTGTGCTTATTTTAATTAAACTGTAGAAGTGCAAACACATTTCTATGAACATAAAAAGCTTCATCGCAGATTTGCTTTGTTAAGTCTGATCTTTAGCATTGAACACAGAGTGAAAGCCATGAAAAACGAGTTTGATTTAGCATGTAACCTTTAACCATCACTCCAACAAACACCAACATTTCTGTCACACTCCTTAGTTCAATATAGAGCATAATGTGAACCCACGTGACACAAAATTACTTCGTTGTACATTTGAAAGAAAAACAAAATCTGATGCCTTTAATCTGCAATATAACAAAATACACAAGATAAAAAGCAACTTTCACAATATGATGAGTGTCAGATGGAAGTGAAACGTGCATTGCTTGTTCTTTAGGTTCATGGTCGGTCCAAGTGCAAGATATGTGTTCAATAACTTGAAGTAAAGAGAGTGCTTTCCTCCATCAAGGCCAGTCTCCATTCTTGCAATTTCAGAGAAGGTAAGACTCATCTGGAAGAAAAAAACTTAAGATTCTTTCTTTGCCCCTGCCTAACCTTTCAACTAAGTTTAATCAAAATCTGGGCCGGCAGATTTTAGTCATAATTGTGCAGGAAAAAACAGACAAATGGTTGTGAAAACACACCTTTGCCCTGGCTCTACTCTGGCAGAGAGCAAAAAGAAAAGCGAAAAAAAAAAAAAACCAAGCACAAAGGTGAAGGATAACAGACAAACAGTTTGTTTCTGTGGTATTTAGAGCAACTGCTGCATGACTTACAATCCTGCCATCATTTTACTTTACTACCTTGAGCGTGCTACTCCATTGGTAATATTTTTTAGCAATATTGCACAGAGTTGAATATTTCTGCCTCGTATCAGAAACAGCACCCACTAATATGCACAAAAGATGGCAGAGATGAGAAGAATTGGTGACAAGTAAGAAGGAAATGAAAGATGTGACACTAGACCAGTTTCTGTAAATGAGTTGCTGCAGAGGTGAATTTCCCAAATATTTTGTCTTGCTTCAAAAGCCACTGTAGAAACCACGGTGAGATTATGCCATAATACTCTGTTATCAGAAGTGCAGACATACATCCAGGCTTATTTCCTTCGTGTAAACAATCTTGGGTTGTCAATATACATCTCACTGTCTGTAGTCCATCATAAGGCATTCAGTATTGTTTTTAAAAATTGATTAAAGTTATCATCGCTTTAAATTTACTCATGCCAAGTTTCTCAATGTCAAGCTGAATGACGGTATTTCCTATTTATAAAGCCGCATAGAGACTTTGTCCTTCTAGCATAAACATTACTGCAGGCATTTTTTTTTCTTTCAGGCAACACTTAGAAATCATGAAAGAGCTTTAAATGTCAAAATGTTGGGTACTAAAAGATGACAATCCTGAACTTGCATCCCATGATCAAAGCTTTACACATAATAGTATCATCTCTCTCCTCTCAGTTTACTGACCAGAGAAGTTGCATCAACATACCTGAGTGTGGTACACCACAAAAGTTGTGCAGTAAATATGCATCCAATTTTATTTAATTAACATGCATCTTATTAGCAGAACAGCCAAAGTGAGGCTCCTGTGCCCTTAATATATCTGATGGGAGAACATGAGGGTATGTGGTGCTACAGCGGAACTGTGGACACAGAAAAATTTTTATTCCGGGTTGTTTTGTTGGTGAGCACTTCCGCCCGCCTTTCAGACGCAACCTGGACAACAGACTGTGTATGTGTTCCTGCTTGCTGCTCATCCTTAACTCTCTGTTAACAGAGAATCTCTTTGTTGCTGTGGTACCATACCTGGGACCCGTAACAAGAGGAATAACCTTAAATTAAACAATGTTGAACAAAGTTTTTTTTTTTTTTTTTTTTAAATTCCCTCTTTGCAACTGGATTAATAGAAACTACTATATGACTGTGGGTACAAGAGACTTGCAGACATGGTTGGCTTGGTGCTAGCTACAAAAACAATAGCAGAATTAGCTATTAGTGTTAAAAGACATAACGGCCTTCAGATTGTTTCCACTCAAGACCAGGAAATTATTTCACATTACATTCAAAGTGCTAATATTTGTGCATGGAGACTTCCTCAGTCCATCACACACAGGGATCATACACACATTCAAAGAAATTGAAGTCATTTTGCAGTTTAAACTCTTCTGGGACTCGGACCTGAGCTACACTTGAGTTACATTTCCAGTGACTTGAGACCCGACTCAGATTTGCAATTTGAAACTCGTGCATAATCTTTCATTTTAAATTATTTTCGAGGGTTTTTCTTTTATGATTGTACATCTGTCCAATCTCCCGTCTGCTGTCTGTAATGTGTGCTATCATTTTCTCTTATGTAGCACTAACAAGGACTCGTTTGTAAGTGCTATCAATCAAAACAATGGCAGAGCTGTGTATGGCAGTGCATATCTGTTGCTGCGGGACTGTTGCAACTTTAGGTTTAAAAAATGCAATAAAAAGGGACATATATAAGAGCAGCAGGCCAAAAATCCTGTGGTATGAAGATCCAGTACACTGTATCTACATCATCTACCTGTATCCACATAAAGAAAACCTGAAGAGGTGAGTCAACGTAATATAAGGCTAATACAGCATGGCTCAACAGCTACACAGAACTATAATTCATTGAGGAAATACAAGTAGAAAGTATAAAGGTCTATATCAGTGATGTGGGGGGGTGGTGCATTAAAGTACATGGACCAAAACACAAACTGAACTAAAAAAGAACAAAACATGCTAGCCCTGCACAAGGATAATTACTTCACCTGCAAGTTGTTTTTATTTGGTTTTTAAAAAAGTTTGAAATTGTCATTTTAAGTACTCATCTCACAGTTAAAAAAAAAAACAAACAAACTCAAAAGCACCAGTGAAGGCTTCACCAACCATGGACCTCTAGAGTCACCATGCTGCAGATTTTAGATGTTTACCTGCTGCCATACATCTGAGTGAAATTATTATAGTGTCAATAAGAATATTGTGCAGAACTCCAGGTTTGTTGTTGCAGGGAATGTCAAGGATCATGGAGTTGTGAACCCAAACGCAGAGATGGAGGCAGAATGCAGAACAAAGACATTTAACTTGATAAGTTAAACTTGACAGGAAACACAGGGTTGACAACAAACACACAATGAACTAGCAAAATCAAAAACTGCAACTGTATGGTATAAATACACAGAGTGACAAGGTGAGATAAATCAGAAAATTAAAACCAGGTGAGCTTAAGAAGAGCAAGTGTAACCCTTAACTCAATGGTAAGGCAAATTACAGTGTGATTGTAGTGTAATGTGGTAACAGTAATAAGGATCAATCAGAGAACCTAGATTCGATTGGGAGCCAAAGAATTGAGCAGCAATTATGAGCAACACAAAGTTAACATTGAGTAGCAACTCATGTATTCTCTTATGAACACGGGCCAATGGCCATTAAGAGAAGGTAACAATAAAATTAACCCCAAAATAAAATAATTAGACATCCCTGGTGTAGGGCTGGGCGATATGACCTTTTAGTAATATCCCGATATTTTTATGCCATGTCACGATATATATCTCGATATTTACCTTAGCCTTGAATTAATGCTTTGGTGCATACAATCACACCAGTAAGATGATTTTGTGTCTCCATTAAAACATAATTGTTCATACTGCATTAAGATATGCTGATTTGAAACATTCATGCCAAAAGGATGGAATTGTAACGAATCAAACTGATCAAAACTGCATTTATTGAACAGTTAAAGCAGTGGCAGAAACATGTCATTTTAAAACAAAATAAAGTGCCTTTGCATGATGTAATAAATGCAACGTATGAAAATAGGTGCTCTAGGGGGGGACTTTTCAAATGATGAACTATTATAAGGCTTTGCTTTATGGATACGTTTTTGAGTTGTTGTGTATTTTTTTTAATCGCAGAGTTTAGCGTAGAAATCAGTCTTATAATACGGGAAGAATGTCCTCGTATCGTCTCCAATAAACGGCTTCAGCCAGTATTTAATTCAGGATTTGATTCCCCCTCCTTTCTGTACTTTCTAGAGACATGACGAGCTAGATAAATATGCTTGTGTCACACACAGTGGATGAGGTGAGTGAGTGACAGAGGCTGTGAATGTAGTCAAATAGAATTAATTATTTTTGCTTAACGTGAAAAACTTTGTAATTTACGTCCCACTCTGTAATCCAGAGCGGGATCAGTGGCGGATTTAGCTGTTCATTGTGACTGTAGGTGGAGTCGTGCAGGTGTCCTCTCTGCTCCTCTGACTGGCTGCAGCTGCAGCCGGAGCGACTGAGTGCTTTAGGACGGGGAGAGACTCTCATTCGTGACAATAACTTTACAATATGCGTTTTAAAGTCAGTTGCCAAAACACCAGGAAAGTCTCCAATAACTCCAGTAAAAGTTGCTAGATTTGTTGCTAGTCGCTTCTCACAAAAAAAGTCGCCAGATTTAGTGAGAAAGTTGCCAAGTGGGCAACAGTGGCTACACGCTGCCTCTCATGACGTAGCACGTAGCTCACGTTATGTACGTAACTAGGTGCGCTTGCTTTAACTCTCTGTGCAAAGTGGTGCAGAGTCGAGGAGGAGGGAGGAAACCCTGCCCACAGCTAAAAACAACTGCGTGACAACAGGATACTCGAATATGACAAATATAGGCATTTTCTATATTCGCACAGGGGGCTAGCAACGATATATCAAGTATATTCGATATAATGCCCAGCCCTACCCTGGTGTGCGCACACAAAACACACAAAAAAAATATTGTTCGTTGGCCCTTATGAGAGCGGGATTGTTGCAGGTGCACCTGATCTTGACAATTAGTCAAAATGTAATTTCTTGATTGTGTGGGAAAGTGTTTGTGGTTATCTTTTCCCCTGGGTCCATCAGCTCGCCATCTGAATCCCGTCCAGTGACTTGGGCTCTTTTGTCCACTCAAAAAAAACCTGACCTGTAGACAAGGTCACATAAATCTATCATCATCATTCCTAGATGCATCAAGTTCCTTTATCAATATGAATATAATGCATTAAAGCACATTCATAAAATCGAATAAATTCTCATTTTCTGTTGTACAACATTTAAACACGACCATGTTCAGACATGAGGATAAAACATTCCAAAACACACATATCTTACTGTTCAAGCAGCTAGTACTTGGTAATTTTTCCTCATGGCACATGAATAACATTACTAACTGATATTATGATGACTTATCATAACCAGATTGACATAAAATGCAATTAAAATAATAAACATAAATTCAGTAAAGTTCAGAAGTATTAAGAAGAGTGCTTAATCACTATTTCTGCATTAAAGGCCTGCTAATGCATGAAAAGCTGCACCACAAATTACTCTGAATTACTGGAGCATTTCACACATATACAAAATAACATCCCCATAAAGCATTATATGATGTAACAAATTTATCTCTTCTACTTAAATTGGCAATAATAGAATAATGATTTCCCTTTTTAAATACATATTTCAGCTTGAAATAAGTGCAACACTGCCAGCAGACATGTTCAAAACACTGCACCATTGTCCACCTCAGTTTACTCACACAGCTTCTTAATTCACTGCAGCTACATTTAGGATAATGCAGCCATACAGAAAGCTAACATCAGTACAGCTACAAGCGTGTATCTCAGCGTTGCTCTGTGATTAAGGCGGAGCACGTCGCCTGATGCAGTTCACAATTGACGATATGGAACTAGCCTGTGAGATATCAAGCTAACATTAGCATGGTCGATGATACGAATTAGCAAGCATAACAGGTGTACGACTCCTCTTACCGACTTAACTCGTCTCGATGTCTAGTTGCTTGACTCTGGCTTGCAGCAGATATGGAAACAGCAGTTATTTCCCTGCCTTACACAAGATTTCTCTTATTTTTTTCGAGTCCTCTAAGCATGCAGCTTTCTCTCACTCTTGTGGTTGAAGCATGGGGAAAAAAAAGGACTTAGAAAATAGCGCGCAGAGCCTCACACCTGAGCTTACAGACCACTGGAGTTGCGTAGTCACTGATTGGTTGTTGAGGAATAGGTATTCCCACGTGGGATTAAGTGAACTGAGTAACTCCTTCAGGTGCGTGAGGATATTTAAAACTTTAACGATACAGTGAAAGAGAACAAAAATGAGCACTCGCTCTTTTATTAAAATTTTTCTTCACCTGGGCTACACCAGCAAAATGGGCTATGATACACGAGGAGCTAAACAACAAAATAAGAGAGGAAAGAACAAAAGACAAAGAAAGAGTCCAAACCATGACAGGGAGACATCTAAAACCTGCAGGACAGTTAGTGATTTCTGAATAAAATGTAGCATTCTACATACATACATTCAGAATAATCTGTCAATTTCTCTGTGAGTCCAGATAGATTTTTTTTAGACATTAAAAAGTCATTTACAGTTATGGTAAGATTATATTTACTAATCTGAATAAATCCCATGTTCATTGCCATTTTTTTTTTTTTTTTTGATAGTAAAGCAAATAAATTGTCCAGTGGAGAGGGAGAGAGGATTTGTCAGTTTATGTGAAAGCTCAGTGCTGGTTGAAGAATATTTAGTAAATTTTTTAATTCCTGCCATATGGTAAATGATGCATTTCAACTAAGTGACTTGTGATTTGACTTGGACTTTGACATGAAGGACTTGTGAATGGACGTACTCACACCAAACTTATTATCCACCTCCAGATCTTGCATTTCACACCACTGTGTGTAATGCAAGTTTAATGTTGTTGGTACAAACTGAGTAAACTGATAAAGAAGAGTTTCTCTATGCTGGGTAATGATCTGGAAGCCTCAGAATTAATTATGCAAGGACTGCAGCAAAAGTTGGTTAATGCAAAATAAAAAACTGCACACCTTCCAAAAAATACATTGAACTGAAAATGATGTTCACTCAGAGGCTTCTGAACCCTTTTATGTATGGTGTCCCCTGCAGTGGACATCTATTTAAAGGCTGCTGACTAGTTTATATACTCGGAAGTTCTTTTTGCAAATTAGCCACTTCAGTTGCCATTAGTGAATCATCCAACACACCGTCAGTCACTAAGGAAGAAATAAATGTATTATACATTTTCATATATATACATACATTGTCTCTAAATTTGTACAAGTTTATAGTGACTAATCTGAAAAGAAAATGATCAAAGTGTTTTATTAGATTCACATGATATTAGTAGAACAGATACCTTTTCAATATGGGGCACCAGTGGCTCAGGTGGTAAAACAGGTCATCTAATGACCCGAATGATAGTGGTTTGGATCCAACTCTGCCTGTCATTTGTTCCTGGGCAGAAAACTTCACTCACCAGTCTGGGCTTCACTGGTGTATGGATGTTTTGGTGGTCAGAGGGACCATTGAGGGCAATACACTTCACTGTCCAATGTCGGCATTGCTTTTAGTGCATCCTTTTAGTGCATCTTCTGTTTAACATTTACATGCTCGCACTGGCACAGGTCATAAAGAATAACAAAAAACACATTTTGAAAAAAACATATTAAGGGAATGAACAAGTCAGCCTACAATCACCTTCAGAATATATCTAGGGTAAAAGATCTGATGGGCCTGGAAAAACTACTCCATGCTTTCATCTTTAGTTGGCTTGATTAGTGCTTTTGAGTTTGGTCTATTCTAAAAAAAAAAAAAAAAAAAGAAAAATCAATTAGGCAACTGCAGCTCATTGGGAACTCTGCTGCTCAACTTCTAACTAATACCAAGAAGCTTGACCATATCAGTCCATTTCTGATGTCATTGCAATGGCTGTCTGTCCATCAGAGGATATACTTTGAGTTCCTGATGCTGGTATATAAAGCTCTGAATAGTTTGGGATCTCTAGACCCAGTATGAACCTGGCAGACCCATCAGATCACCATAACCCGGCGTTTTATTAATTTCCAGAGTCAGAAAAAGAAATACAGAGAAGCTGTATTCACCTGTGCTCCACTGGTTCAGGAGCAACTTCCCAGAAAGTCCTGCGAGTGTTTGGAGTTTGACAGCTGCAACAAACCTGGTGCAGAGCTTGACATTAAACTCTCCACAAGTCTGCTAATTAGTCATTGATTTTATTCAGCCGTGTTGCAGCAGGAAAACTCCCAACGCTTGCAGGACTGCTGCCCCCGAGGAAAGGAGTTGCCCGTCTCCTGTCTTTTGAAAAGACACTATGGGTATATCCTATCCTATCCTGCTGCAAGTTTTCTAAAATTAAATGCTTTAATATGTAATTTAGCGTTATGATGCCTCTGACTTGCAAACATTACTAGGAAACAAAATGTGACCACTGCATTGAGCCAACTTCAAAAATCTTTTTGCATTTTGTCGACATTTTACAGTAAACAGCTTTTGAATATCTCAGTTTACCACAATGATTGAAAAGTGCTGTCAACAACCAAAATCTTTTCAGGAAGAAATGTTCTGTAAATCAGACTGTGAATGACATCAAAAAAGCCTTTTGTAAAAGCCTCAGAAACACAGACAGGTGCAGAACTGGAACATTTGGAGTCTGAAAGTGCTGCTGAAATATAGATTTTCTGACAGTGTTCTTTACAGTTTTTCTTTAATGACATAATTCAACATAATTTGTTCTAGAAAAATGTTCACAGACATCCAAAGAGATTAATAAAAACCACAAAGAAAAACATCCCCGACACATCAAAACAAACAAATGTACAACAAAGCAAATTGACGGCTGACAGACCATTTCATGAAATTACATTTCAGCTGTAAGACTGTAAAATTCATTAGTTTTCTCCAAAAGTACTTGCAGCAGACATCAAATCCAATTAAATTAATAGAAACATTCATGCATCTAAAAGACAACTAAACTGACAAGATGAGATTTCTTTTTCTTAATATGTCTGCCATTGTTTCTAGTTTTGATGAAGCGAAGGGATTCCCAAACCTGGTTTCACATTTTTAAAGGGTTTTTAAAAGTTGCATACCCTAGTTTTAATTCATGGGCATTAAAGCCATGTGCACGTCAATGTAAAATGTGACATCGTGTCCTGGGGTGGGGAGGGAACAAGGATAGACATACAGCAGAGATGTCCAACTCCACTTTTCAATCACTGTCTTGCAAGTTGTAGTTGTTCTGCAAAAACCCAACATTTTCAATTCAAATTACTCCAACAGCTTGTTGTCAAGTTCTGCACAAAGATCCATTAGTTTCAGTAAGGTTTCTAAAGCAGAGAAATGTCTAAAACTTGCAGCACGGCATCCATTGAGGACTTTAAGTGTGGCTTCTTTAGCATGCAGTCACTCTGTAATGACTTCACAAAGAAATAATTAACAAGGAAACACTACAAATCCAGTTGTTGTCTTTTCTATAAATTGATTCCACTTTGAATCATGACCTTTCATAATTATCGCAAATAAAGTCACTGATCAGTTTATTTAAATGCACAACATGCACTATGAGAAACTGCTGCGCTGAGCACGGGTCGGCTCACACCACAGTCCTGTTTTGAAACATTCAGCTCCAACTCGCCCAATTTTTCAGCTGGTCTCTGACATTTTAGATATGTTTATCTCTGCAACTTGACATTATGCAGTAAATTCTTTGAAAAGTCAATCAGGAATTTGATGGAGTTTGTAACATGACGAGTACGAACTGATGACATTGTGCTAAAATGACATCCACTAATGAGAGTTTGTGCTTTGCATCCAATCTTTCATGTTAGTGCCTGCCATAATCTCTGATGGAAGTAATAGTCATGTTTGGGTGAGAGTACCCTGTTTTAATAAGCTGCTGACAAGAGGGGCGATTCTAGAGAGATGCTTGGCCAGGCAAGATACATACATACACACATACACACACACACAAACACACACACGCCCACATACATATATATATATATATATATATATATATATATATATATATATATATATATATATATATATATATATATATATATATATATAATGAAGGATACTAATAAATTAAGTCTTCTCTATTTCTCTATGCTGTTCATGGCACATGTCTAAACAATGTATTTTAGAGTTATTAAGTTATATTAACATTGATATAGCTACTCTTACCTGATACATTATGAGGCTGTACACACATGCACACACAGCAGGAGGATTTATAATGTTAATGGCCATCCAGTTAGCTTGCCATTATTAGCACATTGTCTTTTATAAACACATGCGATTGATACAGCAACTAGTTTCTCTCATTCGTTCAAACAGGACAGTGGTACTTAACACCTGTAACGTTAGCTAGAAAAATGTCGGCTAACTCCTACCTCAACACACATAAATAGTAACCCAAGTTTAAGTGTAGGAGCAATCACCAGGACTGGTAATCATATATATTTGTTGGTATGAATTTGAAGTTAAGCATTGTCGAACTAATTCTGGTTAAAGCCAGACACTTCCACTACTGTCTCGGTTCAACAACTTAGGCATCACATCAATCAGCACAAAGCGCTAAGATTTCTCCCTGTCTGAGTCGGGGAAGGTAGGACAATAGATCAATAGATCAAACCATTGTGGCGGCCGGGCTGGGGGGTGTGTGCATGTGTAACGGGTTGAAATATTACTTTTTTGAACCAGATAATGTATAGTTTCTATACTTTTATTATTTGTTTGGTTTGTTTTCTATTTTTTTAAAAAAATGCATGCACTAAAATAAGAAAAAACAAAAAACAAATCTAATTTCAGGGGTGCTTTGCTACAGTCTAGGGGTGCTTCAGCACTACCAAAATTGGTCTAAAACGCCTATGGCTGACAACAACAGAAATGTTGTGCTTTGTGTCTAAAGGGAAACTTCAGAAGGAATTTGAAGACATTTAGGTGTTTCTGCATAAAAACATATGGTAAAATAAAAAGCTAAAATGTGTGTTGTTTACATTTTCTTTTCACTAGTCCAAAATCTCATAACTGACGAAGTGCTGGAAGAAAATTTGTATTTTGCCTGCCGCATGTTGCCTTAAATGGTTGTAATTTTGTTAGTATGTTTTGTAATTAAAGTTGTTGACAATTCCTAAAATAAGTTTTTTTAATTTATTTTTTATTTTTATTTTTATTTTTCTAACTGTGGACAACTGTATAACATTCATCCAAGAGCTGTCTGCTGCCTTTTATTTATTTATCTATTTATTTTTGACAGGAGCCTTATACTGAAAGTGACATAAATCCTGGTCTGGCTTACCAAAGCACTAAAGTGACATTTACTAACCATTTTTTCCCGCCTCTGTTGCAATTTTGAGCCTTCCCAGAGGCTGTGAAATATCATGTTTTTTTTTATTTTCTTTTCTGTTAATAAATACTGTCTGGCAAATGGGGGCAGTTTTGGGACGCACTGTCTCCCTCTCACTATGGGAATTCATTCACTAATTTATTAAAGTTTGCTTTATGAATGATTTCTTTTATAGATTCAGCTTTTCTCTTTCAGCACACAGCAGTCAATACGCAGCAAGTGAATGCTCATTTGTGCTAACAGCGTTAACTTAGAGGGCCATTTTCTGTTTTTTCTGTCAATGTTTCAGAATGTGATGATCTCATCTAAGTTATTCAATTTCTGCTTTTCAGAGTTTGCCGATCACTTAATAACTACCAGCACATAAACAGACAAACACTCCTATGAGTGGAATAAAACAGCAGGAGTCAAAGCTGCTTTCTGTTTGATGTCCATAAGCACCTAATCACAGAGCTACAGAGGCAAGGTATCTAGGCAACCAATATTAAGACAAAAAAAAAACAGAACAGGCTGAATGCAAAAATATGTATTAACGTTAATTGCACATAGCACTGTGGGGTCAGAATCTGGCTTTGATGTAAAACATTGTTCTAGTCAGGGTAATCCTGTTTTTGTCTTTTTTCCAATTTTGCAATAACAACTTATTAAGAGGTAGAAATGGAAAACGGCCTTCCATCAACAAATATTACAGGAGGTTTTTCTTGTAACATTTTCCCCTAAAATAATGCAAATACATATTTATGTATTGTTATAATATTTTAATGCATTGGTTTAGTTGTACATCCCCCATAAAAATCAACTGTGAAAAATAAACAGAATTCATTGAGAAAGAATAAAAGTCAGATTTTCTTTGTTTTTTAACTTTAGATTTAACGGCTATTGTGAGACTGAGTTGTCTGTTCTCTGATCAGAGTTGTAAAAACTGAATTGCTCGTTTCATAACAAATCTAAAGAAAGACGAAAGATTAATAAATTTCAGTCAGTTTCAATAGCTAATTAATCAATACAAACTTCCACATGCGGATTACATGACTAACTGTCATATGTTAATTTACAAAACTTTATTTATTTCAGTTGGTTTTGAAAGATTGTCTGTCATTCCACACACACACTTCCCACACAGTGCTGCTAAGTGTCAGGGATTTACATTCAGTGCACATCTTACAGCTGTTAAGAGACACTCCATAACCTGGCTTTATTATCCTGACATTCATCTACACTACAGAAGTACTATATTTATGTTTTCGGTTTTTTTTGTTTCCAAGTGAACTAACTTTAAAAACAACATGTGATGCAGTGCAGTGGAAGAGGTATACCACACAAATGTGTTTTTTGTTGCTTCCACAGCTGCAAATGACAAATGACAATCCAATTGCCTCAGGACATGATCACTCTCAATCGCAGTTTAGAAAATTCATATCTGACAATAGTGTGAGCATAGACGGAGTACAAGTGGTCTGTCAGGTATTCTGTGGAACAAGCAGATGTTTCAATCTGAACCATGGTCATTTCAATGTAACATTCTTTGCAACAAAGAAAAAAAGGGCACTGATGCTTAGGAGTCAAATATTTGGAACATGTATATATTTTTGTAGTAATGCAACATAAAACATTATTTGATTTTTACACAGGTTTAGAATGTTAAATTGGAAAAAGTCAGAAAACTGACACTTTCTTAGAAGAACTTTTCTGGTTCGCTTTATTTTTTTATGGTGACATTTTTGAATTAGCAATTCCGATACAATTAAATGTTTACAACACTTTGGTGCACCAATTTGTATTTATCATCATAACTTACCAACATGAGATGCAGTTCCCGAACAGATGTCTGAGTATTTTTCCTTAAGGATTCTGTTTTATTTATTTATTTTTTTTCTTGAGTTATCAACAGTGGTGAGTCTTCTACCCAGATGCAGCTGTACAGGCTAAACCATAACATAATTATTAAAATGTCTCAGATAGGTTGTTATGCCTGAATGTAGTGTTTTTCTCTTGTCAAACACAAAATGCTTTTCATTTAATCCCAAAAGTGGTACTTTGGTCTCATCCATTTACAAAACACAATCCCTGCAACCTTCTGGTTTAAACAAGGCATTTAAAAAGGTTTATAAAATTCAAGCATGTCAACATTCAAGAATGAGTTTAGTCCTGTTTTCATGTTGCAAAGGAAAAAAACGAGTCGTTGAAAGGAAATCTATGTTTTAGAACGTAAGTTGAGAGCAGTAATTTCATAGATACCTTGAAAAAACAGTCTTTGTGTTCTCAAGATAATAGATCATTCGAAGGCAGGATTGCTAGAAGGCTGGAGCTGCTCCTAGTCCATCACAGAACCAAAGCAGAGACAAACGCAATCTTTCTCGCACTCATTCCTAGAATCTCAACATGCAAATATTGGATTGTGGAAATTGGTAAAGAACATGTAAATGCCACACAGGGTCCCGCCAGAAACAAGAATGATGAAAAAGAAGGAAAAAAATAAAGAAGATTTTGTTCATTAATATATGTTATTGGCTTCTGAGTGTGTTTATGGTCTACTGGAAGAAGTGGTAGTTTCCAGTCTAACTCAATCAAGGACCTGCATACTTTGGATGCAGCAGTCTGTCACTGAAGGCGCTCTGCAGAGCTGTCAGTATGAGGCAGTGGGGAGGGGGATTGTTCTTTAATATGGATGAGAGCTTTAGCCATTATCGTCTCTTCTCTCATCACCTCAACTGGTGGTTCCAAGGAGCATCTTAGTACAGAATTGTTCAGTATAGTCAAGCCAGCCATGGACACATGAGATGATGTTAGATCAGTGAAAAATCCACTGATCGATACATCCAAGTTAACTTGTTTTTCATTGTGTCTGACAATAAGCCCAAGTTTTAGCAATTACTCATTCATAGAATTACAGATGGCTTCCACCCTCCTGAGCTGTCATGGGGTTGATTTCAGTCGATGAAATCACATGTAACACAGTAACCATTTACTTTTGAGCTTACCTTAGTTATTTCATTATTTTGTGAAACAAACTTTGGTTTCTCAACATAGCAATTTAAAAAAAGGGGGAATAGCTAACCTCATGTACTCTCAGCTTCCATATTTTAGTAATGATTACACATTCTATATTTTGCCAGTGCCAACCAAAAGAACATTCATGATAATGTAGCTAAAATGGTTGAGCAACCGCCTCATGGAGGCTTTAGTTCCCCGGTGCAGCTAACCCACCATCTAGTCCAAGTCTGGCACCCTTTGCTGCTTGTCACTCCCCACTCTCCCTAACCCCCTTTCCTGTCAAGCTGCTGTCACATTAGGGCCATTAAAGCTAAAAATAATCTTTTTTTTTTTTTTTTCAAAACATTGTGCAGTATAGGTATGGGAAACAACATTTAAACAAGTAAAACCCAAGACAAGTAATTGCATTAGACATGAAGTTAACAAGGAAGAAATAAACACCTCCTAAACAAGGTTAACTCTGATCTTTTTCAAGTGGCTATTTTCTTGGATTTTCAGCCCATTGCCTTTTTCTAGGTAATAACAGTGCTATCCCAGGGTACTTTGCACGCCAAGGCCACATTTTTCACAGTGTATTGGCAGAGATGATTGCCTTACTCAATAGGAGAATGGACCAAAAAATAGAAGAAAGAAAGTTGTGAGTTATACACTTCTTTTATTCTCCAGTCCTTTTTAGAGCCCCAAAACAATTCACACAAATAATGTGAAATCAACATACTTGCACGCATAAGCTTAAGTCGATAAGCTCATTCAGCAAAGAGTAAAATAAAGGACTAAATCCATATTATATTGTTCAGATTCATCTGTTCAAGTCACTAATTGTCATTAATTGTTTATGTTGTTTGTGTCAAAAGTCTTAAGATGAGAAACTTCACCACATGTGGGCAGTGAGAACATTGAAAACAGTACAAAGACATTTTGAAAAAAAGAAATCAAAGCTGCCTCTGACCTCGTCATGGCCGCCACCCCCGTTTTTATTCCCGAAAATACTTTCATGACATCCGAGGTCATCTGTGGATGTGACAAGTCTGTAAGCTATCTGGCAGCTGTCAGTCTTGATGTAACCGCTTGCAGAGGCCCCAGCTGGTCACCGAACCCTTATTTATGGGATGGAATTGAGCCTCTTCCCGCTCACCTGTTCCCTTGCTCCCCTTGTTACTTGTTAATGTAATTGGATGGATCCAATGATGGAATATGATGTATTATTTATTAGGTTGACTTAAAGATGACTTATTGAGTGGAGTTTGTCAAGCATCCTGACCTGGGATTCTTTATCTTTTCTTGTTTCTGTTGGATTTGCACATTGACAAAAGTCAAAATTATCCAGTGAAACAAGAGAAAGCAGAGGATGAGCAACGAGCAACGACTTTAAAGTCATCCCCGAACTTTATTGTTGAGATTCTTAGTGTAGGAATAATTTTTTTTTCTTTCCACAGTGGCAGTGACTGCTGATTGTAATATCTGGAAGCCCATACAATTAACATAGAGCTGGATCTAGCCTCTGGCCTCAGAATAAGTAGAAGGCAATTATAAAAACCAGAGCCCAGCGAGAGCACAGAAAATGACAAAGCAATCTTCCCAATGATATTGAAGTGGGACAAACACTGGAGACATTTAAATTAAATTATTGAAAAATGGGCAACACAGAGGGACTTGTAGCACATTATTATCACAGCATGAGGGTAGTTTTAGAATTGCATCATTATTTGTGCCTGATGCTGCAGCATTTTATCTCAATATTACACACACACACACACACACACACACACACATATATATATATATATATATATATATATATATATATATATATATATATATATATATATATATATATATATATATATATATATATATATATATATATATGGTAAATGGACTTGTACTTCTATAGCGCTTTTCTAGTCATACAGACCACTCAAAGCGCTTTACACTACTTACGCTTTACACTATATATATATATATATATATATATATATATATATATATATATATATATATATATATATATATTATATATATATATATATATATATATATATATATATATATATATATATATATATATATTATATATATATATATGTATATATATATATATGTATATATACATATATGTGTGTGTGTGTGTGTGTGTATATGTTCATGTACAATTGGTACTACTCAAGAAAAGTTCCTTTTAAAAGTCTGACATGCAAATGTATGGATGGCATTTACAAATAGTCATTTGAAAGTGGTTAAAGGGCACATGCCCATTTGTGCACAAGCCTAAGGTCTTAATCACAGCTTGTCTATTACCTGCTTTGGTGAAAAATAGAGACACTGCAGCAGGTCTTTTTTTTTTTGCAATTGCAATTACCCTCTGGGATTATTAAAGTATGTTTCATTTCATTTATTTATCCCTTTTTTTCCATGTTCCTTCTAGTGATTTATACCCCTATTCAAGAACGACGTGTTGGGCGACATTGACAGGACTACATCATTGCTTTATCATCAAGAATATCTGCTTCTTTTGAGATATGTTGTATTTTCTGCTGGAGTACATTGTGACATGGAAGAGCACAGCAAAGAATGTGAAAGCCCACATGACACATACAACAAGCATAATAGTTGACTCGCACTACCATCAGTGAGTTAATTGACAGATGGTAGGCTATTGCTACTTTTGTTATTAAACTATGCAATATTAAAGATACATTTTCTGATCTAGGGGGTCTTATAATGCAAGAATTTTTTTTTTTTCTTTAATTTCAGTATTCAGAGCAATTTTCTTATATCCCAAGTGCTTGTTTCATTTTAGGGCCGTGGGAAAGCTGGAGCCTATCCCATCAATCATTGTGTGAGATGCATGTTACATCCTGGACAAGTCGCCTGTCCATCACATCAGAGTAATTATAAATAAAATGAAACTAACTTATTCAGTGTAAATCAGTAAGTAAATTTGGGTAGGTCCGCACTGTTTCAATATGTGACTTAAAGATACTTCATATTTATATGTATAAATTGATGAAACCTCTCTAGAACCTAAGTATTAAACCACACATCCAGTTTTCCAAGACCAGTATGATATACACTACTCACAAAAAGTTAGGGATATTTGGCTTTCAGGTGAAATTTATGGAAAATGCAATATGTTCATGCTACAGTGATATAATATCATAAAAGGAAGACATTTAAGTAGAAGGATGCACTACTGATCTCCTCATCTCAAAAAAATTCATTCAACACAAAAGGTAACAACAATGGTAGTTACACCACAACAAAAAATTTGAACGTCTCAATATCTTGTCATGTGCCCTTGAGCATCAATTACAGCTTGACAACGACGTCTCATGCTGTTCACAAGGCAACTTATTGCCTGCTGAGGCATGGCATCCCACTCTTCTTGAAGGGCAGCCCTCAGGTCATTGAGGTTCTGGGGTGCAGGGTCTCGAGCCTCTACACGACGGCTCAGCTGATCCCACAGGTTTTCAATGGGATTCAGGTCTGGAGAGAGTGCAGGCCATTCCATTTGAGGTACACCAGTCTCCAACAGCCGTTCCCTGATGATGCGGCCTCGATGAGCAGGAGCATTGTCGTCCATGAAGATGAAATTAGGCCTGTGCTGTTCATGTAGGGGCACAATCACTGGATTAATGATGTTATTCAGGTAGTATGGGCTTGTCACTGTACCATTCACAAAGTGTAGGGCAGTTCTGTACCAAGTGGACACCCCTGCCCACACTGTAACACCGCCACCACCAAAAGCTCGCCTGGTGACAACAGTGGCTGATGCATAGCGCTCTCCCTGACGTCTCCAACATGGTTGCCGGCCATCATTTCTGCTCAGTGTGAATGGACTTTCATCAGAGAACAGCACTGAGGCCCACTGGCTCCTCGTCCAGCGTAAATGCTCCCTGGCCCATGCAAGACGATGATGCCTGTGCCTGGTGGTGTGGTCAGGTACCCGTGCAGGTCGTCTAGCACGCAGACCACGCTGATGGAAACGGTTTCGAATGGTCTGACGTGACACTTGGGTGCCTCTCACCTCTCTTAAACGTGCCTGGAGTTGAGTGGCATTCATCATCCGGTTTCTCAGGGCAGTGTTCACAATGTAGCGCTCATCAGCACGGGATGTGGCCAAAGGACGTCCACTTCTAGGCCTTTCTGTGACTTGTCCAGTCTCTCCATATCTCTGTTGCAACCTGCTGATGACACTCTGTGACACTCCAAGCTCAGTGGCCACTTCTGTCTGAGAACGTCCTGTTTGAAGCATCGCAATGGCAAGGGACTGTTGTTCCATTGTTAGGTGTCGTCTTGGTCTCATGATGTCAAAGTGTGAACAGCATGATGAGGACAACCGTTTAAACACCAGCTCTAATTGAACCAGGACATTTATTGGTCAATTCAAGGATCACACACCTGCCGTGATTTTTGCCATTAAGCTCCTTGTTAGAGAACAGCAACTTGTGCAAAATTTATTGAAACTTTTAACAGTTGGACATGTGCATTTAAAAGCTTAGAGAAGATCACATTAAGTTCACCTGTACAGGTTTGAATGCATTTTAGGCTTGTTGTGAAATTTCACCCAAAAGCTGAATATCCCTAACTTTTTGTGAATAGTGTATCTTGGGTTGGGAAACATTAGACACGTCAAGGTTTGAATTGGTTTTGATTTAGATGATTGTGAAGTGACTATAAAATGATTATTTATGCATTCTTTTCATGCATCCCCACTGTGTAAGAGCAAAACATGGAGCTGCATCCAATCCCAGGTGTTTTGGGTTAACTATATTTCAAATCAAAACCTTTAACAGTGCATCTAAAACAGGGTTCAACAACTAAATTTAGCTCGAGAGGCATTGGAGAGGTGATTACACCTGGTTGAAACTGCAGCTAGCTTCAGGATTTGCTCATTTTACTTTCCCCAACAGTGGTAAAGCAGACGCGACATTGCTGTAGAAGCATGTGTGTGTGTGTGTGTTTTTTTTTCTTTTTTACACACATTCTCTGCTAAACTGAAAGTTTGTCACAGCTATCTTTTTCTGACGTCCCAACCTCCCCTTTCCAGCTGCTCTGACTCAGACCTGAGCCGTGCATCACATGTAGCTTGCTCAATCTCCTTCCTCTCTAACTCAACCTTAAATATAGCACTGTAAACCACTGTGCTTTGACACAACGCTTGCAATTACTATCTTTTTTTAAATTTATTTTTAAATCAATGTAATCTGGTGGACCTGACATTATTGGCAATTTGCCATTTTTGGTCACAAGCAACCAGTTGGTACCCTTTATCTAAAAGATCAGCTCTTCTCCTCAACCTAAGGTAAAGGCTGGAATAACAACCTTCATTTCTGCCTTTCCTTTTTTTTTCTCTCTGTTGTATGTGTGTGCATGTTTATATCTTTGTGTACACTGGTAAAATTTTGTTGCAAAAACTTTTGTCTTCTAAAAGCTTTAAAAATAATTAGTGCCATAATCTTTGGTAGTTTGTGGTACATCCAACTGAAGAGCACCTGATAAGGCCCCATATTACTGTAAAATGCAGAGATTCCTTTTCTTAAACAGTGTCTCTTGAAATAATCTGGTTTCTGTTATTGGCAACACTGTAAATCAACTGTTCTTGAACCAAGAAAGATGGCAGTTAGCATGATGAATAGCAATGCTATATATTTTATTCATTCCACTGTCTTTAAACTACGCTAATTTAAAATGTTGTTACATTTCAGTTATCTGCCCACAATGTTGTTGTTCCCTTTCCGCTTGTACCTCTAAAGAGTTTGCCAAAGTGAATCATTGCACAAGGGAATTGACACGTTTTACGTCGGATGCCCTTTGTGACGCAGCACTTAATTTATCCGGGCTTCAAACGAACCCTCAGAGAACAACTTTGTTCCCCTCGGGGCTGCAGCAGCGTAAGGAAGCGCAACTCAAACGGTTGTCCATCATGTCACAAGACAACCAGCTCTACCACCTGAGCCACTGCTACTATAATCATTTACCCTCAAAAACAAAAGAAAAAAAATAGATATGATATTAAAAAAAAAACAAAAAAAAAAAAACCAACCAAGCAACTGCTGACTTACCATGTACTTGGAGACACTATGAAGCAAAGGAAGGCATATCCACCTTAACCAGACCAGTCAGAACCACTTCCTACCAGTGAGCACCAACTCCTTAAATTGAAATCATCTAAACTAGTCTTATTTTAATGGGGACATATACAACTTGAAAACCAAGCTAATCGGATAGTTATAGTCCATAACTCGACCACAATCCATTCCCAGTCATCTGGCTTTGTCCAAATAGGTACATTCACATTTGCCTGAGACTTTTACTTGAAAGAAAATTATTCCTATTCTCACATCTATGAGTTCAGACCTAGTAGGTATTTTTACCTGAAAGATTCTCTTTGTCACCAAAACAGGATCATCAAACTGGATGGTAATTGATCTGCTGTAAATGAAGTCATGTGTAGGAGGACATGATCATGATTGAACTTAGCATGCCAAGCTGAAAGGAATGTAGCCCAGAGTGTCTTGTAAAGATTGCCAACCAACAGTGAGACAAACTGTGGCTGGTTTATGGAAGAAAAAAAATGCCAGAAATGGTTGACATCCTTTTAGGTCCAAAGATGTCTTGTTTAAAGATGTTGCGAGAACTTTGGTTCATTAAGTTGGCTTTCAAGCAGTTTGTGACTGGCGTGTGTGTTGTGCATTGATGTATCTCCAAACCAGCTGACAAATGTTTCATGCTCAAATGTTTCAATAATAAGAGAAGGTTGTTTTTAAGCTAAAGCTGAGCATTTCAATTTACATTAATGTAATGCATAGTAACAATACAACACACTAGCACATGTATGCAAAGAAACATAGAGAAGCTCAGAGTTGCACCTCTTTTCAGTTGCATAATAAATAATTCCTGTAAAGGTCATGTTGCAGTTTAATTTAAAAGACAGATGTACACAAATGGATTTGGATACAGTGTAGCCTGTTGATCTCAAAAGTAGTGTCTCTGATTAACAACAAGCAACTTTTGGTCTGTTTTTTCAACTTTTTTTGTCTGTTTAGGGCTGTGACGATATGCTTTTGTCCCGATTCGATTCGATTCAGAGTTTTTGGGTGCCGATTCGATTTAAATTGCGATTCTCAAAATTCTTCGATTTTGCTGATTTTCGTGGATTAAAAACAAACAAAGAAAATTATAAAACTTTTTTTGCTAGTCAATTTTCTTGATTTCAGTTAGAAAAAACAACACAGTAGCCAGACCATCATTCTGCAGCTTTAATACCCAAGAAGACAAGTAAAAATATCAATAAAACCAATAAAAATGACAAAACTATTATAGTGGATTGATTTTATTTAACTGAATAAAAAAAATCGATTTTTAAACAAAAAAATGTAAAAATTGTGAAACAAAAAATCCTGATTTTCGATTTTTCCATTAGATCTTCCCACCCCTACTGTTTTGTATGTACACAAAAGTGGATGAGCTATATGATTGTGCTGGTTGAATAGAGTTTTAATACCCTATTTTAGTGTCATGAATATGATTGTACTCCCTCTGAAAAGAGTCCAAGGCATCTTGATCATGTGAGCATGAGGAAATGCTCACTGCAGAGGCTAAGAAAAGGTCACTTTGACAGAAAAGAATTAGAAAATGACAGAAATGTCAGGAGGCCTTTTTTATTAAAATGCCAATATTTTACTATTTCGGCTCTAACAGGTCATCAAGATAAGACCTTTATACTGTTTTTTTTTTTCTTTTCTGTCAAATTCTGGCATTTTCTACAAGGGGAATCATACAGTCTCATTTCATTTTGGGAAGGGTAAACTTTGCCTTTCCACACCTTATTTCTATCGGTGGAGTGCATTTCAATTAATGCATAAATCCTTTACGCTCATTGCATGTGTCCTCTGGGAACACAAAGAGCTGGTTACTCCAGACCTTCCCAAAGGGGGGGACATTCTGCAGTATCTGTAATTCAGGCTGTCCGAATAAAACTATATTGAAATTTACACACATGCGTTTCTCTCTAGTGCTGTCTCTCACATGCACACGAGTGATTTACGCTCTAGTTTAATACAGTTTGTGGGTGCTGTACAAGCTGTTCTGTTTACCAAATGAGATATTCATACATTTTATTTCCTTGCAGGTACACGGTGAAATTGATGGAATATGTGTCAAATCACTTTCTGACATCTGCTCATATTCATCAGCCTCTAAGTTTCTTGCATTGGTTCCTTCATTAGAGAGGTGACACAAAACTCTATCCAGATTTGATATCCCTCCAGCACCTGAGCTAAATTGGATTTTAAATAAATGTCAGAGAGAGTTTTACATTAACATTGGAAAGCACAAATGCAAGTCAGACATTGGGTCCAAGGCAGACGGCCAGTTTGTGTAAGATAATGTCACATTCGGTTTCTCCACCGTGATTTGCCTGACCTGAAAATGGCATACATTATAAATATTACAGGTTGGAGTCTCTGTATTATTCATTGCTGGTAGGTGGTCTTTTGGTTTTTGTTTTGTTTTTGTTTTTTTTCTCTTTATATTTATTCATATTTATTTACTTTATACATAATCACATTTAAGGTTTCAGCATTTTACCATGTAACAAAATTCCTACATTACAAAGGAAATAGCTTAAATGAAGGAATGCACATAAATTAGGGGGGGAAATAAGGAATATTTGGGATAAAGATAAACATAAAAAACTAATTTTAAATTTATACAAGAGCTGCATGCTCCTGAACCAGCTGTTTTGAATATGTTGTTGGCATCAAATTCAAAATGAGTTCATTGCTTCAGTAACAATTAATTCATCACTTTATTCTGAACTTATCTTGACAGTAACTGTCATGTGTCAGGAGTCTGTTTGAAGGAATATGGTTAAATTGACAAGTCATGACTTTGTTTTTTTTTTACACACATTTTACAATTCTGCAAATCCTGCTTTGGACTCATGTTGTCATTGTACATTCTGATTTAAAACTACACAAATAACCATTAACAAACACCTCAATGAGAACCGTCTGGTACCAGTTAACTGCAGTCACCGCAAATGACCTTGTCCTTCTTTGCCCTTCACCCTCCTGTCCTGCTGACACCTTCTGCTGCATGGTAGACATTGAAGAAAGGTGATTGATCTTTATATCATAGGGAAGATTCTCTATGGATGATATACATATGACCTGTATTCATTTCACATCTAACCTGTATTCTTAAATCTGTTTGCCTGCTTACTTGCATTCCTTATGTACAGCTCTGTGAGCTGTGTTTCAGCTTTCAGCTTTCAGCAAACACAGAGGGCAAATCATTGCTAATTGGATTGTTTTTTTATTATTATTATGATGAAAACTATGTCTTTACATATATATATATATATATATATATATATATATATATATATATATATATATATATTTTTTTTTTTTTTTTTTTTTTTTTTTTTTTTTTTTTATATGACCCTTATGGTCGTCTAATTTGGCTGAATGTATTCAGGCAAATAGTCTATGGTGTGACAAGCATTCATTATGCTTTTACTCAGGCTTTAAGTGACACAAACAACTTTGTGTTATGGTTAAATTTATTCATTGAATTATTTTAATCCCAGTATTTTTTCTTCAACAATCTGTTATGACTGGAGATTTAAATGCTGCAAATGGCATTTTCTTTTATTTACTTTTGTGAAAAGCTCTTTTGAGCTTATCTTTTAAGCCTTTCAACACACATTGATAATATTTATAATATAGTGATTCAAATTGTGCTTTTAACAGGGAGATAAGTAGAAGCACACATAGAGGCCTGCTTCAAAAATAAATGGTGGCCAAAGTGTGGAGGTCACCCACACATGACACTATACTATCAGTGTACGTCAACTTATTTGTGCAGACACTGAGAATGAATGCTATTCTCTGGCAACAAATCATATTCAGAATAGCTTATAATAAAACTGATTTATGTATACAGTATTCAAATATTCTCAACCAACCAAGACATTTCACTGATTACATTCATTTGAGACTTAAAAAATAATACCTATAGGTACAATGACAATTATAAAGAAAAAAAAAAACAAAGATCGAGCTTTGTGTCAAAATCAAAACAGCATGCTAAAAATGTTTAGCATTAATTAGAAAGTGCATTGCTGCATTGGATGCTAAATAAGCTTATAGCCACTCTCAAGTGAGCAAGGCCTCTGTAGGAGAATTGTCTTGTGTTCCCCCCAGAAGGTCAATCCAATCACACAATTTTCAACGGTTTTATTTTATGTTGGTTACCATGGCTGAAGCATACTTCTTATTGTAGGTGTGGAGAATGTCTGTTTGAATTACCTTTTGATGTTTCAGCTCCTTGGATCCAAAAGCAATTACTCTGTAAACCCTGTGATAATTAGAATAAATGAACATACAGTAGATAAAAAAAGAGGAGAGAAATTGCATTTGGAAGAAGCTAATTGTTCTCCTCACAAAGCAGCTTGTCTGCTGAATGAAAAATCCAATTCTATTAGAATATCACTATTGTTTTTTCTCAAGACAAATATATTTGCGATCAGAAACCTAGAAAAATATGAAGAAACATCACCTGGCAGAGGTCTGAGCCATTCTGTTTCCCTCTGCTTTGCAGAATTTACATTTACATGTTACAATCTAATATAGAACACATGACCTCACAGATATGAGAAAGAACACAAAAAAACATTTAATTGTTCAATTTGTCTTCTTAAAATTACATTTTATTGGTCATGATAATAATAATAACAATAATAATTGATTTACTTTTATACATCTGAGCACTGAAATCAGCAAAATTTAAAAGGGTACAAATTACTCCACAAATGAATCCTTCTTATAACAGTACACCACTCAGATCTATGACTTAAATCAGAGGGATAACTTTGTGATCAAGCTTTAATTATGAGCACAAAATATTGTTTGAGTGTCAACACCAAATCCTTGGAGTAACTCAATTTCCATTTTTTATATACAGTTATGGAGACAATAGTGTGTCCTTCGAGCATTTACGGTTGAAGGCAATCACGTGTTAACCCCTGTACCACTTCCCCACTCAGCACAGCTACAGCTAAATCCCTCCGAAGCTTATGCAGCATCATGTTGTCATCAACCAAGCTGTTTTCAGTGAAAGCATAACAGAAAAGCAGTATTATTATTATTATTATTATTATTATTATCTATTTTCTGTGTTCTGTGTACCTTTGACCTTCCTGTTCAAGGATGACCATGAATGTGATCTTTGTCTACCTTCACCGCCACAGATGTGAAAGAGAATTCATGTGTTTCCACAATGATTTTTCCATTTAGGTTATGTTCCACTGCTGACATATATTGTAAACACAACTTGAAACCGTTACTTAATTTGATGTCAAAGAGGTCAAAGTCATCTCATAAACTGCATTTATTTGAAAAGGGATTCATCATTAAAGCTTCCCAATACCTGGGAAAATTGTTTCTACCAACAAAATCAACAAAAATTATTATTATATATGAATGTAAATCAAACATTTCTGTACTATTTTAAATGATGTATTAACCCCATTAATAATTGTCACAAAACAACAAATGTAAATTCAGAGAAAAAATACTTTTTATACGAGTTCAAGTTCACATCACTACGATTGGGGCCACAATGAGAAAAAAAAATAGTGTCGGATTATCATTTTTTCCTCTGATTCACTAGAGAATAAAGTCAAAATGACCAGAATAAAGGTGAAACATAGTTTCAAGAATAAAGTCGAAATTATGAGAATGAAGTCGAAATGACGAGAATAAAGTCAAAATACTAATATTAAAGTCGGGTTTTCAATATGAATTTGAACAGCTTTAAAACACAATGCCTTGTGTGTAACCTACTCACTTTTACATCAAGAAGTTGCATGCACACACGTAGCCTACACGGCATGCGGTGAATCTGTGTTTTTTCTTTTTACTTTATTTTCATTTTGACTTTATTCTCGACATTTTGACTTAAATCTCGAAACTGTATTTCTACATTCTTGTCATTTCAACTTTGTTCTTGTCATTTCGACTTTATTCTCTAGTAAAGCAGAGGAAAAAATAATAATCCGACACTATTTTTTTTTCTCATTGTGGCCCTAATACTCCGTCATACATCACTGGTCACATTTTATCCAAGTGTTTATTTTTCCCAGCATGCATTAACACAGTTACACTTAAGACTTGAAAACAATCACTCGATTTCAAGATAAACTTATGGAACAAACATTTAAAACAGACATGAAGTCTATAATGTATGTGTTTAAAAAGTGGGCTACTTTTGCTTCCATGCTGTGAGAAAAATATCTGACAATGTAACTGTTTTCCATGTCGCCTGTGACTTCATGGTCCTTATCCGGCTTGTCCGGTTTCCTCACTGTGAGTTAGTATGACACAAAGAAGCGTCCTCTGCATTGTTTCACAACTACCATTTTTTTTGTAAACACACGCTATCAATCAGTTCAGCATGCAACATGCAAAGAAGAAAAATAAAGACTTGTACCTGGGCCTTGTTTGTATCTTTATGATGAAGACCAATTAAAGAGTAGAGGCTGGAAAGCAGCTTGGCAGAAGCAGAATGAACACGTTCTCACACGCCTCACAGCACCAGGATAATTAGGTGAGCTGGATGCTGGAAAAGGGCTGCACACCTTTTTTTTTTTTTTTTTTCTGAAAGCAAGGAGCTGGCACCAACCTTTTGGAGGTAAGTATAAGATTGGCAACAGTCACAAGAGAAAATATTTCCCCACAGGGCAAAATAGCTCCAGGCACACAGAGCCACTGGCAACATGTTTATGAAAAAGAATAGTGATGCTACATAAAAAAGCCCCGGTGGTCTCCTAGTAGTCTTACGCAGAAAACCATTCTTGCCAGAGGTGATATTTACTTTGTAGTATTTATGAACAACACATTTATAATGTTAAATGTGAAAATTTGAGGAATTTATCTGGTAAAATGACCTAAATGATTAATTAATTATTAAAGTGCATGAATATATTTTTCGTTTGAATAAAATATGCTTAAATATCCGTTGCTTGTTTGACTTTAAAATATTACATTTAAATACTGGAAAAGCATAACTGTTAGTTTAGCTCTGGAATTAAACTGAATATATTCAGTAACGTGTTTTTTTGTTATGCGCCTGAACATGAATGCATGAAGTAAATATATAAATATTTGTGGGGAAATACGGTCGTCACTAAATCAATCCCTTCCCATCACCAATGGCCAACAATGCAGTGGCTCCTGAAAGAATCAATGATCAGCCCTGCACAAAGGAAACATCCATTGATTTTAAATAGTTTACAGTACCACAGGGGAGTAGTTAGGAGACTCTGTGACTCGACACATCAGCTACTGTGGTACAGAAAAAAAAAGAAAAAAGAACACTGTGCAGGACTTGGAGCTTTATTGATTCAACAACTGTAGTTAAATTAATTAGCAACGCTTTTGTAATCAGTGAAGTAATCTGTAATCTGTTTTTTGCACAAATTAAAACTTGTAAATTTAAGCATGACAAGTTATATCTGCAAATCCAGTGCTTTTTAGATTCTGATGTCTTCATTTTAGTTGGAGAAAATATTCAACATTTAAATCATGGGAATCATAAGTAGTTGCAGCCAGAAGGAAGACATTATGTTCTGTATGATTCATGCATTCCCTTCAGTGGCATTGAGGTGGATGATTACTTGAGAGTTCACTGGTCTGTACAAAAACTTCCCTGTAACATCTTTGCTTTGTCACAACCAGAGTTGCTCATCAGGATTGCTGTATAAATAATTTGTTCAAAAACTCAGTAAGGTGAATGGTAAAAGTCTAGTTTGTTTTCTAATTGAGAAATGCTAATTTAAACAGGCGCTCTGTCGTCTTGGTTGGTTACATTAGTCTTTCTTGCAAAGTAACACAGACAAGTTTTTAGTTTAGACTGCTTTTAAGGTTTCAGTTTCCTCTCATAACAAGTCACATACTATCATAGACAAGGAGGATTTTTTTTTCTTTATTTTCTCCAAAGAAATATGTCGAGTTGCATGTCTACAAATGAAAGTAGCAAAAAGGTTTAGTTGGCACCAATATATACAATGGCAGCAAGACATTTAAACACTCATTTGGTGAGAAGATGCAACATTAGCATGGATGCTAATGCAGTTTACGCAAGTAAGATACAGCACAGACCCACGGATGCATGCATGTCTTGCATATGGAATATCAGAATGTCGTCCATGAAGGTAACAGCTATAAAATGACTGCAATGCAGCTTTAAAGTTGATTGAAGTTTTTTTTTTTTTCAAACCTGGAGAGGAAGTTATGATTTCAAATCCTAAATGTAATATTCCCTAAAGCCATGCTTTAGCAATGTGATGTTGTAATGTAATTTGTTCAAAATAACCACGGCAACTACTGAAACATTGTCCATCAGAATGATAGTTAGTAGTAAGTTTATTATCTAAACCCAACTAGAAAATGGCAAAGGTTTTTTGTAGAATGTTGTGATGTTATTGACTGAAAGTAGCTCATTGCTCATTCATATTTTGGTTTCAGTATTGCATCCCACCAAGATAAGTGGTGCAAAGTGTTGCTTGGAGCAATGCCAGTCAGCCTTTCTTCCTTTATATGGGGGCTCTGTCATTTCTTAAGAGAGAAAAAAACTGAATGTGTTACGGTTCACCCTCCTAACTCTTGTAGGGATGTTTACACATATTGACTGAGGACTTGTTGGCTTAGCAACAATTTTCAAGGTCAAATGTACACCATCTGTTGTCATTTATTGTTACATGTTTCAAATAGTGCAGCTGAAAGTGATGGAGAGGTGATGCTGCACATATATTACATACACAGTTGTGTTGAAAGGTACTGACAAGAGAAAATGCACAACTAAATGTGATCAATTTCTATATGAAAATAAAAATCTAAACACATTTTCCTGTCCTCCAAATCACCCAAATTCCTTATTTTGACATATCTATTTGTTAATTTTATATCCAACTGCTTCAAATCTAAGTTTTCTACATTGGTGCCATCTTACCATATGAACAGATGCAGACATATTAAACTATCTTCAAATTGTCACAAACACACCTTGAACAGAGTTGCATTCATTTATGTCAGGTCTGAACAACAAAACGTACTTTTTTTTTTTTTTTTTACTTTTATGCACATTCATGACATATATAACCACAGAATCGGTAGCATTTCGAGGCTTTCGATCACATTGTGCTGGTAAACACTGAGTGCTGCTATCTGATTTTATCTGTTTGTCCATTTTAATGCCATGATATTTGCCTGTATTGTGTGCGCTGGTCTTTGATTGCATTAATGAAAACAGGCGAGTCAAGGGCAGTAAACACTGGTGAGCTACTTGAAAAGCCACACTAATTGGAAGGAGCACAAATCCGAGAAGACAGACAAATTTTTGGACGTTTCTTTTGTGTGCTGATTTCACTTGCAGTAAAATAAATTTGTATTGTTTATCATTTAGCCTTGTGGGGTCAGGATGATAATTATTTTGATGAGTAGGAAATGTCTGCCTGATTGAACACTACAGAAATGGTTGATTGTTTGGATGGGAGCATTCATTTGTGGCCTCTGCTGTTTAGCAAGAAAGCCCAGAAACTATGGACTTGACTTGCCCTCCTTTCCATCCATGTACAGTGCATTTATAAGGCTCGGGCTGTTGTTTATCTGTTAATGTGTGCCGCGAAAACTAGTTCTCTACTTACACAAAGCACAGCTGTTTGCTCAACGGGTCCGTCCTGTGATATATCAGTAAAATGTCATACAGCTCCAATAACATAATGTGAGCTGAGGATAGGCTGCAGAGATAACAGCCAGATGGATAGATGATACGTTCTCTGACTCATCCCCTGCATCAAAGTAAATCTTGTCAATTGGAAAAAAAATAAAGGAGGAAAATGCTGGCACAATGCCATCTCTTTATGCAGTGACTGAATATTTATCATCTTTTCGAATAACATATTAAGTTTCTCTCATGTTGGAACTTTCTACCGTGGCAAGAATGTTCTGCTTTGTGATGTCGTGTTAAAATGAGACGATTTTTTTTTACAAAAATGGTCATAAGAAAAATACGTTAAATCCAACCAAACCGGGAATTCAGTGATAATAGGGGAAAACATAACACTGAGAGATAGATCTATCTGTCTCCTTCACAATCTCGTTCACAGTCCACTTGACCGTGCATGATTAGACCACATGGAAGGATCTGTAAGATGGATTATACACTATTTCATCACACCAAATGTGACCCCGTATCCCATGTCTTTTCCATATTAAATATGAAATTATATCCTATTAATTTGTGGGTGAAGCATATTAAATGAAACCTTGAAAGCATGAAGTATAGAGGTTGAGACTAAGAGACATCACTATATTTAATTTCGACCCACTGATCTGTCTGGAAAATGAATGAGGTGTTTAAGTCAGGGACAGACACTGTGTAAAATGTAAATAAAAGCTGAAAGACATGATTCACTAATCCTAAACTATTTTATGCAGAATAAAACATAATAAATATATAAAACGTTGAAAGAGACATTGTAATTTAGCATGAAAAATGTCAGCGCATCTTAAATTTGACGGCAACAACATGTCTCAAATAGACGGGACAGGGATATGTTTATGCCTTTGTTGCATCCACTCATCTTTTAACAAGAGTCCATAAACACAACTAGGGTGACTTCTTTCCTATTTAGTGCAGATAATTTTATGTGTATGATGATGAGTTTTCTACATTCCCTCAGTTTATTTTAGTTGGGCTTAAACCCACATGCAGGAGAGCCAATAGTGATTCACAGCTGCACCCGTAGACACAGAGATGTTTCTGAATTCTTGCATCTTGTCTTTTGCAGTTCAGGTTCAGGAACATTATTGTGCAGTGATGTTATAATTTAAGAATTTTACAGAACTGTGAACTATTTGTCTACATTTAAATCAGACAAACTCTGCTTCTCTAACATAATAATTTTATCTGCAGTCATGTCACTTTGCTGTTGTTGCTTGACTTCTTAAGTCTTTTTTATTTCAGCTGGATTTTTTAGCCTTTTGTTTCTACTGATTGCAGCTTTTTGAGTCATCTCGCGGCCATTCATTTCAAGAACATGTTTTTGTGTTACTTCTGCTAAAAAGCAAATGGAAAGAAGGACATTTGAAGTGTTTTTATGCTCTATTGCAAATTAAATATTAGTTCATAATAAATTATTGTAATTGCCTCTTGGATATATTTTATACATCAATCAAATGTTTTTGTATTGGGATTTTATGTAATTTTATGTGACTTTCTTTATCCACTGACTGATATATATATATATATATATATATATATATAAACATGCTGTTGTGCGGGCTGTGTGGGGGGCCGGGGCCCCCGGGTTTCGGGGCTGCCTCCCTCCGGGATGGGGAGGCCTGGCCTGGGCAGCAGAGGAGGGGGTGGACGGGGGGCAGCGTGGGAGGGAGGCGGATGGTTGGGTGGGGTAGGAATAGGGTCCATGGCGGAGGGGATCCTCCCTCTGGCTCTGTCTCCTCCTGTCGCCGGCAGTCTTGGCGTTGCTGGTGGCACCGGGCCCCGGACCTGGATGGATGTCTGGGTTGGAACCGGGGACTCTCCGGCTCCCGGAGTGCTGGCGCTGGGCCGCCGGGGATCGGGGGGCGACCGGGGTGCTGCCTCCTGCAACGCCTGGCAGGCTGGGACTTGCCCTTCTGCCCTGGGGCTGTCCCGGTGAGGTGGGGGCACCTACTGCGGCCAGCTGAGGAGTTGGTCACCCAGGGGAGGAGTCCTTCTCCCTTGGTTGTGCCCCTCCCCATGCCCCACTCCTCTTTCGCCACCCGACATCATACATACAGCATATAGGGCACGGTGGGGCGGGTGAAGTCGGTGGTCCCGGGAACCCTAAGGGGCATTTTCCGATGGACCCCTGCGGCCACCTGCCCCACTAAATTTTAATTGCAACATAGACACCCATATACATTTAGGGTTTCGAAGGGGAAAGGCGCCTTGGCCATGGGGGGTGGCCAGGAGCTACAGCGGTGGCCCTTGCCCATCCCCTCCCATTGGGGTCTTTCTCCCCTCGATTTTACTCACAACTTAGACACTATTACATTTACACAAGCAGCACACACACTTAACACACACACAGACACGCACATAAACAAGTGAATGCTGGGGAGGGTGGGTCTGGCTGTCTGGCAGCAGCTGGTCCCACCACCCCACGGCCACCCCTTATTTTACTTGGGAACAGTTTCTTTTGTGTGCTGATTTCACTTGCAGTAAAATAAATTTGTATTGTTTATCATTTAGCCTTGTGGGGTCAGGATGATAATTATTTTGATGAGTAGGAAATGTCTGCCTGATTGAACACTACAGAAATGGTTGATTGTTTGGATGGGAGCATTCATTTGTGGCCTCTGCTGTTTAGCAAGAAAGCCCAGAAACTATGGACTTGACTTGCCCTCCTTTCCATCCATGTACAGTGCATTTATAAGGCTCGGGCTGTTGTTTATCTGTTAATGTGTGCCGCGAAAACTAGTTCTCTACTTACACAAAGCACAGCTGTTTGCTCAACGGGTCCGTCCTGTGATATATCGGTAAAATGTCATACAGGAGCTTTTTTTTACTTGCACTACAACCACGACCCACCCATGCACACATTACAGAGGCAGGCGGGTGGGGCAAGGGTCTTCCTATGCCCCCTCTTTGTGGGGAGCACTCGGGGTACGGGGGGCGGGCTTGGTGCTGGCCTGGGGGTTGGGGACGGGGCGCTGCGGCGGACCCTCTGTCCTGGGCGATGCCTGGGCCGCATGAGGGGGCCGGCAGGGTCTCTGGTTGGCTGCATAAGTGTGTGTGTGTGAATGTGGAGAGCTCAAGTCTGGGGCCTGCAGTCCTCTGGCGCCGTCTGTCGCTGGGGGGGGGGGGTTGGGAGGGAGAGGGAGGGTTGAATGGGAGGGGGTAGGTGGGAGGGAGGGAGGGGGTGTGTGGAATGGGAGGGAGGGGTGAGAGTGTTGGGGACAGTAGGGCTTGGGAGGGAGAGGAATGGGGAGGGTGCTGGTGAGGGGGGATAGGAAGCAGCGGGAGGGTTGTGGGGAGGGTTTGTTTGGGTGATGGTCTACGGACGTGTCCTTGTCCTTGGGGATCCCGCCCCTGGTATCGTGGTGGCGCCGGCCCGCGATGGTTGTGCTCTGGGCAGGCGGGGCCCGCTGGATCTTGGCCGGGGCTCTGCCGGGGGGTACGGGTGGTCCTGGGGCGCTTTGGCGCGGGCTGCACAGTCAGATTATCAATAGTCAGATTATCAAAGGCAGCTATATACATGAGATGTCTCCCTTGACAGAGCAAATCTGTCTGGCAAAAATATGGCACGCAGATTGCTGTTCTCTTTGCTGAGATGTTGGACAGGACAGGTTAAAAAAAACAAAAAACAAAAACAATAAAAAAGCTTAGCAGCGTTCTTCTGGATGGAGATGTCTGATATTTTTCTGTGTATCTGTTGGAGCCACTTCTCCAGTGTGGCGGACACGGTGCTCCAATGACTATGTGTACTACTGATGCTTTCACCTTCCAGGCTTTCTCCAGTTCTTCTTTGAGGCCTTGGTACTTCTCCAGTTTTTCATGCTCCTTTTTCCTGATATTTCCATCATTATGAATGGATATATCGATCACTACGGCCTTCCTCTGCTGCTTATCCATGATCACTATGTCCAGCTGGTTGGCCAGCACCATTTTGTCAGTCTGAATCACAAAGTCCAACAGGCTCTTGGCCAGTTGCGTTACCATCTGGTTTTTCCAGGGTTTTAGCCCCGGATGTGTTGCGTTTAGCCCAGGAAGCCAAAACCATTGAAAGTCACTATACATAGATGTTCTTAAATTAAGCTGCCACCTGCTCTGCCAACCTGCTCCGTGTCTCCACTCCGGTTTTTCTCCTCAGCTGCAGGCTCACATATTTGCTCACACACAATCAAAGCAATGCTACAAAACAGAGCTGACTGGACAGGACACACACACAATGTTGTTTACACCGTTGTGTTAACAGAACAGCGTGGCCACTTTAAGAATGGTCGAGCTAGAGAGAAGAGAGATGCACTGCATGGCTACTGCATTAGCAGCAGAGGAAATTAGCTCTAAGAAGCAGTGAATGTTTTGTCACAAGCTTTGGCAATAAACACCACAAAGAGGTGGCTGCTTCACTGCAGCTGGGTGAAGCTAGCTGCAGCTCCTCTTGTCAGCCTCCTGAGTTGGTTTGTAGGCGGAAAGTTTAACAGCTGTTTCTGTCTGAGTTTTCATACAATGGAGGCAACAGCAGAGTAGCAGGGTAACTAAACCGTTGAAGAAATGTTGAACTTCAGGACCAAAATTACCAGAGCGAAAGACGCGGAAAACAGTTTTCTTTTTTTGTTAGTTTGTTTCTTTTTTGTTTGTTTGTTTGTTTTAGGTAAATGCTAAATTATGTTTAGTTCACCTGGTAAAGCACCTGCCTTTTACACACAGGTGTAAAGATCAGTTGTCACATCTCCCTGAGCCACTTTCTCATCTACTGCTGGACAATACAGGACAGTATAGCCCACAACATGTTAAACATAAAAATGTAAAAAAAAAAGACTTGCGTTTGGATCAGACAGTATAAAAATATGTTTTACAGATTCCATTTGAGTATAATATATAAAATATAAATGTATAAGAACGAAGAAAAAAACAGGTTTTAGTTGTAAAGAGGTCATTTTAAACCCAGGCAAAATTTTGTTTCTGACATTGGTATCTGAAATGAATAGTTAGTAGTGATGTGCAGATCAATACAGAGAATATCTATTCCTCCTACCCTATATACATTTATATAACATTTAAGTGAACTTTCAGAATAGGAAACTACTTCTTCCAGCTAAGCAGTGCAGGTCACACACTGCTCAGCTGGCAGTGTGCACAGAAGTTTCTGTAGACTACTTGGCAATGGCAACCCATGCTTGGATTGTGCTTTGACCTGCAAGCCAGAATAATAATAAAAAAAGCCTTTTGGGCTTATTACATATTCTTCAGCATGGTCTGAAGGGTTGAAACGTCTTTTTTTTTTTTTTTTTTTTACCTTTTCTCATAGTATTTGTCAACCTAACTAACTATTTGTGGATCAGGCCCAGATGGCTAACCAAGAGATTTTTAATGCACAAGGACCTGTTTTATATTAAATAACACTGGGTTCTATTATTCTGTTTGGGACATTTAATAATCATTCCAGCTATGAAATTACTCACCCAAGAAACACCACCGGAGACTGACAACCACTTTGTCAACTGTTCCCTTCCCATGCGGTCAGGGTTGTCTCTTTGCATTGCAGACTTGGCACATATTGTAAATGGCAGAGCTACTTGAAGGCAGCGGAGAGAGAGAAGGATGGTACAGTAAATGTTAGATTCATGATGGGACAGCCGCTGTTACTGTCAGATAAGCAGAGAGCTGAAATCGTGGCATGCTGACAATCCAGTGGGAATAGCCTGCATGTGAGTAAAGTGGAAAAAGAAAAAGGAAATGCGGCGGGGAGCAGACCCTCACTGAGCTTCCACAAAAATGTGTGTATGAGCACTGAATGGCAGCCGGATTAAAAGAAAAAAAAAAGGCTTATCAAAGACAGTATTTATTGAAAATAGATATTTCAAAATGTAGCTGTTTGAATGTTTTTGTGGAACCGTGACATTTTGTAAGGTTCACCTCACATGGCCCTTGGCTGTTATCTCAAGAGGATCAACGTGACAAAGAAGAGATGAGATCAAAATATCTGCTCACACTTTGCCTGTGCAGTGAGTGTCCAGAGCTCGTGTCTGTACAAGTCTGTATGAGTCTGAAGTCTCTCAAGCGCCGAGCAGATGCCCAATTCTTGAGTGGTGGCAGTAAACATCGGCAGCATTATCAAAGGCTTCAGCTTGCCCTGCTCTCCATCAAGTCTCTGCTCAGCTAATGCCTGCATCTGTAATGTCCCAGAGGCTGCCTTATCTCCCCCGGCCACTTGGATTCATTGCCAACCTCCGGTTCATGGCAAAGCTCTGATCTGAAGACAAGCTAGCAGAGTGCCAAGGTGGGCAACAGAAAAAAGTGACCTCCCGCCACCAGCACTCATCTCTCCCACTCTCACCATGGATGCCAGCAGCTCCCAAGCACATCCTGACTGTGGGAACAAATGCAAGACTCTTTAGTAGATTACCCTGTGCTCTTCCTTTGTGTTGTCTCTCAGTGTGGAGCACTGCGGTGACTGTGTTTAGGTTTGAGTTTATTACTACCCATGAAACGTGGATCAAAAACACAGATTTCACACTCAGTGGGTCCAACCATAATACACTACAGCTTGTATTGTTTCTTTTCCTGACATTTTTATATAAAATAAAATTAGATTTATGTTGGGATTATTGTTCTTAATAGTTATTTGATTATTTTATGAGAAACTTGCATGCATGTCAGACAAAATAAACAGTTCAAACTCATTTCAGCTGTAAACAGAAGATTAAGAAAAAAAAAAGTTGCTCACATGCGGGAGTAGCTTGACAAAGCCCGCACACCGCCCAGAATACAGATGTATGATTCTAGATTCAGACAAGACAAGGAGGAGACACAGTTGATTAAACAAAACCTAGAAGAAAATTTAAAAAAATTATTCCAAAAATCATATAAGATCCAAGATCCCTGGTAGACTGAATGGATACATTGGATGTTGCAGGACATCAAACTGAGCCTGTGCAAGTTTTGGCTTCAGTTTCCTGCTTTCAGATGACAGGGTGGGGGGGGGTGGGGGGGGACACTCGATGGGGTCTTCTGCTGCTATAGTCCATCTACCTTAAGTTTTGAGCACGCCTTTGTCCGACATGCACACATTTAGGTTAAGTTATACCCACAATGAAACTGCATTGCTCTTTGTGCTGTAGCCTGCATCCTGTATTTGGTTCACTTGAGGCAAAACAGCTCCATGTGGACCAGAGTTCACCTCTCTGATCCACATCAGTGTTTATGCGTTTAAACATACCAGACTTTCCAAGCAAACAAACATAGACTGACAAATTTAATGTTGGTGACTTCTTCTTTATGTTGTCAGCTGACACAGCTAACCTTTCATATTTTGATTGGCGCTTGTGTCCCCTTGCAATGTCAAATGGTGTCATCAGCAGAGTTATTGTCAACATACAAAGACAAAATCCAAATGTGTTACTGTTGATCTCTGGGGATTTGAACCAGAACTTTCTTTATGTTATACTTCAATATTTTATCTTTTTCTTTCTTTTTTTCTTTTTTGAACAAGTAATATAAAAAAAATAACTGTACAGCACATGTATAGAAAACATTGTACAGTTCATTACAAAAATAAAAAGAAAAAATCAACAATGAGAATCATTCATTCATTCATTATCTGTACTGCGGAGCCAGATGAAGGGTCACTGGGAAGCTGGAGCCTATCCCAGCAGCCTTTGGGCTATTGGGTACACCCTGGACAGGTCGCCAGTTCAATAACAGTAATCAAAAACATTGATACTTGATTACTCTAAAGGGAAATTGCTTAGTTTGTCATAAAGGCAGTAAAATTGTGACAAGCTTTTCCCTAGGCGCTTTCACATTTCTTTTTATCTTTACAATGATTAGAACGTTCTGGGTAGAACTATTAAATTATTTACAGTAAGTGTTAAAAGTTCAACATCCTTTAACTGTCACCTGATACTGGAAATGTTGGGTTTTATAAACTTCCAGGTAAAGAAAAAAAAGGTTCTAAAACCTTTATTACAAAAATTAAAAGTCTCAGTTCGGACCTGTTTGTCCGTGTCATACGTGCTCACTGTCTGTCAAATCTTGGGACGAGCTATTTTGAACTTTGAATTTCCCCTCGGAAATGAATAAAGTACAATTGAATTGAATTGAAAGCATTTTTGTGGTTACAATAATTACTTAATTGTCAACATTCAACATCAACAGCTAAATGTTCCAGGTCCACAAACCAGAGGATTCTCTGCAGTCATTTGGCAGACTCTTTTGTCTAACATCACTTACATGTGAGAAGTCAGGAATTTAGCATTTAACCTCATACCTAACATGCATATCTTGTGGGTGGGAGGAAGATGGAGTTCCCTATAGAGAACATATGCATACAAGCACAGGCCACAACCCACGCATACACCCAAACTCCACAAAAGTCATTTGAATCTCACCCCAGTCAAGGAACAAACCTGTAACCTTCTTGCTGTGACGCCACAGCATTAACCACCATGCCACTATGCTGCCTATGGATGAGATATCACCATTATAGAATAAAGAATTATACACAAGTATGCGGTCTCTGTTACTTTTGGATGTTTTCTTTTAATACATAAAATCCTATTTAGGTGAAAAGGCACAATTATCAAGAGTAAACATGAGAAACACTTTGTAAAATTGACCAAACATGTGTTAAAGGCCACCATGTTTAATTTTTCACTCCCGCTTACATATTATCACTCACACACACACTTAAACATCTAGTTTGTGTGAAATATTGAACTGAATGCCTGGCCTTAAAATTATACTAACCTTGGGTGAAATCTAATCAAATCCTGACCCTAAGAGCAACTAAAACATCATTTTATAGCCATAAACACACAACTGCTTCCACTGTATTCACAAGAAGCCGTCATAATGACATCCACCTAGAAGGTGGAAAAGGCTTGGTTTTTGCTAGTGTTTATCCATCTGTCTGTGTGTTTGGAAGCAACTGTACGTCAGAACTACTTCACAGATTTTCACGATTTTTGAAGAAATTTTGTACAAACTTTGATTCCATTAAATTTTGGCAGTGATCCAAATTGCCATCTGGATCCAGGGATTTTCTGAATGAGTCTTTATTATTGTGAGAGATGGTCATTTTCAGTATATATTCATATAACTCCATGAAAAATTATCTGTGTGTTTGGCCAAAAAACATTTAAGTTCCCAAAAGTTTGTCTTGCAAGGTCACTGCTAGAAAATTAATTAAGATATAAACATGCAAGAAACACCAGACAGAGTGGATTTATTATCAGTGAAACTAGGAATCTTCTAGAGTAACATAAAATGAATGTAGGACTACTGGTGGGAAATCACAATATGGGTGAAACTGAGCTTGTTGGCGGTGGTTTGTGCTTTCCGAGTGCTTTTCTAGTTTGGTCTGCAGTCAGATTGTCTGCAGTTAGATTTGTGTCTCTATAAAGTAGAGACAGCAAATACACACACATGTAAACAACAGCTGTTTGTCCTTTTAGTTTGGAGTTGCATATCTTTATGTACTCTTGTAGAAAAGTAAAGTTTAGTTTTTAATAAATAAGCCATAGTTGATTTATTGGTTACACTGTTAGTATTTATTAATTTTATTATATTCCTTCAGGATTACGCTAATGGTCGAAGCAAGGTCAGTGCTCTGATTTAACCTTCACTGTCTGTTCTGCCATATCTTTGCAAACTGAAACATTAAGACCAACAGACACTTAAAACTGTCTTGTCATTAGTTTCAGGCTTCTGGATGGTGCCCAATAATAAAAGCTTTTCATTCACATGCTTAATCAAACAATAATTAGTGTACTTATACGCTAATAATTGTGTATAACAAAACCAAGTCCTACATATACACAACATACTGAACTCACAACGATCATCTTTTCTCTTTAAAGCAGTTTACTCATTGCATAGTCCTTTGTCCATCTTCTATATATACTCCTATGTCCACAGAGGCTTCGTTTAACATTAAGACCTCTATAAATCATACAACAGTACATAACTTAATCATGTTGAAAGAGACAGTGATCTCTCTCTTTGGTTCAGCCGCAGAGTTCCTCGGAGACAGATCCGAAGGTTAACTAAGATGCTGTTGACATACAGCCTTTGTTTTTCTTTTCTTTTTTTTTTCATTTGCAGAAGTGTGAGCATGAAAAAAACTCTGTCATACAGCACAAGATGTGTTTGTATGGATTATACCCGTGAAATTAATATGCACATGATATATATATATATATATATATATATATATATATATATATATATATATATATATATATATATATATATATATGTGCTATTTTTGCGAGAACATTAAAAATTCTTGACTTCAAAGGGCCCTTTTCAAATATTACATCAGTGTGCAATTATTGAGTCGCATATGAAATTAATGTCACTAAACATGCAGGCTGGTGGTCTTTTGATAACTACAGGGTTCCATTATTTATTCATATAGCAGGATGAATGCAGTCATCTGTGCAGTTTTAAGGGTTCTAGTGTGTGAACAGATTTTCTCAAAGAAAATACTGATGAAATTTTTTTTTCTTATTAAATGAGCTAAAATGTCATTATTAATATTAAAAAAAATATTACCAACAAGCAAAAAGCATATAAATAAAGTACTTACCCTAGCAGGTACAAGATCTCCATTTCAGCTGTTGTAACGCTCAGTAGAAATCTGATAAAAGAGAGAGAGAGCAAAAACAGGCAAAAAAATCCCATGGATAAATCACCGTCATCACGATTTGCCATCTTGTTTAATTAGCATCACAGTCTGCTTTGGTAGAAAACTGTGTTCTAACCTGTTTCATGTAACTGTGTGGATGGAGATAAAAAAAAAAAAAGCTTCACTTCTGAGGTTATGAGTTAACAAGATGCATGGTCAGGCTTGCAAAATAGCACAGGATGCCTGATCAAACATGCAGTGATCGGCCTCCATCCTCTGAACCATTAACCTTAAAACAAAGTGATGGTAGTGGAAAATCAGAACAGCCATGTTTCATTTCAATAATGGAAAGACAGTAAATAGGAGGGCAAATCGCACAGGCAGCTACAAGATACTCAGTCATTTTAAAAAAACACTAAAATAAATCCTCAGAGGAGTCACTTTTCTGTGAATCCACTTTTCAGCAGACAAAATCTTGTGTCTGCAGCAACTTTGGCTGCCTAATTGCTTTTTCATTGATTGGAAAATGAATAGAATTGACTAAAGTAAGTTTCTGAAAGCTGATTCAGTCTGTTCAATGTTGGGTTTCCTGTTGTCAGTGTATTGTAAGGACAGTAAATAGTAAAATGAGACTGACCATGAATTTTACAAAGGCTTTATAAGAATCAGTATTTTCTGGGAGAGATGGTTCAACACAGAAGTGAGACCCAAGACACACATGCATTCACAGTAATTTGTGAAGTTCATAAAACTACAAAGTTTAACCAAAACCACACTACATACAGTAAATAAAACATGTTTTTTTTTTTCATTCAATTATGTTTTTCTTGAAATAATGCTTATCGGCAATAACTGTAATTTTTGGGAAAATCAGTTTATTTGTTCAACATTTGTGAGTAAAAATGCATCTGTGGTAAAAGTGGCAGAGTTGTGTATGTAAAAACTTGGCAAACCTTCTCTGCCAAAGCCAAACAACTTAGTCTGTTTCGGTTTGGATGATTTAAATCTGAAGAAACAATTTATTCACTACAAAATCAGGGATTTTATTCACTTCATAAACAGGAAATCTTCTCCAGGTCTGGAGAAAGATTCTGAAGGACTTCAAGTATCACAGAGTCTTGGTTAATGAGAGCGGGAGTAATGGAGTGGGAAGTTAACAGGTGGCATCTGTGGACTGATCTGTTATCATGAGGAAAGATCTAAAAGGCAAAACTCTGTTTATCGGTCAATATACGTTCCTACTGTCACCTATGGTCACGACCTGTTGGAAAGAGCAAGATTGTGAATACAAGCAGTGGAAATGAGTTCCCTCCGCTGGGTGGTCGGGCTCCTTATGCACAGAGGGAAAAGCTCAGTGATCCAGGGTTAGCTCAGTGTGGTCACTGCTCTTCTGGCTTTGGGATCTGGTTAGGATGCTTCCAGAATGCTTCCCAGTTAGGGTGTTTTGGACACATCCCACTTTCATGTGCACAAGGATAAACCCAGGACATGCAGGAGGGACTATTTCAATATGAGACTATGATCTGGAAGAAGTGGCCTGAGTTTTACTTTTCCTGATTTGCTGGTGTATAAATGTGTATTCTGTTTTAGTGGTCAAGTCCACTGGCGCACATTGGCTGCCATGTTTTCATCATCTGTCTCAGGGCAGCTGTGGCTACATACGTAGCTTATCATCATCAAGTATGAATGAGGAGAATCTAAATAATGGATACTCTAAGAATATTTGATATTTAGTTTGTTTTATTTCATGATTACAACTGCATTAAGGCAGCACCTTAAATTAGTATGCAAAGTAAAATTGCATTTTACTAGATATATTCTCTGATTAAATATCAATAAATTGTGTTATAGAGTGTTATTTTGCATAATGGTACTATATGTGTTTCTGGATATTTACATGCAGGATGTATAATAGGTGCTTCCTAGCTTTGCCTCTTTAAATCCTGCAGATAATGATATTCAACTGCATAAAATTATGTTTCATCCAATTTAACAATAAATCACTTTTTAACAAATGTCAAGTGGAATGGCCATTTTTGCAAATATACGTTTGTTTTATTGTTTGTTTTATGTATGTTTTAATAATATATATTGTTTTTCTTCATTTGGCGTTTCCATCATATGTTGACATACTAAATTGTAAATTATACAGGTTATGGATCAGTGTGAATTTAAGCTATTTGATGTAGCAGAAATTTGACAAAGTCAGCACACAGGAGAGGACATGGACCGTGGTTCAAGCTGCCAAGGATCTGTTCAATGAGCCATACACACAAGGGATCTATTTATTCATTTTTTTCAAGTAACTGTATAGTTTTTAAAAGCTTCAGCACATTTGGAATAATGGTCAGGAAAAAAAGGCAATAAAGGAGAACAACAAATTAATAGCTTCTGATTTATTTATAACAAGCAAGAATCAAAATGTTCCAGCCTCTGTTTTTTACTGGTTATAATGGGACAGATTCTGCCTAGGCCAGTTTTACGCTGAAACTATGTAGTGTGTATACAAAACAACTGCTGATAAGAGTAATAGTAATAATTCTGAAATACTCCTGCCTGGCTACAAGAAAATAGAAACATGACAGCAAAGAATCACCAAGACTGACACAAACACAATACATAACGTAAGTTTTGTGAATAACTGGCCATTAAGAACACAAACCAGGCCTTGGATGTGAGGCTAAGTAGGTCCCTTGATGCTCTACACTCTAATGGCTTATGCTTTGTGAATCTTTTTTTACGTTAAAACAAAGATGTCAGCACCACACAGTAGAAACGTTTGTTGTTGCATTGTGTGCATGTTGTGCCTGTGGGTTTAGGGCAGTGCTTTTAATCAGTGTTATGGATAGTTTTAATTTGGCAATGTTTAATATTCCTGTCCCCATTACACACAGACAGTGTTGAAGCAGTTAAATTGAGTTTTAAAAATGAATCATTGCAACTGTGACATCCAGCAGCTGCATAGACAACTCAAGCTGAAAATCAAAGAAAAAAAAAAAATCCTAACTTTCATTGGGCTCGGCAAGTCAGTTAAGTTAGTCAAATGCTTGCTAAACCATGCAAAAAATAAAGTATATGGGTACAGTGTCATCAGCATTTTACCTGTTATGCTATATATCAGAAAAAAAAGACCTGTAAGCAGAATTTTCAGTCTGTTGTCAGGTCAACAACTGCATCGCCACTTTTCTTCCAAGAGTTTGACTCCCACCAGAAAATTCAGTGTGTTGGCAATATTTTCATAATTGTCGGACAAGCTTGGATCCATTCTTGTATGAGCTTTAATAAGTATTCTGTAAGTAAATAAGTAAGGAAATAAATAAATAGAAGCCTAAGATGCCAAACTGTAATCCTGAGGACACAAGCTGAATAAACCTAAAAACATTCAACGTGCTGTCGCCGTAATGAGACGTGGAGGTATAAAGTGATGCAAATCAGGGGATGTAAGTGCACATATTTTCCATGCATTTTTAACAGTAACCTTACCACAGCTTGTGCTTTTTACGCTACCATGTTGACTGCTGCCTGTTTCCCTGCAATCTCATCTCACATTTACAAAACAGACATCTGTTTTATGTTAAAAAAAAACTCAGTAAGTACATAATTAGATGCTTCAGAGGATAATTAGCAATAAGACAATTTCAGTTTGGCACAAACCTTTAGCAAGAGCTAATAGTCATTGTGTGCACTCGAGCACAGTAAAACAAATGAAGAATGTAACATTTGTGAAATCAACTTAGAAAGTTTGTCATAGTGACTGACATAACTATTGCTTTAAAAAAAAGAAAACAGATGTTTGTATAGTAAGCAGTAACATTGTGTTAGTTTCACATTCAAATAACTAACACAGGAATAATGTTGCTATTGGAGCATGTAGCTCACACATAATGCCAGCAATCACTGGATGAAAAATAGATAAAAATAAAAAATTACAATGGCTTGGTTTGTGCTCATTAAGTGCTTGTAATTTAAAAGTAATGTTGCCCACCACTGTTGTTGACTGATCAGAATGTTTAGAATATCATTCTGTCATTAACAAGCAATACAATTTGTATAAATAGGCAAAGGCAAAAGCAAGGCAAATTTATTTGTATAGCATCTTTTATGTACCAGATGCCCATATATTTAGAAGCAGAAACCAACTCATTTTGCAAGTACTAATTTGCATGTGCAATCTATAATTTTGTGCTAAAATTGCTTAGTTACCACCACATGCAGGATCATGCACTATAGTCGTCTAAATGCACTAAGCTAATACAGAATAAGAAACAAAACTGCCGTGAAAAGATGTGACAAGATGTGAACCTTTGTAGATTTTACTTTAAACTTTCCTGTTGCAAGGTGAGTAATGTTACACAGCCTGAAACACTAAAACACAATCAACATAGAAAGTGAACTTTCAAGTTTGATTCTCTCATTGCACAATTAAATTAAGTGTTCCATACTTACTATAAGCATCCTGGGCTGACAGTACTTGCATAGTTTGATGGATTTGTATTACTTTTTAATGCAAGTAAAACAGATGTTCGTGTAGATTAAGAACAGCCATAAGTATATTGATTTTTCCGCAATTATGCATTATTTGTGGAATTGTGGATTATAGTTAATTTGTTCAGTAAGTCTTCTTGATTTTCATTCATTGTCCTAACTGTTTAGTTCTATTCATGATCGCAGAGGGGAGACAAACAACCATTCACACTACTCTCCCTTTGAGACAATTTAGATTAACCAAGTAATTTAACATTAATGTCTTTGGACGGTTAGAGGAAGCTGGAGTACCCAGAGAGAACCCACGCATACACGAGGAGAACATGCAAACTTCAACCCATAGCCAAGGATCAAACCAGCACCTTCTTGCCGTGAGGCTGCAGTACTAACCACAACGCCACTGCGAAACCCTCTTCTTGATCTTCTGGCCACCATTTCTATTAGCAACAACATCATCCAATATGTCTGTTCAAAGAAAGTCAAGAGTAAAAAAAAATGAATAATATATAAAAAAAAAAAAAGTCATGCATTTCTAATGAAATACTAGTGCTAATTGTAATTTCCATTTTCCCAAAAATAAAACCCACCTTTACCACTTAAAATACAGTACAAGTTACATTTTCTATGGCATGCTTTTACAGTCATCCCAAATGCACTGGGGGTTTATATAAACACCAACAAGAGTCTACACCATCGGCTTTCTTTGTAACTGAACATGAAATTTGACAGCATATATTTCTGTAAAGTAACATGGAATGATGAAAGCAAACATCCGCAGAAGGGACCACAACACCGGGGTGAATGCTTTGACATGTTTGGGCAGATGATCTGACAGCAGATGGAGACAACATTACAGTGTTCCAGGCCTTCATTAGAAAACCTGTCAGCTGACGCCTCGCTACCTGTTATGTATGTTGATAGCTGGCACATAATGTTCCCCGTTGCATGTCACCTTTGAAAAATTAAAGTATTCCTCTCATCTGCTCGCTCACTGTCATTTAATTAGCAGAGATGCAGCACCCTAACCCATTAGTCTCGCTTGCCATCCAGCCAAAGTAGCCATTATTTCTAACAATGGCAAAATATTATTACTTTTTTTAAAAATAGGGCAAATGTGCCTGTGCAGGAACATAAAAAACAATACCCATATATTCAGTGTCATTAATATCCCCACAGGCTGTGTTTGTACAGGCAATGGACAGATTTTAATTGCCACAGTGTACCGTTTTATTCTTAAAGGGGAAATTACAACTAAAACAGATGCATTTACCGGTCTGCACATGGGAACGTTATCAGGTTATATCAGAAAAGGGGACGAAGCTTTCCAACATCTTCACATAGTTTATGAAATAGGGTTTTGCACGAGTTTCATATTCAGTTTTGGAATGACTATAAGAGAAAATCCAATGTAGGCATATCTCTGTTTTCCACCATAATCTAAACTGATTTTGTAAGAAGCTAATGGATGGCATCCGATTTGCATATAAATGATAGTGGAGTCTCTGATGATCTATGACTCTCAGTCTGATTTAGTGGTGATGGAACAGCAGGGGAGAAGCTGAAGATATAGTCGGGGAGTTTGAGAAAAGACATGTTTCAGATTTCTGGGTCCTCTCTGTCTCTATAAAAAGAGCAAGCCATGTGTGTGAGTTTTTTTTTCTATTTTTTTTTGTTTTAATTCTCAATTTTTGCTCAGCTCTTTTGTAAGAATGATTCCAAACTAGGTTAGCGATTTAAAGAAGATGACCTATAACTTTGTCTGAAAACCTTAATGATGTCTGCAAGGTCTGCTAAGCAGCATCGTGGTGCTTTTTTCAGATTAAAAAAAATATCATGAAATAGAAATACAAGAGTGAAAGCTTTCTCATTGTATCATGTTTCACAGCAAGCATGTTTTATGAATATTAAATGACATGATCCAATTACATCTCTAACAAAAATTGTATTCAAGAGAAGCTCCTGGGCTCATTTTATTTCGCAACTAAATCCAGCAGGCTTATTGTTTTCAGAACAAAATGTATGTAGGTGGCTTCAATTATTATTTCTAACTGCTTTTCCTATTAAGTTCAAATATGAATTGCTAAATGCAAACTGAGTGCAGAATATTAATTTAAAGTGTTCTTTCTCCATTTAAAACCCTCTACATGCCTCTCTGCTTGGAAATTAAAGACAACTGTGAACCTGTTATATTTGATAAGGTTATGAGTTGCAAAACAGATCCAATTAGTCTTTTCTACATGCTGCAGTCTGTTTTGTTTCTCAATGTTTAAAATAAATCTCAGCTTTAAAGGACTCAGTAAGTGTTACTTTTTAGATCTTTGTTTCTTTTTGAGGACGTATCGGTACATATAGGGGGTAAAATACAGCATATGTCATGTTTACTCTCATTTGTCGAGCACATTATAGCCAGAGTCATGAAGGTATAATGAAGGCAATCCTGTGTAAATGATGAGTAAGATTGCATGAGTTATTGTGCTGGTGTCTGCCAGGCGCTTTGTAATCAACTGGGGGACGTGAGGTTGTTTGCTGCAGAACTACAGGCATCGGGAGACAGCACTGGAAGCTCTTATGCAAATGACATCACCGCGCATTGAGGTCCACTCAATAACTGCTGTGTGATTATCTTCTATGAAACACCGTTCTTCCAAAAAGCCCTCATGTTTATTTATGCTTTATAAAGTATTTACATTCTCTTAACTTTTTTTTTCCCTTTGCTTGCCATATACATCTGTATATGTATCTTTATCTGTATCTATATATGCATCTATGTACTGCAGCTTCTGTTTCACTGGGGGTTAAATTCTGGGGTTGCCACTACTTCAGCTGGCCGGGTCCAGCTCTGCCCCTCAGCAGCTCCCTGAGGCCTGCAGATTACACAGTAGGGGGGACAGAGAAAGAAGTGGTTGTCAAAGAATGGAATTATTTCCTGGGCTTCGGTACATCCCATTGCCTTTCTCCCTGTCGGCCCAACAGCCACCTACGAGAACAGCTTTTGGAGGAACTGAAAACCATGGTGAACCTCATAATGAAGTAGTGGCTACCTCGGCATACAAGTGCCTTTGATGGAGGAACTGCAACACAAGAAAGCCAAGCAAGCGGCCAGCAACAGCTGTGTGAGAGACGATAGTAATGGTTTGTAGAGAGAGTGAGTCCTCAGCACCTGCTGCAGGAGACTCGGACTGAGTAATATCGGTTCATTTAGTAACGTTATAAACTTTATCACATTCATTTTGTCACAGAGGTAGCCAGCTGCATTATCATCTGTCTCATCTTCTCCCCTTTAAGAGCTTGCAGTGCTGAAGGATTGTCACTGGACTGTTTGATTTGTCATCATCCAATCAGATACAGTAGCTATGGAAAGATGGGAGCAAAAATCTGTATGTGCAACTTTAGAGGCTGATGTGCTATTTTTCCCTTTGCATCTATAAAAAGCTGGTTGTAAAATCACTTGTATTTTCCTTAAGGATAAAAATCTTTTTGACATTCAAGCAGATTTGAAACATATATTTGGTGAATCCATTCTTATATCTGTTGGGCCTGGAAGGATGTGATATTTTTCCTCAGGTGCATCCTGACTGATTAGCTGCAGCTGTTCCTCGTTCCAGCCTGGCTGATAAAACTGAGGACTGCTCTCCAGCCATTGCCAGTTCGTCTGCTTGCCAGCGTTTTCAGCCCGTCCTGCCTTCCAGTCTTCAGCCTGCCCAGCCTGCCTCCTGCCTTCCAGTCTTCAGCCTGCTCAGCCTGCCCCCCTGCCTTCCAGTCTTCAGCCTGCCCAGCCTGCCCCCCTGCCTTCCAGTCTTCAGCCTGCCCCCCTGCCTTCCAGTCTTCAGCCTGCCCCCCTGCCTTCCAGTCTTCAGCCTGCTCAGCCTGCCCCCCTGCCTTCCAGTCTTCAGCCTGCCCCCTGCCTTCCAGTCTTCAGCCAGTCCTTCACTGCCCCAACCAGTGACCAAAATAAAGGAATCGGGTTGAGAAGCATCTGTGTGCCTGACTTCTTGGAGGCTCTTTCCTACACTATTCCTTAACAATATCTGTTTTACATCTAAAGAGATTGGATTCATACAAGTAACCTCAGTCTGAATGATCACGTTGGACATAAACAATGGACATAGAATTTTATCATAAACTTGTCAACTGATTCTAAAACAACTTTCAAATTGACACACATGCTGAGATGTTTGTTATCCTTGTTTACTTTCTTAAACACAGGGTGCAATATGTGACATTGAGTCTTTCTTTGTGAATTTGAGGGATTATTTGCTGTTCAAATAATGGTTCAAATGGTGGTGCGCAATATTAACTTATGATGTGAAAAATCATGCAAAAAATATTTTAAAAAATTGGAATCAAGCAGTGTGAAGTTCATTTTTAGTCTACATTTTTATAGTGGACAGTAGTAGGGTGGCTGGAAGTTGGACAGAGGGGATTGGCAAAAAAAAGTTTAGGAATCACTTATCTAACCTTTTATTGGAGTGTTAGAGGATAGTTGGGTGGGAAGATAATTGTTACAGATTTATCCTCAAAAGAAAAGGGCAGCATAACCTATCTATCTGCAAAGCTAAGGGAATGGAAGACTTAAGGGAGACTAATTGTACCATATTGTGCAAAAGCCAGTTTTATATTTACAATACAATACAACACAACTTTATTTATTAAGCACTTTAAAAACAACAATGTTGACCAAAGTGCCACATTGTGGTGGATTAAAAAAAAACAGAATAGATAACATACATTAAGACAACTTGAAAAAAAAAAAAAATTCAGACTTCTTAAAACAATTAAAATAAATAAATAAATAAATGCAATCAAATTTAAACAATCGAAATAAAATCAGATCTAAAAAGTCAAGTTATTGTGTAGAAAAAGCCACCTTAAACAAATGGGTCTTCAGTACAGATTTAAAAGCAGATATAGTGGAGGCCTGTCTAATGTATAAAGGAAGCTTATTACAAAAATAAGAAGAAGCAAAGTAATAATGGTGTGTAAAACTGGAATGTGAGGATGCTATGAATTCATTATAGTGTCATTTCACTGTGTATTGACGTGTGCATATTATAGTTATTGCATTGTCAAAACAAAACTTTGGGTTCATACACTGGCTTAACGGTGTTATCGATCAGTGTAACTAAAACCACAACCTGGTGATAGTACAAACAGAAAGCTGTCCACTTCCTCTACAAATGGTAGTTACATCTCAAAGTGCTGATCAGCTTATTTCTAAAAGATGCACTGTTAATGTGTGCACATAATGGCCTCCTTCAGTGAGACCATTTATTTTAGCAAGTGCTTTAATACATCGCTGTATTTTAGAAAATGTGCTTTCGATTTCCTGCTTGCAGTCCAACATTTGTTTATTTAAATATTGAATATCTTTACACCACGGGATACATGAGTGGAAGATGCTGTGACGCTGAGAGCCCACTGTCAATTATTCTGCTGGTTTTCATTAAGAGGGAGTCTGTAACAAAATCAATCACTTCCATTTTAATCATACATATCTAGTCTGACTGGAGCAGAAGGGTGAAATGTGTTCTGCTGTTATGAGGAAAATTAAGTTCAAATTGCAGGAAAAGAATTCCGAGGATGAGCAAACATAGTACAGACATAAACTTTGTGTTAATTACAAACGTCTAGGGAAGAAAAAAGACTCATGAAACATGCAGTATGTTAGTCTTTTGTTGTGTGTTTTTTATTTATAATGTCATCTGAAATAATTATAAATAAATTTACATGATGGCAGATGAATATTGTGTCCAAAGTAAGCAGAAAATCTCTACGGTCCTGATGACATGTCGTGTACAAAATAAGAAAGAAAAAATCCTACTTTTTCTGTACACTTCTCAGATCATTTATTAATGCAATTTATTTTTAATGGGTTGATTACATTTGGATTTAAAAAGGGCTGACAAGTTTAATTAATCTGTAATGGATAATTTGCTTCATATCATATGAACCCCCCCCCAACCTAAACTATACTAAATTATACTTTATGTTGACATTGAGCTAAAAGTAATGAGTGCTAAGACAAGGAATATACAGCAAATTTGGAAAAACTGAACATTTGAAAGCCGGTGTTGTTGCATATTGAAATAGCGGACTGTGTCTAAATACCAAAAGAAGATGAGATGCTAAAAATGAATAAAATGCTGCTGCTAGAGCTTTAACTAGAACTAAGAGGTCTGAACACATCACACCAGTTTAAAATCTTTACACTGGCTTCCAGTCAGTCACGGGATAGATTTCAAAACCCTGCTGATTGTTTACAAATCCCAGAATGGTTTCGGACCAGAATACATCTGTGATATGTTCAGAGAATATAAACTAAGCTTTGATCCAAAGACTCTGGTCAACTAGTCCAGACCAGAGTCCAGACTAAACATGGAGAAGCAGCATTTAGCTGTTACGCTGCAAACAAGTGGAATAAACTGCCAGTGGAGATTAAACTTTCACCCAATGTAGAAATCCAGGTTAAAAACATTTATTTTCTCATGCGCCTATGCACAGTAACTTTTACTTAATTCTGCTTTTAATTATTTTAATATAATTTATGATTTTATTTAAGATTTTATTTGTATTTTCTTTTATGCGTTTTTTTCTGTAATGCTTTTAATGTTTCATGTAAAGCACTTTGAATTGTCTTGTACATGAAAGGTGCTATACAAATAAACTTGCCTTGCCTAAAACCAAAGAAAATGTGTTGTGATAAATGATAACTGATTCCGACAGTGGCGTGGTGTTTATGATTAAGCCATAGATAAGGTATAATTTGATAAAATATTAAACATTACAATCGAAGAATTTCCCTTTGGAAACAGAAAATTTAAACAGAAAACCTGTTTAGTTTTTCTGTTCAATCATCATATTAGTTTAAGGTCCTTTGGGAATTAGAAGCATCCTTTCCATCGCTGCTTTGGACATTGTCACATTTCAAATGTTTTGAAATTTCTTTAATCCTCACCGTTACAGTGAATTTTCAACATCTGCTGGCAGATTGGATTGCCATCCAACAGCATCCAGAGTCTTCCTGAAGTAATTGTGCTGATCAGTGATAAGGACGACTTTTAACATCCCATCGTACCAAAGGAATGTGTTGATGGCCACTGACAATGTCGATTCAGTTGAACAAGAACATTTAGGAAACCAATTGTTGAGCTTCTCATTGGGTTGTTCAGCCTCCTACTGTACTTCTTGTTATTGCCTATTTAAATTCAAATAAAATTTATGAGGCGCTTTGAATGAAAAAAAGCAGCTTAAACTGCTCTAGACAATAAAAACAATTTGTAGATTTTTAAGAGGTCTTCACACACCAGGGTATGTAGCAGCAATATAAAAACCCTCATCCTATCAGTGTTTTTAACACACAATCATACACATGCAAATATAGGAGGGGAATGAATAAACAGGCTGGTTTGAGTTTTGTTTTACAAATGCCCTGATGCTCTCTGTGAGGTTCCACACACAAGGTTTTATCCATAAAACACATCTGGGCGATGGCTAAAAGAGCCAGTACTAGCTGCTCATGCATTCGCCTTGTTTGTTTAACCAGTCAGTCTTTTTTAAAACCTCTCTGTGTTAAACCTGATTAAAATGACAAGGGCTTTAAAAGAAAGGCTTAAAAGAACTGTTAAAAAACAATTAAAAGCCAGTAAAAAGAAATAAGACCTGTCAAATGCAGTTAGAGCGTTTCACTAGCATCTGTATTAGTGTTGAATTGGTAATAGGAGAAAGACATGCTCTTTTCTGCTGTGTGAATGAAACAAACCACGAGTCAGTGGTCAGGTTTTATTCAGAATGATCTGATGAAATAAAGAAAAACAAAGAAAAACACACACACATTTCTACATAAAACTGACATGATAGCAAAACTTTCAGTCTACCATAATTATTTCCATGACTTTATGACAAAGAACATTTATTCTGCATTTCCTGCCTTCTTTTATTTGTTTTGGAACCAGGAAAGTCACACAGACCTCACAGCAGAGTGATTTATCCTGCTGAAACAGACTCAGGATGTTGTATGTGTGAGAATATCTGTTCATTGTTCTTTTTAAAAAAAATCATAAAAAACTATTTGTGAGAGCAGCCTGCATGATGGGCGGACTACTTCATGCTCTGTTCTCCCTCTTACTCCTGACACCCATCACTCTTGAACAGGGTAAAATCTGGACTCGGACAACATGAACTGTACCGTAGAGTAAGCTCCATAACATATGAGGCTTTTCAGCTGTTCCAACGTCTCTACTTCTGTGTATGTGAAACTGATCTTATTAAATAAAGATCATTAATGATGTTATTCTAATCACATTTTTCCTGACTGATGATGGTTCATGAATATATTTGAAGGTTCTGATAGTACCTCGGACAATTCCTCAACCTGACTTAGTTTCATTGATCTTTATTGCCATTTTCTGTCCTTGATTCAGACTGATAATTTGACTTTTCTGAAAATAGGAAAAATCGTTTTCCAGAATGTGGAAAGGGTCCATTTTCAGACAATTATTTTAAGAAAAAGAATGTACTTGCTGTGTCGTATAAGTCGTTTCAGTACCTAAAACACAATGATGTTGGAATTTTCTCTCATGAAACATTCGAATGATTAATTTTCATGGTTAATTGCTGGGATCAGCTCCAGCTTCCCCACGACCCTGAACTGAATTAAGTGGTATAGAAAATAGATAAATGAACACATTTATGCAAAAAATGTTGGTGTTTGTATTTTTTTCATTCGCTTTTTTCTTTGTGAAATAGAACAACATGATGTACAAAATTTCTGTTTTTCCTGCAGATATCCTTGAATAAAATTGTAAAACTCTATTAACTGAATGTCAAATTTAGAAAAAAAATGTTAGAAAAATATTAGTAAAGTAGGACAAAAACACTATAAAGTCCCTGAAAACGATGCTTCTGATCAGATGCATATGAACCCGAACCCTCCAGTGACACATGATGATGGACAAGGGCAATGAGATAAATCATTCTGGCTCCTTATGTAAAATGACCAATCATTAATTATGTATACACCTTGATAAGATAATTTATTTTTAGATACTGCTGAAATTCTCAAAGCATGCCCTTTTCAATGTGCAATGCAAACAGCGTGATATTTATTTCACACTTAAGTCACTAGGATGACAAATCTAATCAACATTTTTGTTTTTGTTCCGTATGTATTATTTTGTTAGTCATTTACCTCATCCAGAATAATCTTCTATTTTAATGGAATCATGTATTCCTATTTTCATGTTGAATTAGGTATCAATTTAATTCCCCCCGTGCTGAATTGACTTGTAAATGCAATGATTCAATTTACAAACACGGATCAATAGATTTCACTCCATGGCACGCATATGTCCCTGTAATCCAAGTGTTGATACATCCCACCATGCTTTCACAGCCTCCTGGACCTCCTCCTTCTTACCGTTCACCTTTGTAACCAGGAGCTGTATTTGCATGTTTTCACTGGCACGTTTTATGGTGGACGCCCTGACGCAACACCTGCATATATCAAGGCTCTGAACCCCCCCCCCCCCCCCCCCCCCCCCCCCACCACCTCAGGCTCTCACAGTAACAGCAGAAATTAACATAAAGAAAAAATCAAGGCCCTTTTCCTGTAATACTTTTAAAGAGTAAGCGATAATCATCCAATCACTGAGAGGCACTGAACTGCTGCCTCTACTGACCTCTCTTTATTCTCAGCTTGAAATTCTTGGAGGTGATAATCAGGGCCCATCAGAAAGGAATGACCTGCAGGTCAGAGAATTACAATTAAAAAGTCATTGTGTTTGAGTGTGCAGACAGAAGTTCAATGCATTTCATCACCTAGATGCAGAACCACCTTGAGGATAGACGGATCCAGAAAAGGAGGAAAAAATATTATCAAGGCATCTTTTAACATTGAGGATGTTCCTTGTGAGTATTGAGTAAATATTAAATAGCACCCATTAGAAACAAACAAATAAAAAAGTAAAACACATTTTTTTGTGTGTTGCCTTTTCTGTTTTGTTGCATCTCATAGCTGTACATGTGGGCGTAAAGTTTGCAACAAAAAGTATTCCTGCTGTACTGCTTTTTTACTGTTTGTGCAAAGGACGGATATGTGGATAGATAATCTGTTTGGGAATCTGTTCATAAAGCAGAAAAGCTTTCTCCAACTTCAATCCTGAAATTAGCCGTAATGTTGAAGCAGCATCTCCTCCCGTCTGGCAATGCCTCCTCTCCCTCTGCTCCTCCTCAGCTGCCTCTGGAGGCCACGGAGATGGATTTGGAAAAAAAAAAAAAGTGTTATTACTTTCCATTAGTTTGCAATCCTCACTGATGATATCAGTGACAGTTAAGTTTTGGAAGTATTTACAGCCCACCTCAGACACAGAGATTAAAAAATAGTCCTACTCTTCAGTGAACGTTTAAGGACTGACATATGGGGATTAAACTGTGATAAATGCTTCTTTAATTGTTGGATTTAATGTGTAACACCTAATGATCTTTGCTGTTAAGCTACATTAACAGTTTGAAAAAAAAATAAATAAAACTTTAACCCTTAAGCTGTTTTGAAGCAAAGAAAACAGAATAATCCTATGTGAGCACATGAGAGGCCACCACGTAATTTGGCTCTCTGATGAATACAGACAGCTTGAATGAGGATAGATCTTCCAGTCATCCTATACTCACTAAGGATGATTGATGAGTGCTGGTTTTCTTTTCTTACATGCAAATGTACCTGAGGGTCACACAAAGTCATGGCTGCTTTATGCCCACAACAGCCCACAATCCTCGACATTGCTGTTATGTCATAGAAATGCTGCTGTTTAACATGTTACTGCAAACCAGAAAGGATTTCACTAAGCTTAGAAAGAGAGGAAAATCCTACCATCCTGCCTTGATGATTACAGCCTTCATCCCTTCATCATTTACATGCTACATCGTTCTATATTTATGGTCCAGAGGCCTCACCCGGTGAGGTCAAACTGTGGAGCAGAGAGGTTCTGCCCAAGAAAGTTTTCAGAGGCAGATATCGAAACTCCTTGGTTGTAAGATGGACAAAAAAAATAATCCAGAGGTCCTGTTTGGCAACCAGTCAGAGGCATGCCTCAAAACACCACATGGGAGATGATGGCGAACATGATGGTGAACATGATGGTGAACGAACTCCAGCTGAGGAAAAAATTTAATTTTCAATAATTAGTATATATATGCCCATGATATATTATATTTAAATTTTTGTGTCTGGTAATTTAGTTACAATTTTTTGAACTTTTGCGTTTAAATAAAATTGGTCAAATTTTAAAATTGCAACAATAGCATATAGCAATAGAAGAAAAAAGTGCTTTTCCTAATCAGATCTGATTCTATTTTGCCCTTGCAAGGGATCCGGAGTAGAATGGTAAACAAAGTCATTTTCTTGCACTGTAATATATGTCAGCTTAACCTTGACAGAGTAATTAAGCTGATGTGTGCTAGACAGGTTCATTTCTTTCTTTGTTTGTTTGGTTTGTCATTTTGAATGTTTTTTCAGAGCCAGGCACCAATGGCATTGCTTCCCGGTCCTCCTCCCTGAGGGGTCCCGTGGAGCCTGAGCTAGACACAGACCTAAAAAGCCATGACAGCGAGGCTGTGTCCATCCTTCTGGATGTGCCACAAAAACCAGCGTTCATCCCTGCACAGGTGCTGGAAAGGCAGATGAACGGTTAATAGGGTACTAATTTGCCAATATAAATATTAATGACAAGCTAAAAGAAGTGAAGGAACACCTTAAAGAGGAGAAAACTTTAAAACGTCTGTGTTTCCTTGCACTAGCTAAACACAACTATGTTCAAGTTACTGTTTTATGAAAGCACTTTTTATACCCTCCAAAAGACAAAACCGGTAGCCAATAGCATTTCCACTGATCCAGTATTCATCATTGTTGTTTCATATTGTAGTGTACTGTGATTTATGGGCCTATTCATTAAATCCAAGCTACTCTAATTGTCATGTGTGGGCATAGGCTGTTTATCATATTTGTTTTCCCAAATCATTTAAGTGTGTCGGCGTGAAATCCAAGCTGTATCGGCAAGCTATTTTATCCGTTTTGGGACTCCAACTTAATGTGCCTTTTTGCAAAAGGGTTAATTCTGACAACAGAGTGTGTGCCTGCTTTATGCTTAGATGGCAGTTTGAGGTTTGTTTGATAATTATTTTTTTTCAATCTGCTGTGCTGCACCACAAATCCACACAGATTTAAACTTATGTACTCGATCTGACACCTGTTAGGAGATTTGATGGGATCCTACGCTCACATCCAAATGAGTAAATCTGAGACCTGCGTGGAAATGGTCATGCCCACAGATGTCCATTCTCCACTCATTTGATACATAAGGGCCAGTGTTTTTGAGCCAGCAACTTCCCTTTTACCAGTCACATTTGACTTTCTTGCATAGCTGTCAGTTTGAGACAATATTTAATAAAGTATCTTTAATGGTCTACATATATGTTTCTTAACTCTGAGACAACATAAGAGTTTACAAACCAGGAACAAAATGCTTAAAATAATGTTTTTCAATACAAGTTTTGAAATGTTACTTTAGGCCAAGTGAATAAGGCTTTGTTAATACATGTAATAAAGCATCAGTCCTAATTAAAAATAAAATGTTTACATAGAATAACATGTACAACAGGAAAATAGAAACATGGATTTGGAGATGTTTTTGACTGGGTATGCCATATTTATTTTTTGATAAATTAACTGTGAGTATTGGGTATGTGCATTCTTCATGCAGATCATTTATGGAATATATAACCTACATGAGAAGTGATTTGCTTAAAAATTTTTCATCTGCCCATATATGTATTTTAGATGAGAAAGATGAGAAAGAAACAGGAAAATATAAATAACTGAGAGCAGAGACCACATGAAGCAACATAGTATAACATTTTTTGACAGTATTTCGCAATTTCCACCTCCAATTTCTGAAGCAAAACTTCAAAAATGCCTATCATAAAGGCTGATGAAAATCCATTTTACTGTTAACATTTTTTACCGTGTAATTGAGTCCACCTAATAATCATGGGAGCAGCATTGCATCAGTTCTCTGCATCAACACTCAGATGTAGGAGTTGCCTCAATCACTGAATCTGAAGACTGAGCAACAGAATAAAACACCTTAACAGCAAGAATATGACTTACTGAAGTGTTGCTTTCCACAAAGTTTACTGCAAGTGAGAAGACAGTATGCAGGGGTGTTTTTTTTTTTTTTTTTTTATTATTCTCGTGAACATTTCCTCCTACACACCTGTAACAAAAAGCACAATGGTCTGCATCAGTTTCTGCTGTTTGCATCTGCACTAGGTGTACCACATAATAATGATACCAAAGCTTTATATACTGTACATCAGCCATCAATGACAAAATAAGAGCTCAAGTTTTGCAGTTTAAGTTGAACAACTATCAGTAACCTCATAAAATTAGGTTTGCATGGAATTGAAATGGTTTTAGTATTTATGTGAACTCTCCATGGTGATTTTTTTCTTTACTTCAAACAGTTAATGACTCACAAAAGCACCCAGGTTTGGTGCACTTTTATCTGCAAATCATAGGGAAGTTTCACCAAACTAATAAACACGAACTGCTTAGTGTTAGAATCTGAAAGAACACTTAATCATTGAAAAGAGTTTCTTTCTATTGGTTTTGGTTAGGGTACAGTGATCTGAACAACTAGGCCATCGGGGGATTCTTGCATTCAAGGTTATGTGTGATAAGCCTTGTATGATGGATTAGAAAAACTAGTTAGGAGAACAACTCCTCTGCAATTCCCCCCATCATCAGGCTTGTCCAGAGTCTCTGTGCTTTGAGGCTGAGCTTATGGGATTAAAGTCAAGGTTCAGTGGCAGCTAATCAGAAACAACCAAAAGATACTTTAAATATGCCACTGCACTTGTTAAAACATTGGCGGGAACTGCCACTGCAAATGTGGATAAAACAGTGAGTGGGTTTTGATTTCTGAGACAATGTCTTCAAATATTTTCTTTTTTTTTCAGTTTTTCTATCTGTTTACTCAACTGTTTGACTGTTTTTCATGTGTTTAAGCTGACAGAAGGTCTGGAACATTTTTGTAAAAGAGCACTAGAATAAAGATTTCATTCATGTCACAGTCTTCAAAAGCGACTTCCTGTGACCCCTGACAAGAGCAGCGTTGACAAGGAAACAAACTGTCACACTGTTTGAAACAAAACAGCCCCAGTCACTCCATGTCACAAAACAATAAAAGGATTTGTCGAGTGTGAAGCAGATTATATGAAAAATAACAAAACAAAACAAAAAAAAGAAACGTATTGTATGAAGCAGCGGTTTCTGACAGAATGATAATTGTAGGTTGTTGGCCAGTGGAAGACAAACACATTTGGATGTTGAGCAAAATTTATCCACAGAATGATCTTCTAAGCAATTCAATAGTTTTGGGGTTTATACAGTACAGTGTTTCTAAAATGCAAATACTGCACCTTCTCATACAATTATATCCTTTTCAGCTGCAGAGAAAACGAGCATCAACCAAGATATACAGACAAGGCACAAACTGAAGACTACAGGAACCATAAATATCAGAGCTTGTAAACAGCTGTTCATCTTTTCAAACAAAATGAATTAAATTCAATCCAATTCAATTGGAATCATTGCATCAGCAGTACAAAAAGCAGGCTAATAAGTGACCACTAACATTAACAATGACAGGTTTTTGCACTTAATCTATACATTTATGTGTTTACCAAGTGGCAGCATTCAAGATCCTAACCGCTTAATCCAGCAGTCTTTGGGCAAAAGGCAGAGTACACCCTGGACAACCACTCACACTCACTTTAAAGTAACCAATTAGTCTAACATGGTGGGAGGAAGCCAGAGTGCCCAGGGAGAACCCATGCATACACAGGGAGAACATGCAAACTCCACAAAGAAGGGCCATTGCCCAAACCTTGCCCCAGCCAAGGATCAAACCAGCAACCTTCTTGCTGTAAGGCCACAGTGCTAACCACTACGCCACCATGCACCCTGTATCTGCAACATCCGGTGTTTAATAGTGAAGCTTATGATGAGGTGGCAAAAGTTGCAGTTCACCCCTTATCCTCTAGTGGCTTCAAAACAGAGCAAATTCCCATAGAGTCCCATGTTAAAAAGAAAACTCCACAGCAGAAATAAACATGTGTACAGCCTGGTACAAAAACACATTTAAGATAGGTTAGGTTTACCCTTATGGCAACTGTGGGGGGTGTGAATTTTTTATTTCTCCCCATAGAAGTAATTTTGCCGTGATATTTTGGCATAAATAGGGGGAGTGTCCTTTTGATTGACAGGTACCTGATATACCGTTGCATGAAGGCAGAGTGTAGCACATTTGCGGTTTATAGCCAGGTTAACAACATGACTTAACATTAACCCAGCTACTGCTGTTAGCTGGTTAGCTCTTGTTACCTCTGGGTTAGCTCACTTAGCTCTTCTCTACTAGCAGGTCGGAGTTGGATAGCTGTCGCACATCCACCCCCACTCTCACAGCCCCCGTGTCAGCTCTACGTCTTTGCCCATTTTTGTATATTCCAGGAGAAACAGTTTTTTTTTTTTTTTGGCCACGTCACATCTTTTTTGATGTATTCTGTGGTTTGGCATTTCTTTAATAAATTATTTTAGACTCTCTAATTAACATTTCTTATTTTTAAGCAGTTGAAATCTTTAATAGTAGCCACAATAGTAACTTGGATGCAATGAAAGTTCTTTTCTTTCTCCTTTTCTTTTTTTTTTTTTTTTTTTTTTTTTTTTTTATTAGTATCAGCTATCAATAGTTTTCTCATTTCTTTAACAAGAAAGAAATAAAAATGAACCACACAGCAGGTGATCATTCACCTGGAAAATATAATTTCTGTACTTTGCATTCTCAGGATTCATGTGTTGCTTATGTGGTTGATATGTTGCAGCACAACTTGATTGGTTGGATAAACATGTCTCAAATGCCGACCAAGAGGGTAAACTAGATAAGTTTTGAAAGTACACTTTTTCAAAAGTTTATTTATTTTTGACATGTTTCTTTGAATGTATGTGGATAAGTGACTATGCGTTAGTTAGTCACTTTTTCCTTGAATGAAGAAAAATGTTTATCTTTACAGAGTACAAAAGATAGTTGCTATGTTTCTTCTTTTCAGCATTGTTAACTTTAACAGTTAATGCAGCGGCTGCGGTTTCATATGACACAATTGACTTTTGTTGATCAAGCAAAAGCACAATTTAAACTTTGTAATGGCACAACTCAAAGACTACATGGAAATATGGATGTTTAGCAAGTACGAGCAGGAAGGAACACAAAGCTGTTTTTTTTTAATATCTCTGACCATGTCTATCATTTCACAACATATAGATTGAAATGCAGACATTTTGTTGAGGTATATTGCAGCAGACTTTGACATTTATCTATAAAAGTCTCATGCTGGACATCATATCCAAGATGATTTCTATGAACTCGTTCATGTGTGTCACAGTTTCTTTAGAGATGTGAGAATAAGTGACACTAAGAAGACTAAGGATTTTTCAGAAATGAAGAGAAACATTACTCTTATATTTACTGTGTAAAAAGGAACCAGGACCAGAGATGTGGTTTTTTTTCTGCATCTCAGTGTTGCTACTTTAACATTTAATGAAACGTTGGCTGTGACTGAATACAGTGAAAACTCCTTTAGCTGATCAAGCAATGGCAGATTCCCATGACAGAATTAATTTGCATGGCAGAATTTAAAAAAATCTGCACAAACATGGATGTAAATGCGAAGGGAGGAGAAATAAATAAAGCTCCACGAGTGGAAAATGCCTCTCTTGTACACTTCAGAGCTTTTCGTGTTCATTCTTTTCACTTTACTCTGCAATTTTACAGTACACAGTGAAGCAAGTATCACTCAAACCAAAGAACAACTTGAACCGTGACTTCAGCTTAAATTAAATATGAAATAACTTCAAATAGAAGGCTCCCGATTCAAAAAGGGGGAAGCATGACAGGCAAGATTGGGCAAAGAAAATGTGAGTTTTCTTGGAGATTTGCTGTGAAATAAAAAAAAAAGTTTGAGTAGATGCTCTTTCCTTTTGTTGCTTTGTTGTATCTGTATGAAGACACAATAGTTATTTTTTAATACCTTTTTACAGCATCTCGTAAAAATTTACAAAAATATTTAACAAACAGTTTATTATCAAAAGGGATATTACTTACAAATTGTTAATCTGCTTCGACAACATTGTTTAACACACCCTAGAGCAACTACATTGCTTTTCTTTCACATTTACACATTTTAGGGGAGAGGGGTTACACTATTCTACCACATTGATATCTTACTTTCATTTGTTAGCTAAAACAGAATATCTTTCATTTCATCCCAGTCTACCAAAGACTGTCATTATGTTTCATGAACATGTTGTCTACAATTCCCATTAAACCCTCCTATAACATCAACTAAAAAAACTAAATAAATGGCTTAAATGAAGTAAATCACATATAAATGTCAATCCTGCCTGTTTTTCTGACTGTCTGATTCAATACCCTCATTATAAGATGACAATCCACTGCAATGTAATCTCACTGAATGACTGAATAACCTCCCATCCACCCACATGTGTCACTCAACAAAGGTCATGGCTCAAATCTAATTCAGAAAATAATGATAAACTGCCTCCAATGCAAAGATTGGGTCATTTGCATCAGTCATGATACATCATGTCTATTCTATGGAGTGTAGTGTAATTGAGGTGTAGAAGGATGGACACCATAACACCGTCGGTTGTGAAAAAGAAAACTCACGGGAAAGTCAGCGAAGCAGCAGTTTCCCACGTTCAGAATGGGTCTCTGGGGGCCAGTGCAAAGAAGAAAACGTGACTGGTCAATCAACACTGAAAAAAAATATAACATTGTGTTATTAACCAGAATTTGAGATATAGTTTTGTCAATATTCCGCATTTGCTAAATAAGAATATGTTGCATGTTTGAGAAAATTAAACTGATTAATCAAAATTAAAGTTCTGAGTTTGAACTGGCTCTGCGATGGACTGGCGAGCTGTCTAGGGTGTACCCTGCCTTTCGCCCAAAGACTGCTGGGATAGGCTCCAACTTCCCCATGACCCTGAATTGGATTAGGTGGTTAGGAAAATGAATGAATAAGTTTGAACTGATAAACAGGTTAGCATTTGACTTATGTCCAGTCTATAATTGTCTTCCACTCTTTATCAGTCTTTCTTGCTGCTTGGTTCTGTGCAGGATCTATGGCGACACGTCATAGACGTTCACTTTTAATGTCACACACATTATTTTACCTGCCACACGGAAGCAATGCGATGCCTCATTGGAGCCCAAAATAATCTTTAGCATTTGTTAAACTTTTCTTTTTTTAAAATCGTGCCCAACAAATTCTCTTGCTTGAGCCCCTTTTTCTTCATTTGTTCATGATGACAATTGCTTTCTGTAACCTACTGCCCATTTAAGTAGCATGAGGGAAATAAGTGTTTCCAGATCAAAGCAGAAATCTGTCTGTCATTAAGCAACCCATACCGTTAGTGTAGTGGTCCATCTAGAATTGGGTATACTCTCAATTTTTTGTCCTTGTTTTAAAAACAGAAAAAAAGTAGCTGAGAAAGTAGCCCTTAAAAAAATCCATCAGTATATTTGCTCATTTCTGTTCTTCGGTTTCAGGCAGGAAGATTTATGAAATGACTAAACCAATAATGGCACACAAATTGGTGAGAGACAAGCTCATAGACATATACACATATAGTTTTATTTTGTCTATGTTCATGCTAAAGTTAATGCACTTGTTAACTAACTGCACCATTGTAGCAAAGGTAAACTTAGCTTAGCTGCTGGGTGACATAGATACATGTGTGGGGACGTTTGTAACTGTAAAATCAGCATCACAGGGAGCTTAGAAGTTTAGAAGTGGGTATACTCTATGCTGACTGAAAAAGAAGTTGGTATACTCCGTATACCCGCGTATAACCTGGACTACACCACTGAGTCTGTGTTTGGAACAAGAAAAATTGGTTACGTAGAGCAGGTAAAATAATTTTTTATTTGTTTTTGTATGACGTGACATCAAAACAGACGTGGACATTTAGTAAAGAATGCAAGACGTACAAAAACACTTTATTTTCACTTTCTTGTTGTGTTTAGTTAAAATATTTATTTGGGGCAAAAAACTGTTTGAACAAAAATACACTGTTTAAACATGATGTTCATGACTATATTTTCATGGATTTCATTTTATAGATTATCATGATGACATTTATATTTAACACATCACAATGAAACACCATCCTTCCTTTACAGGATTTAAGCTATATATCATTTGGTTAGCATAAGAAATATAAAGTACTCTGGGCTTTGAGAGGGTTTGTGTATCTTTTGCTAATTCTACTGTCCCTGTCAACAATTACTTTTTTTTTTTTTTTTTTTTTTTACCATTTACATGCAACTGCAGTTTAAAATGATGTGTCCCATGGTCATTTCGGAGAGCAGGACAATATTTGTTTTTCACATTTTTATAAAAAGACACGTTTAAAAATAAAAAAAAACAGATGTGTATAAAGTAGAAGTAAAAGTAAAGTAGACGTCCTGCCATGGTTTTGAATCCAACTGTGCGTTTAGAACAGGTGTTTTCACTTACAGGCTCATCTACATTGCATTGGAGCTGAACTAAATATATTTAGCTAGTTTAGTGACTGGTTGGAACAGCTGCTGGACAGGACTTCTACTTTGTGCCACCTTGGTTATACACCTATGTTAATAACCAAATAATAATCTAAAAGGGTTTAACTTTTAACTCATTTAGCAGTAATGCAAATGTGGAACAGGTTAATTTAAATTAAAATAATACCCCAGAGCCAGAAAAGCATCTGGTGGAAGAGTTAAATCTATCCAGCGGCTGCTGGTTTCTCCCTGTCCCACCGGGACCTAAAAACGACAGACAACCACACCTTTAAAGCACCTGGGTTGTCCTCAGGAGCTCCCCTAAAGACATTAAGCTGATACTCTAAAGGGGGGGTGCCCTAAAAATAATTCACTTTCAGGTAACATTAACTTTTTTCATAAGGTTTCTGATGTTTCTACAGAACATAGTTGCACCAAAACAACATTCATTTCAAACCAAAGTACTTGCAACTGAGTACTTGCTGATACTGACTACTGACAGGAGTACTAATAAATCCCATCAGAGTTCGCTGGTAAGGAGCATGTATCAGAATGTCAGATGCTCCGACCGACTGATTAATTATGTCATATATCAATTGCATCATCCTAGAGTCATCTTCTCAATGTAAGGCTTGAAAAATGTCAGAATCTTCGTAAATAAGGATAAATTGTTATTTGGTGACTTCTGTTCATTACTGTGAAGAAGCAGCTACATCTCCAGATGAACAGTTTCTCACAGAGAACAGTTCAAACTTGGATATTTCAAGCAGCACCAGTACTAACCACTTTGTAACAATGATAACTATTTCAATATAAGGCTCCAATAGTATCATAGTCTCCATAAATAAGGAGTCAAACTTTTTTTTTTTTTTTTTTTTATGTGGACAGTCGTCACTGTGACAAGGCACCATTATACCCAAAATCAGGTCTCTCACTGACATAATGCCAAATTCAGACTTTAAAAATGGCACCAGTACTACATTTCTTTCTGGATACCCAATGATATAAACTTAAAATGCAAGGCTTAAAAATAATCCAAAATATCAGAAATATGGAGGAAGAATTGATTTTGGAAGCATTTCGTTCACTGCTGTGACAAAACACCTACTTGCCCACAATTTGCATCTCTGGCTGAGGTAATATCAAATTCAGATTTTTGTTTTTTGATGGCATGAATAAAATCTTTCTTGTTTATTTGTTACTTTTCTGATGAGCTGCATAAAGTAGTAACCATGTTTTTAAACTCGCAACCGTGCACTCATATCTGTGCGTGTGCAGATAACTTGTGAAGTCACAATACACAGCCAAAAAAAAAAGGCTCCCCGAAAGAGACCTACTGCAGTTCAAATCCTGCCATAACATGTTTATTCATCTTGCCACATTTGTTACACAATCTCATAAATGAACTGTTTGCTTTTTCGTAATTTCTGCTTCTGTTTTTAGCACATGTATACAAAAGAATGGCCATGAAATCTACCAGCAGTGCAGCTGATTCAATATATTCCTACACCTCAGGAGTCAGAATGGCCTTTTTTTCCCCCTCAATGCTACACAGCCAGTTACAATAGGGAACAATGCTCTACAGCAGATTTCTAAAGTTGTCTGCAGCGTTGTCAGAGAAGCTACTACTTGACGATGGTGCTGTTCGATACGTCATGATTTGATTCCTCAGAGTATGGCAAGTTTCAAAGAGACAGAAAAGACGGTTGGCAGCCTGCAGTAGAGAAATGTGAAACTTACTTCATAATGGGGAAGGAAAGATCGACAGTTACTGTGTCACCACTTGTCAGAAAGAAGAGCGGAGGTATACTGTGGAGCATGAGTTGTTCTCAAAGTAGTTTTACATGGTACCTTCTGCTAGCTGTCGGAGCAGCACTCACGGAAAGGAGTTCAATAAAGGATGGAGATGACTGGCCACAGAAACAGATGAAATAACACAAGTCAGCTGCTTTGGAATGTCAGAACACAATTAATTATCTCTTTTTGAACCTAAAGTGCACAGTAGACCAGATAAACTTCTATACTCTGTTTGGCAAATTTAGTCACAGTTTGGAATGATCTACACCCAATTAGGGAGCTGAGCTAATTAATTTTGTCACATTGTCCTAAAAAGAGAGTTGGTGGAGGTGAAAGGACCCCATCAGATTTCCCACTCACAATGACGAAAAAAAAAAAAAAAGGTAATAAGGACACAAAGTACATGATCAACTTCAGAAGTAAAAACAGTCTTTGATCCGTTTGAACAGTATCATGACAGTATCATCATATAAAATGGCTTTTTTTTTTAAAGTGGCTATATTATGCACATTTTCAGTTTAATTTATTTTAATATGCAAGTCCAGAAGGGTAAGAAATAATCAAGCATTTTCACAAACCCCTTCATTTATTTTGTATTGATCCTCTCAGATCAGCCTCTGCCAAAAACAGGTGGACAGAGAAAGCTCCGCCCTCTGTCTTGCCTGCAGGCTGCGTCTGATTGGTCAGCTGCTAGAAGCAGTCGTGGGAGAACGCACATCAGCTGCTTTTCTCGTAGAGACACAGACAGAACTGGTAACCAAACCAGAGTAGCTACTCAATAATGTCAACACCAAACAAACAGTCATACATGTTTCGGTCAGAATCGGACCCTGAAAATAAGAGTGAACAACTCAGCAACAAGAAATGGATAAGGTAATGATGCTATTTGCTAACACTTTCATGCATTTCTAGCTGCAGTTGCTAAGCTAATCTTTTGTGTATGAGTAGTGAAACACTGGCACGTTTGAATGCCCGCACTATTACCTAACCCCTCATTTAATATATAGTGCTACACTATATAGCAGACTATTTAGTGAACTCATTCTGGTGGCAATTCGGACACGAAGCTATTTTATGCTTGCCTCAGATCACGTGACTACCGGCTGTCACCACAGCAACCACCATTTCAAATCCAATCTAAACTCCTGTAAAAATATAATGTTTTCCTATGTTGTATTTCATTCTTTGTTGCATATTTATCCAACAAATCAGGATACAAAAATTAAAGATCTATACATCTTTTTTTTTCTTTTTTTTACGTGCTTTGACATTTATTCTTTGAGCTCGCGCCTGCAGTTCATTGTGATTCATGTTAACCTGTCTAGTGATCGTTGATGCTCACTACTTTTCAAGATGCATTGTGGGTAATTTTGAGTGCACTACTTTTGTCTCTCTGGACATTCAGACATCCATAGCAAATGCTGTAAGCACTATGTAGGGTATAGTGTGGACATTTGGGTTCAACCACCATCTACCACAATTTGTTGTTATGAAAATGCAACTATTGTGTCACAGACATATTTTAATATAATTAAGAAAATTAAAATGATCTAAAACAATTAAAAAACTTGAAGTTGAGCATTTAGACAGCATGGACAACAAACTCCCAGTCCAGAAGTGATGAATCATTCTGAAGACCATGTCTGATCGAAAGAAGACCTAGCTTTGTGTTGTCCTATTAGACGAGACAGGGCAGCCATTAGAACCACGGTGATGATCGCTTCTTTTCCCCTCAATTTATATCTTGTTTTTAGTGGCTAATCACCAGGATGTTTTTAGCATGGTTATGTTAGCAGCAGTTAGCTTCATGAGAGCTCATGCACTATCTAGACAACACAACATTTATGAGTAATTCGGTTTTACTTACAGCTTGTGTCTCTGGACGGGAAACGCAGTCCTTGATTGTAGGAAGAGAGCCTCCTTTCAGCAGAAGGCTGGTAACAAATCTCCGTCAGGCTGGACCTTGTTTATCCAGCAGTCTGCAGTGAAGTGCCAGTCACAAATATTCCAAAGCTGTGGCTTCTTCCAAAAAACAAACTCCATCCATTGCTGTCTCGCTGTCGTTTCATTCAGAAAATGTGAACAAAGGCAGTTTTCCCTCACAGCTGAAGAAACATTTCTTGTGTGACGTGTTAGCATTAAGAATGTCCACCATAGCTTTAGCTTCTTCGTTTTATGAGCAGTGAAGGCAGGTTTGGCTTTCTTCTCGTGAACGTCCACAAGCTGAAGAAGATGACCAATCACTGAGTCCTGTGCCGGGATGTCACTAGAATCTCGAAATAGAAAAAACTCTCTAAATTGACAGGTTTCTATCGCCATGGAAACCAAATGGAGCGAGTGCTGGAAAATTCAAACATGCGTTTAGGTGATAAAAAATGGTGACGTTTTCATGTCTGCAGAGTATTCAACACTATAACACTGTAGAAAGCTCAGAAAACTCGAAATAGCATAATAGGACCCCTTTAAAAAGTTTTATTAAGCACACTACAATGCTCATGTTGACCAAGATGCTACCTTGAAACAAATAAACATAAAACACAGTAAAGGAAGTGCAGAACAGATTGAAACCAATAGGTAACAAGTAAAGTGCAAAAAGTACATTACACGTTTAGATACATTAAAACAGAGAAATAAAGTACCACCAGCTAAAAGCCTTCATAGGTCTTAAGTTTGAGATCTGTGTGGATGCACAGTTCATGGGAAAGAGTACTCCAAACTTATCAACTTGCTGCTGAGAATAACTAACCCCCCTCCCTCACCTGGTTGGTGGATTTTAAAAAAGGTCTGAAAATTAACCCATTTAATACTCAATTTTTACCAGACATAAAAGCATTCAAATCAGGTGTGATTGGTAGCCTTTTGAACTAATTACCATGTTTTTAAAAATTAATGACAAAGAAAGATGTAAGAAAAAGTGTGTTTTATACACAGTCACATGCGGTGGGATAAAATGTGGTACTCTCACGTAGAGGTACTTTTTACCTAAAGATAAAGATTATATCTTAACATTGTTTCTTTATTTTAATAAAACTTGAAACACCATTACATTTGTGCAACACCTGAAATTGTACTTTTGCCACTTAATGACTTTGTGCCAAACATTTGCATAATAAATTACGTTACTATCCATGAGAAGGTCAGCAGCTCAATGGTACCTCCCAGTTACAAACTTGTAAAAGTAGTAGCTATTTACAAGTGCACTGCTTAGAGACCATGAAAGGATCATTTCTTGGACCTGACTGTGATGCAATATCTTGAGGCCTGTTGGTCATGTAAGTCTACCCCTCCCATTTGCTCATTATATTGCTTGGTACTTTGTAGTTGTCGGAGTTGGTCAAAGAAATTATGCTTTTTGTTCCATCGCTTGACAACTGTGTCAGGATACTTCTCCATAATTGTTGCTATTGTGACAATGTTCTTCCAGTGGACCGGCAACTTTTCTCCTTATGTCAGAATTTCAGATGTTCCTCGGGGTAACGTCAGTAATTTGCTATTTGCTTTGAAGAGAACATCAAGGGGACAGTTTTGCTTGCATTCATGTTGACTATAATATCGTGTCATGCTTTAATCAACTGAAAGCCATTCTGGATGTGGCAGGACTTTGTATGACTTGTTAAGCTCAATAAAGTTGGGCCTAACCTTGAAAAATGAATCCTCAGTGATCTTCATGTTGTCAACAAAATAAAGTGAGGTCAGGGTGACCTAGAGTACCTTGGCATTTCTTTGGTCCTGGCCGTTAGCAGACCTTAGAAGTTCCCCAGACTGGCCTCTCTGTGATAGCTAAAGGACCTTGGCCCGCCCCAGTAGAGGGGAGTGGAGAAATAGTGGTGGGTAGGATAAATTCACCTAACCTCTTCTTTGTGAGGTTTGAGGCAGCCCTCCTCCCTTCAAGGTACAAGCAGGAAGTAAACAGGTCTGGTCATGTGACAGCTTACACTAAACATGTGACACTGCACACACTTAATCTAAACACTATATGATTTCATTATTGACTGAAAGGGAGTTGAAAAATTACTCAGTAAATTCTTTAGAGCTCTGTAAACAAAAATATTTTTATGGTCACTTTTGTGACTGGTAGAGGGTGCAAAGACATCCAGTGCTTTAATAGCAACCAGCAGCAGTTTATGCTGAGCTGGAAGCCAGAACTAACAGGAGGGGAGTGATATGTTTGTTCTTCAGAGTGCCGGTTCGGAGACGAGCAGCAGAATTTTGTACAAGCTGTAAATGGGAGATGGAAGATTGATTGATACCGACATATAAAGCATTGTTAGAGCCAAGTCATGAGCTCACAAAGGCATGGATGGCCTTCTCAGGATCACTGCAGCTGAGAAAAGGCTTTACTTTGGAACAGGCGAAGCTAAAAGAAACTTGTTTTCACAACAGCAGCAACCTGATTGTTACAGTTTGTTACACAAATAGACAGACAATTTTCTCAGATCAACAAGCAATTTTTGTTCCGAGTCATATTTGAAAGATGGCTTCAACTGTCAGTGAAGCCATCCTTACATATATATATATATATATATATATATATATATATATATATATATATATATATATATATATATATATATACCATAGAAAATCATGCTTGGCATTGCTAGAGGGGCTTTGGTGAAAGTAAAATTCCGTTTTGCTCTGTCATGTCTCTGTTTTTTTTTTGGGGTTTTTTTTTTTGCATTTATTTTTCAGTCTTTATTTTCTAAACAAGAAAATAAAAACTTACCATCCAAAGATCCGACAATGTAATTAGGATCCTTTTCATAATCAGACATGCCGTTGTAACTACTTCTTGATTTTTTGGCGGTGGGTACACTGGGCACACACATTGATTTGGTTGCATCACTGCCATCAACTGTAAGAAGCGTGAACCAAAATGGCAGATGCAAAGACTGAGTAGATTGCAGATGCAAAGACGGAGTGGCTCACTGTTATAATTCAGATGGATCATGCCATTCCTTAAATGTAAGGCTTATTAAATGCCAGAATCTTATGAACTAAGATTGAGAAAGTGGTCTGCAGTGGGTTCTGTACACCATTGTTACATAAACATTATGTATATATACTTTGGTAGATGGAGTTTTATGAATATTGCATGTTGTCAATAGTGATATGAGTAAGTGAGACAAAGACAACTGCTAATTTACAAAACAACCATTTAAAAAATTATTTGTCATTAATCTATTGTTTTATCCAATAGGTGCCTTAAGCATGAATAAATACTTTTAATTTCCCACCTCAATCCCATGTTCAAGTGCTCCGTTGTAGGATTTTATATGAAAGCATGCTTTGGGAACAGATCTGGAAATTGTTCCAAAAGAATAGATGACAGCTTTGTCTCTGTGGAGAAACGCCCCAGCACATGCTGACCAATGAAACATGATTTTAAGACAATAATTTGGTTCATTGTCTTTTTATGAATATTGCATGTTATCAACAGGGCTATAATGAAGTAAGACATAGAAAGCTGCGAGTCGCTAAACTAATTGTTTGCAACCATTTGTTCTCCCTCTCTCTTTTTTCCCCATTTTAGAATTCAATCTCTCATGTTCAGACGTAATATTAAGTTACTGTTAAAGACACACTATTAAACTTTTGCAGATTTCTGTGTCACGCGCCCCCTATCGGCAGCTAACTCCGCATTCATCTTGCATTCTGCCTGACCTGTTAGCTCTCTACAGCCAGCAAATGTAACATGACCTTACAATAACTTGTTTTGTCCTCTCTCTCTTAAATCTTCTTGTGTTTCTTTGCTCAATCTGCATCCAAACAGTATGTGTTTTTTTTGCATGAATTGAAACTCTGCTGCAACGTCATGCAGTGTCCCACGTGGAAAAGTTGTATAGTGCTGTTTCTCAGCTTTGGGATGCTGCTGGGCATCAGCATTTCCTGAAAAAAAACAAAAAAAAACATGATAAATGTCACTGCGCCATCCAACAAGTCCAGAACAGAATTTTAGGCCAGAAAGGTACGTAATGTGTCTTTAACATCTGTTTGTAGCCATTCTTTGGCCAGGTTTGGTGAACAACACTTAGTTATGTTAAATGTGCAGAATAAGGAAGTACTGTAAGGTAGCTGGATAAGTATTTAAGTAAGAAAAACATCCCACTGAATGTTAATGTGGTGGCCATTGGAAGATCCTGATCAGTATGTGCACAATCTTTATTAAAACAGTTATTTATTTATTTTTTTAACATTTAGATCCTTTATGTTGGTTGTTCTGTGACTGACAGTCAGCAGTTTGAGTCCTGCTCCTCTAAGTGTTTTCTAAATGCATAGGGTTGTGTCAGGAAGGGCATCTACTGTAAAAATTTGCCAAGGTACGGATAGGGCGTCGATACAGGCTTGGTAGTTGGAAGCAAATCAGTTTCTACTAATCAGCAGATGGATAGATGGATGGAAGGTTTTATTACTGAAACTTCATATAATCTTATATTAAATCATGTTCCGTTATGATACTTATACAAAAGTATAATAGTGCAAGTGCATGTTTTTCAATAATGCTGTTCCAGTTCAAGGATACCTTCATGAACAGTAAGAGGTATCAAGCAATTTTCTTGCTGTTATAGAACATGTATATCTTCTAGTCATACCTCTTAGGAAAACTGTAATTCAAACCAGCAAATGTCAACTTGTGCAGAGTCAGATGGATTAGTGGTTTTCATGAGATGACTGTATCCAGTATTTCTTTCTTTCTTTTTTTGTTTTTTTCTTGAAGTCAAGCTGCTTTCACTTCTGTGTCATACTGCAGTCATTAATCAGCGATTATGGTGATGAGGGCAACGTTGGCATGGAGGCAAGGAAGAAATTTTGAATGGCTGAGTTTAAGGTCATCTCTCGTGAAATGCCTTGAGCTATTACTGTTTTGTGATGATGGGTTATTGAGCCTTATTCCTCTCAAAATGCTAATGTCTTTCTGACATGAATGTGTTCAAATGCACACGTCCATAGAATGAGGTCCTTTTTGTAAAGGACTACTTTGAAATATGGATGATGCGAATGAGGCCATTTATATTACACATACAACAATTTGCAAAGATCCAAAAAAGGGTTATGTCTGTGCTTTGATCTTCAAGGCAAACTAACCCTACATATAAACAATTTAAAAATTGCCCTTACCTTTGAAAGCCAGTGCTGATGCAAGATGTGCAATAATTTATGCATTTGTTTCATTTTATTAAATGCACCATGAATAAGGCCTCAGACTCCATAATTATTGTATTTCATGTCCTGAAACTTATCCAAATTATGCCATGGCAACACTGTTGCCATATCCTCCTCTAGGGAGAAGCAGGCATTAAAATGAACGCCACAAGCTCAGATTGACGAAAGAGCCAGACTGGGGATTTTGCTCATAATGTTGTTTTGGATATATAGTAACTGAATGTCTCCCCCTCATATCACCACAGGCTTGTGGTTAATCAGTGCTGGAGAGAATAACCAATTATACAAACAAAATGTGGGGAAAAATATCTCTTGCATATTGGTGTCATGGTCAAGGCATTAAATTTTGTGTTTACTAACTTCTGAAGATAACTACAGCATGAGTACATAAAAAAAAAAAAAAAAAAGCTACACTGGAGATGTTGAACTTCGAAGGGTGAAGCTCATATATATATATATATATATATATATATATATATATATATATATATATATATATATATATATATATATATATATATTTTTTTTTTTTTTTTTTTTTTTTTAAACTAAAATGACAAAACGTGTAGGGAGGGTATATAAACATGAATGGCTTTATTTATAATAGCTTCCCACCTCATATGCTGTATGCTGCTTGTCCACACATACAGCAGTTTTGCACAAAAAGAAGTTATGTAACATCAAATCCACTGGATGAATAAATACAAATGAAATATGTGGGTCGGGAAATTTTGAAAAAAGAAAAAAAAAAAAGGAAAAAGAAGAAAACAGTGGTGTTCTTAATATCATTTATTTATTGATGGTAACCTTTAAAAAAGCATATGTAGAAAGAGAAGAAAAAATGAGTCAGCCATTAAGAAGCAATAAAAAGAGCAAACATGGCACATTTGATTCCTGAGTTCTTCTAAAGGAGATATTTTATAACCTTTACTGAAATATCAACACAGTGTGTAAAACACTATGATCGGGATTACAACGAGAGACAGTTCAGCAAGTTTTAATAGATTATCATGTAGAAAACAATTTACAAACTGGGATGCCGGACACAGTTTATCATGCAATCGACAAATGCAGGTGAAAGCTCTATTATGCAAGTGAGAAGCCATATGTAAACACAATGCAAAAATGATGCCATCATCCCTTGGCAAAACCTAATTTAAGCTGTTCTAACGAAAAGGGGAATACAAAATTGGATTTGGAAACAACTGATTCCATGTCCGACAGACTACAGAGGAGATGGACCATCCACCTTGTTCCCAGTGGTTAGGTCAAAATCTTGCACCTCAGGTAATATGAGGTTGCCTTAGAACACATGGCTAGGCCAGCTTACATATCTGTAAACATCCAGATGTCTCCTGTAGGCTTTGCATTTTTCATCAAAAGAGACAAACCGACATGTGGTCTTCACCACGCTTATGTAATCCACAGCAATGACCACGGCCAGCCTGTGGACACTGAATAAACAAAGAATAAATAAAGATGACATTTGATTATATGTTTATGCAAGTAAACAGGATCCAGGCTAAGCATTGATGGTTTACTCTTTCTGACTTAAAAAAAGATCTACAGCTACCAAACTTGCATCATTTATCAATAATCATGTTCTGTATCTACTTTTTAAAAGAATGCAATGTTTGGCCCAGCAGCAATACATTCACAAGAAATGCGCATATTCTGGCAACCTTATCACGTATCTCTGACTTAAAAAGTCCAGTTTATAGCAGGGGTTTTTATTTCAACACAACAGCCTGCATTGGGATATGAAGTACCCAATGGCTACATTGCTCTTAATGACAAGAAACCTGGAAAAGTATTTACATTTGCTGCTAGTCTTTTATTTCTTTCTTTCTTTTTTTGCTCACATTTTCCTTAATTTTTTAAAAAGTAACTAGTACTCTCAACACTCATTAAATATAGAGGCAAAGTCATTATGTCAACAACAATGTCTACTACAAAATTGCAGACTGCTGCTGTGAATTTGCTGCGATTCACCCTGAGAAGTGGCAGAAGTGTGTGTGTCATTTAAAACACATCAGAAAATGTTTCCCATCACATGTAAGCTTTCCTGCATATGAGTCAGGATATGAAACAGCTAAAGGAATACTTCAGGCAATATGTATGAACTGAATCAAAGGTGAGAGATCATAAAACTAAAAATCAAATCAGAATCTATAAAACAAACACACAATGAAACCTGTTCCAATCAGTAATCTGATGTTCAAGACTGTTTGACTTTAACGAAACATCTAAGCACATTTGTTTCTGCACAAATGGGTCACAGATAGTTTTATCTATTTTTAAAAAAACTATTTTCTTCAAGTTAAACAAAAAAAAAAAAAAAAAACTTGTGTGATGTTTGAAGAGACCTTCAAACATCACTCTCTAAGAAAAATGGACATGAAGCTTGAATTCCATGAATGTGTTTCAGTGCTTGAAATGTATTTCATGTTGTGGGTGGAGGAGTGATGCAACCAAGGTAAGATCCCTGGTGAATATGAAAGTGTTGGTTGCTAACATTGTTTAAAAAGCAGGTGTACAGAAATACAGAAAACACATTGCAACGTTAGTCATCCTCTCCATCATAACAACTTATTATGGATAAAGACCTGTTAGGGCTGTTGAGTTCTTCCTTTGGGATGCTTGAAGATGTGTGTTTCTGAATTTTGCCCTCAAACCAAGAGTCCGTTATAATTTAGAGTAATTTTTAGAGTAGCGCTGTATTTTACTGTTAACTAGTTACCAACAGGAAGAACTAGATTGCTTTTTACATGCTTTACCTTCAAGTACTGTGACAAACCTTGATCAAAAAGGTTGACACATTCACAAACCACCTTCAACTAATTTATATATTTTTTCTCCTAATTTTAATTTGTTTAAAAGCATTGCTGACAAATAGTACACAGTAGATTTTACTTGCTGCACTTTAACTTAATATATTTCCAACATTTTATGCATTATGCCTTATCAACTGTGTGCATGCAGACTTTCGCTCTTCTTTTTGAGGTATACTCTGATAAAACACGTAAACGTTGTTAAGGAAAACAACAGGACCGATTTACCCAAGAATCATCTGTGCAGAGCTGGCAGCTTAGAGTGCAGTCAAGAAGTGAGTGGAGTAAACACATTACTACAAGGTGTTGCTCAAGCTGCCGTTAGTCGTGACCAATCAAATCACCTCTTATGTTTCCCTTTCAAGGCAGTAATTTGGACTGCAACAATGCGAGTCAATTTTGGTGGACAGCGTCATGTAGAAACCATTCACCATGTGCACGAACAAAAAGAGAGAGAGAGAGAGAGAGAGAGAAAAACTCTTCATGCTATGGGGTTTGAAAGAGAAAAGGTGAGGAAAAAAAATACAACAAAGAACCAGCACTGACCTCAAACTCAGGCTCTTCACGTGTTTTTGAAGGAGATGTGCATATCAGGGAAGGGAAAATAAAGAAGCCACTTCTTTCTCGCTGCCCACCTGCAGTCATACTAACAGGCCAAAAACACTGCTGCACCTACAAAAAAAAAACACACAATGAAACAGACTAAATAAGGAAAGAAAGTCTCAAAATAATCCAGCATTTATTGTTTTGATTTTTATCTTCCTTTTTTTTACTATTAATTTTGTCTTGCTAGTCTCCAAAGACGGGTTTTGCCAAACCATTTGAGCACTCCTGTTGCATTGAGACTTATTTTTTTTGTACTATTTCAGCCTTTGGGAAGTCAGCGAAAACATATACAGTATGTGTTTTCTTTTTCTTTCCTGTACTATAAAAAATGTGGTTCTTAGTGGGCTTACTAAGCAAATGCTGGGAAAAATGTTCTCCAAACTCAGAAGAGACTTCTGTCATCCTCCTGTATAGCTACATGGAAGTCTTGCTAGTTAGATGTATTGAGTAAAAGTCAAAGATAACAGAAACGTAGTCAATTTACTTGAATTCACTCAAAACTGGTTTACTTAGATTGTGATTGTTTTATTATGTAACAATTTTTATCACTCTTATATGCCACAAAAACATAATGAAGATGGAGATACTCCCTTAGAAATGTCCCTTCTCATGAAGTAACTCAACGAAAACAAACATTTTCATTGAGGAAGGCTTTTTTGTTGAATAAAATATGGAACTTGACAAAGCATATCACAAATATTTAACATATCATCTGGACTTTTGTAAATATCTGTTTTCATACTCAGAGCATAATTGCTTTCTCCATTAAAGACATCAAATGAAACCATGAACTCGTTTTGATTGATGATGATGATGGATATGTTTTGTCAGAAAGGGCTCACGCACTGCTGCAGGTTAAATACAACAGATGAAACACTGACTGTGCCACTGACAACCTGTGAAAGGATAACTAAAAATGGACTGAAAGGGCTTGCTAGCCTTGCACTGACATGGCTAATGTACAAAAAGTCGAGGCACCACAGAGTCGACAGAGGCCATTTGCAATGATAAATAAAATGTACTATGGAATACCAATATTTAATCATACAAGAAAGTTCTACTGAAATCAGCAGGTGAATTATGCATCAAAGTAATTTCACCTATACTGCAGAATAATCACTGCAGGTGACCAAAGTAAAAGAATATAAAGAAGAAAAATAAGCAGTACCAAGCAAAGAGCCTTGCAGTCAGAAGACAGACAGAGGGAGAATAAAATCAGAGGATGACTGTTGTTTCCTTCAAAAGGATGAGTGTGTGCTCTCAGGTCACTTCAAATGATGCTTTTTCATTTTTTTTTTTTTTTTTTTTTTGCTACACAGACACAACTGCCTCTTACTACCACATCTACCTACTAAATGAAGTCTTAGCTCTTTGCAGCAGACTTTTACACCAAGTTTCAAGAGTGTTGATTAGTGATGATGACATCATCATGATGCCATGCATGAATGACATAAAATTAAAAAAAAGCTGTCTATAAAGTTAAATTTACATGTGTGTGTTCCACAAAAGTGTTTCGTTTCGTTTTTTTATTTGTTTTATTTTTAATATTCTTTGTGCTCTAGTGTGCTTTTATTGTACAACAAGAATATGAAAAAAAAAGAAACAGGGAGCTGCTGGGATTGAACCTGTGATGGCTGTGTTTACGAGGTTGCTTATATGCCAAGTGTACACTGCAGACATAGGAAGGTTCAGCAACAACAAAATCAGTTATTTGCCTCATCTTTCTGCCTGGTCTTTTTGCTCCTGAAGTGAAAAATTACTTTGACAGTTTGGTAACTGTGCTGCTCTGGTCTGTTGCCTTCATTAGTGGTGTGAACTCCTTCCGAGTGAAGCATCAGGTTGCTTCAAGGTTAACTCCATCACTTGACCCAGCAGTGGTGAAGCAGATACTGGACTCTGCTGTCACCAGAGGATTTTAATGCGGTTTTTCGGTTTTCCAAAACTTGTTGGAAAAAAAAAAGACTGACAGTTAAACAGGATTTTTTTTCAAAGCAACTCTGTTCGGTCGTCCACCTGAGTGTCAACCCCATTCTTTTTTTCTCTATAGCTTGACCTTTAGGGTGTGCTCTTTTAACACAGGCCATAAACAGAATCCTGTCTCCATGCAATAACACATATCTCCCATCCAAACAAACAGTTTACTTTTAAATAAGAGCTGTCAACTTTGTGTGCTATTTCAACAAGTATGCACATCACTAGCAGTTACACATGGAGGCAATTTTTCTACAAGTGACAAAGGATATTATCATCAAAGGATGTCCATACTGCACAAGATATTTGTGGAAAAGTACAACCTTTTTTTTTTTCATTCTTTTCATAAACACCACATCATTTTTCAGAAGTATATCTGATGGAATGCAAATGCTTCCCCAAAAATTATTTCTCCAAACAGCATCTTGTTTCAATATTTATCTTGCAAAAAGTAATTGCCCTTAGCTTAGGGGTAAGCAAGTCCATTCTTATAGATTTAAAATCCTACAAGTTTTATATGTTTTCCTGTTTCACAAGCTTATTCCAAAGAATGAGTGTTTGGGCAGAAAATATAAACTGGTTGATACATTTCTTTTGAATCAGGAGTGTTAAATCAGGGAAGACTTGAACCTGCCCACCCCTGGCCTAGCTGAACACTGCAAAACAATCTGCTGAAAGCTCGAAAAGTGTAATGGACTGAAAATTTGGTGATACATTGCACATTTAAACAGAAAAGCAGATATTTTCCTTGTCATGAACTAAGAAAGTATTTACAGACTGACTAAACTGTCATCACTTTGGCTGGGACAGGAGCATCCCCAGGGTTTTTATTGCAAATCCACCATGGGACAGTCTCTTTGCACTTTTTTGTGGAGTGTGCCTTTTTGTGGGATTTGTGCCCACCAGTGTTGGAACATTCTTAATAAAGTTACATGCAAAATGTTGTCAACCTAAATTAATTAAGCAAAGGGATTAATTATATTATACCAAAGGTGCATGTGTGTAGACTTGGTGTTATATAGATGAATATCAGTGCATATCTGTTCCAGAAGGAATATAACTTAATAAAAATCAGTTATTAAAGTGTATGTACAAAATATGCAATTGTTTTGTAAAGCTTCAAAACAAATGTCTAATTTTTTTTTTTTTTTGGTGTTTACACATTCAGCTGCTATAGATTTTCAGCTCAATCAAAAAGAAATATGTGGATGATTATTCAGGGTGGTCTTATGGGAATACCAAAGCCTGCTATGAGCTGAAGCATAACCAAAATGATCCAACAAAAGGAGGCATAGTGTAACTAGATAATGTTGCTAAAATGTAAAGGAATATTGCAAATTATTAGTTGAAAGGGCAAAAAGTTAAGCTAGTTTAAGCTTTTAAGGCCCAACCCGTAAAAAAAAAAAAAAACTGGTCAGAAATGTCTAGTTTTTATAAATAGAAAATCTTTACATAGCCCTTTAATGTAATAAAAAACTAAAACATTTTATAAATATCATGTATTACCATGTGATATGTCAAAATTATTATGGTCTAGTCCTCTTCTTTCTGTTTTCTATGGGTGGGCAGAAGACAATCATCAGATTGTGTTCAACAGGATTTTGAGCAAATGTATTACCATAAAGTAATGCAAAATATTTCAGAAATGTGTATCAAATATGGTCCATTTGGCTTTATAATGATAAAGTATGTTCATGATGTTATATTGATAAAATATTTTAGAAACTAGGTTTAGACTAGGTTTAGAATATGCAACAGCAAAAGTGTCCATTAGCAGCCATGCATACTGCAAATGTCCCTGAGCCAGAATCTGAGCCTTTGTTGCGCATTCTTATTCAGTGGTATTTGGTCTGAATAAGTGCTTCGGCTCCAAAAATGAGATTATATCCTCAAATTCTGCTCACACAGTGAGTGGAATTATGCAATAACTTTACAGAAATGTTACAAAGAGAAAGCTACAGGCAATGGCTGATGCTTTATACCTTTGAAGCTGTAAACTACACTGATTCCGAGTAGAATCTGCTCGACGTGCGCGTAAAATGTGACATATATGGTGGAGTTGTTGAGACAGCTCCTCTTCAGTGAACAGAAACTTCTGTGAAGAGCATGCACACTCAAATATATTAGTTTCCAATAATAATGATAACTCACAGATTCACAAAATAATCGTCTAGAGCACTAAAACATTTTGGAAAGTGAAAGCACTCTAAAAACGAAGGACGCGTAATAATTCACCTTTTCACTACAGTGAAGCAAGAGCTTTGAATAAATAGTTGATTCATGCTATTCAATGGGAAAAAAAAATTGGATGCCTGTTGTATTGAAAAAAAAAGTGTCTTCTTTCAAATACTGTTAAAATGTTACTGAATTAGGTTGGTCCTTGATAAATTCAACTTTTCTTCTGCAAGGCTCAGCAGTGTCAGATTGAAAATTGAGGATTTTTATAGGATCAATAAAGTTTTGCTGCACCCCTCCATAACCGCACCCATCTGGCACGCATAGATAAGTAAGAATCAAGTTAAATCTGGTGTGTCAATGCTATAAATTTGGATGTATGGATAGATGGATGGATGGATAGATGTACGGACGGACAGATGTACGAATAGCTAGATAGCTAGATATCTAGCTAGCTAGCTAGCTAGCTAGCTAGATATATAGATAGATAGATAGATAGATAGATATATAGATAGATAGATAGATAGATAGATAGATAGATAGATAGATAGATAGATAGATTAAAGTGGAAATATGGGAAGCAGCATAACAGTTTGGCCATCCCTGGAGAGTTAAGCTCTCAAACAATGTTTACCAGGATCTCAGGCTTTAATTAGTTCTTGGCTTTATGGCTTTTTAACAATCCCTGCTAGAAACTTTCAAAGCTGTAACTCGTCAACCCTTTTCCCTACAATTACTAGCTTCACCTGTCTAGAAGCTGAAAAATAAATGCTATAAATAATTTAGTCTACTCTGAAGTCTCAGAAGAAAGCAAAATATTTTGATATAGTCGATTCCTTCATTCATAATGTAGTAAAGAGATGATAATTAACAGAAATAATGCATGTCAAAATAACATCTGGAAGAATGAGAAAACTCAGGGCTTCAAGAGAAGCAGGAGAATATCCAATAGGAGATTTTAAGGTACTGCATTGTTCTAACACCTGCACAAACATCATATTCTACATACAGTCATTTAGCAGACGCTTTTATCCAAAGCAACTTACATACACACTCATATCCCGATAGGCATATGGGGTGGGGCAACTGGGGGTTCTAGTGTTTTGTCCAAGAACACTTCGGCACATAGTCAGAGGAAGCCTGGAATCGATCTCCCAACTTTCCAGTTGGAAGAAAACTGCTCTTCCTGCTGAGCTGACAAACATGTCTTTTCTAAAAGTGTCTTTAGAAGAAAACATCTTCTTGTCACACAATCCAGTGTTGAATGTTTGCAAATGTACAACAGAAGCAAGTACAATAATCTTTTAGAAGTTTTGTGCAAGAATAGAATGAAAAGGTGCTTTTGGGGAGCATATTTATTCAAAAGGCAGTCAAACAGCTGACTCAGTAATGGATGTTCTCATCACACCCGGACCATTTTCATCGGGTTCTCTGTGCCCCACCCATCATTTGTTTCTTTAAATATTAACAGGTTCATATTTCTATGTTGTTGGCAATTTGAAGAAGATCAACTTTAAATGTTCCAGCATGTAAACACCTCCACAAGTGGATGAAATATCCTGAAAATTCCTGGCAGTTACGAAACCCTCCCACGGCCTACTTCTGGTCGATGAGACTATGCTGCGCTGTTCACTCCAGTTTACACACTCTAATCTGATGATGATGCTGATGCTACGCTTTGTTGTGAGGTGTTCTTTTCTTCTTCTTCTATCTTTTAGAATGTATTTCAATTACTCTTCTGCCACACAATATTTGAAGGACGTAATATGTAATTTCCTCCATAAAGAAATAAGAGAAAAAAACTTAGTTTTCTTTAAAAAGAGAAAAAAAAGGGTGAATTTGACTTAAAAATCCTTGCTTCATCCCATAATGCTAACCTAGAGGGTGGATGATGATGGTGTTGTTACAACAGCAAGAGAGTCTGTAGGAAAGCACCACTGTGTTTTCAAGTAATGCAGAGGAAGAGGATGGTTCTTGCAATCTATAAGAACTTCTAAAATTACTCCAGAAGTTAACTAAAGGTTTTACAGCTGCATTTTTAGCCAATATAACATAGATTACAGGTAATAGAATACAGTGTTTTTGCAGAATGAGTCAGGAAAAAGTCTCCCAAACAAGATCTGCAAAACTCAAAGTGTTCACAAACCATGACACTTGTCACAAGGGAGTTAAAAAACAACCAAACTTTCTATTTGTAAAGATGGATTTTTTTCTCTTTCTGCTGTTTAATTGCCATACAGCACACACTTCAAAGACTAATTCCAATGGGATATTTGGTTTGTGTGTTTTGCCGAGGCAGCCAACGGGTCTTAAACATAAACCAGGAATGAGATGATTTCATGTGCAGCTTTTCTAAAGGTCTGTTTTAAGTCAAGCCGTGATCCCTAACAGTAACCCCAGAAAATACTATTTCAGGGTAAATTGATTTCAAATATCAAGAAGCCTTTGAGACAGTTTGACTAAATTCTTTAAGACAGTACACCTAAACACAGACTTTATCGATGTACTGCATCACTTAACAGAAATCTGATTTCTGTTAAGTGATATATATATATATATATATATATATATATATATATATATATATATATATATATATATATATATATATATATATTTATATATATGTGTGTATATATATATATATATATATATATATATATATATATATATATATATATATATATATATATATATATATATATATATATATATATATGTGTATAATGTGACAAAGAAGTCTTGTCATGCATCACACAGCGCAACGTCGCACACACGGATCCACACACACACACACGCACCGGTACTTCTTACCGGGCAGTTGTACCAAGGACCAGTACGCCACAAGTGACACACCAGCCGGACTGTTTCGCAGCTGCATTTCTGAGGTTCCACCCAAAGTTGCATACTATTAGGGATGCACACTTAACAGTCTGGTTACCAGGTGTGCTGTTTATTTACTGTGGGCCGCTTTCATGGGTGTAAACCGAGGCAAGATCCTTCCAACGCTTAAGACGCGGCCTATTATCATATATATTTTTTTGTACAAGGTTGATTACTGTTATGTTGGGGTTGTTAGAATGTATATCTGTTCTGGATTGTGTTAGCATGTTTAGTTGTTGTGCAGAACAACTGGAAGTTAAGAGAAACATTATTTTTCATGGATAATTGGGAAGCTTCCTGTTGGGGGAGGACCTTCAAGTTTAGAAGGAGCTCATTCTGACTTGTTTGGGGTGGTGAGTAGGTTGGATTGAGTTGCACAGCTGAAGTTGTGAGAGTGTATGGTGAAAGACCCATGTAAATACTGTAAATATTTTGTAAATATAGTACATATTGCTTGGGATCACTGTAAATATTGTCTCATTTGGGAGGAGTTGGAAAAAAAACCACCTCAAACGAACACAAACACTCTCGGGCATCGCACCATTGACTTCACCTTCATTAAAGGCAGAGTATGTAACTGCTACCTCAACAAATGACAAAAGGTTGGCAGTAATGAGCAAAACTCACCCCTCACCCCTCCTCCTTGCCAGCTCCAACTAGGGCAGGAATCGCTTGTGAGCTGTATCACAGCCGCTCTGCAATAAATGGGCTTATACTCACCCTACTGGTGGAAAAAATGTACTTTTCTTTTTACTGGTCAGAAAACATTCAAGAAGGGCCTTTGTCATTAATCAAACTTGTAATTTAATAATGCATCAAATATGGACAGACTGGAACCTACATGTTTAAAAAAAACTATCTAATTATGATTGTAGTCATTTTAGTTAATTTATTTTGAAAATATTGAAAATCTTACATACTCTACCTTTAAGAAACAAACATATAAAGAGTATTGAATATTCTGCAGGACTCCAGCACCATTGTCAGCTTCTTCGGTTTGTCCAGATCAGTTGCTGAAAGGTTTCTGCATGTAGAATTACCGGGACATTTTTTCACCTCTTCACAAAGTAGAACAGACTTGTGAGCTTGAACAGACACAAAAGGCATTTTGTCTGCGAGAAATTAAAACAAACATTGTGCTCTTTACTATAATAAACAAAGTTTCAACATGAGCAATTACATAAGTAAACATAAATATGATCATAGGTCAGTGATGGCAGCTTTATTATAGTCCAAATATCCACCCTATTCCCCACATAGTGCCCTATATACAGCTCATGTCATTTTCTAGTGGTGTCCGAATGTCCAGAGAGAAAAAATGTAGTGCACTCAAAATGACACACAATGCATCTTGAAAAGTACTGAGCATGGATTCATATGAGCAAATATTTCATTTCATATCCCTATATACACCCATTCATTTGTTGAACAAATATGAAAATATGAAACAAAGAAAGAGTAAAATACAATATACGAAAATTGACGTGTTGGTTGCCATGGTGACAGCCGGTAGTCATGTGATCTCCAATGAGGAGAAAATAGCCAGCTTTATGTCCGAATCAACGACAGAATAGGTTCACTGAATAATCTGCTGTATAGTGCAGCCCTGTGTCGTAAATGAGGAGGTAGGGAATAATGTGGACATTCAGACACAGAGTCTCAGCTGCTCTCCAGAATATCTCAGAATATCACCGTGATGCGACCACACAGAGCTGCACACACACACAGGTGAGTGTTGTCCTCCTGCCAGCACTGTGTACAGAGCGCGCATCGGGAAAAAGGCTCTACCATCTGAAAATCCAAAACAAATATCAATCATTTAAACTCTAGCAGGAGGTGAATCACCTGATCCCCATGGAGGAGCAATCTGAATTTACCATCATTGCATACATTTCTAAGTTACATTATGGCTAAAAAAAATAAATTTACTATTCTATATAGGTTTTTTTAACGTCAACACGTTATCTGAAATGTGTACTTTTTGAATATTTGAGTGTAAGTTCCATCTTTGTTTTGACTTTGTGCATGTTGGAAATCCCATCATTTACTTACATGACTAAAGTGGATTGTTTAAAAGAGAAAAAGTCTCTATGTTGAGAGAAGAGTGCGAAGAGTAACTTGCTCATATGTCTTTTACAGGGAACATTTATAAAGTGGTTACAAGGACCTGAGATGAGTATCCTCATGCGTTTCCAACAACAAACCAAACTGTCACATCAAAAAGATATGTTGGCCTTATTGGTGACCAATTATACTTTTTAAATTTAAAAAATTGTTTATAAGAAGCAGATACAGAAAGTAGAACAGTCAGTACTTTAGATCTAGACTGTAAATAACTGCAAAACATCATCATCTGACTGCTAAAAGAAGCAACAGAACAAAAGGTTTGCACTGCCAGTGCCCTGCTAATGTGGTCTTGTGGTTGCCATTCAGAGAGCTATATCAATAACCTATCAGCAGCTTCAGTTGTTATGCCAGCACAGCAAACAGTGGGTAGACATCCACATTTGAGCGTTCCTTCGGGAAGGCGAGGGAAATAAGAGAACTAATCAGCGGCAACTTGAACTGTGGAGGTGAATGCAGGCGCAACGTGCTGATGATACTGATGGGGGCTGACATTGTGAATTGGGAGAGGATCAGGAGACACCCCTTTGCTTAAGGAAGCCGTTTCTTCAGCCTGGAAAACTTTGATTTAATGTAATGGAGTCTCTATCAGGAAGATAAGAAAGAAAACAATGTGTATTAGGAAACATTCATCTCTGTAGCTGGCGAGGTAAAGATGAGGCGATACTGCATATTTTCAACGTTGTGGGTAACTCCGCGTCTGAGACATGCTTCCTGAAGCTGTTTAGTACAATAGTTGTTCTTGTTCTCTGATGTTTGGCAAGTTATTTGGACTGTGTAACAACAGCGTAATTAACATCCCAGGGGTGAAAATAGCAAGTAAAATTAATACTAATTCTATGCAGAGATGTACAAAATAGCCTCCTTTTTTTAGCAGCTTGTTAGCGGGAAGCACTACACGCAGACCTTGAGCATACATGCACATCCATCCTGTGCACACGAGTCCTAATAAACCAAGCACGCCTCTCCTGTCTGAATTATACAAGTGCAGCACAAAATCCATAACATGAACACATGAACAAACACAAACACACTTACTTCCTAATCTCCCAGTGCCATGAACCCAACGCGGGGGTGAGTTATGAAGTGTGAGGACTGGGCTGGGTATCAGAGGGAGGCTACTTCGCTGCTCATTTGGATGTTAATTAGTTTGGCCTGTTTGCATTTTTATTTATCTGGTGCAAAGTTTGAGCTGCTTATCTATTCACACTGATACCGGGAGATAAAAATTTGAGCTGAGATGAGGTCGGCCCAGTGAAAACTGCTGCTTTTTCTTCAATTATTCATCGACAGCGCAGCTGTGATTGGCATCCCATACATTTCAAAGTCACTCCATCCAAAGTGTTTATCTGGTCAAGGTATATGTTAGGGGGGTAGGTGGAGGGGATATCGGCATCTGAGGAATTATCGCTCCCCCATTCCTTTCTGTCTCACGTCTGAGCATCAAATACGTCGCTGATATATCATTCCTCCCTTCGTTCCATTCGACTGAATTGAAATGTTGTATCACTCTCCATAGCGTATAGCGCATGGAGACGGATTGATATGCATCCAACATGTGGCACATAATGAGAAGAGATGACAGAGTGCCTGGACTGTGTGTACACCTGCCGCACACTGCTGGCCAAGTCAGCGGGACGAGAGAAGAAGATGAAGATGAACAGGGCAAAATGATGCCCTCCCCAACCCCGTCCGTGTGGTTGATTTACAAGTTATGGCCTTTTTCTCCTTCATTCCGCTGTCATTGAAAGAAGATTAGATGGAGGCGATTGCTTTAGACATCAAACGCCGTACAGTCGATCTGTCAGAGCAGTCACTTTCTGAATGCATCCCCGAGTCCACCCTCTTCTTCAGCCTCTAACCTCCCATGTTTCTATTCCACACTCAACTGATGCTCACTGGGATGTAAGGGCACTGTTTTCTCCCTCACCCCTCCCCCACGCCTCCCCTCCCTCTTCTTTCTTCTCTTTCCCCCCCTTTTTTTCTTTATCGGTAACTTGTGAATGGCAGCCAATCAGGGACAGAGTCGCCTTAGCTTCAGCCTCGGTGACATCCACCGCCAGAAGTGATGCACTGCTAGAGAAAGAGAGGGAGGAGGAGACAGAAAGAGAGAGACGCACAGAGGGAGTGAGATGAGAGAAAGAAAGTGCAGAGGAGGAAAGGGGAGAGGAGCAAGAGAGCGGGGAGGAGAAATGGACTGAGGGAAGGAAGAGAGAAGCAAAGAGTGAGGGAGGGAAGCGGGAGACTCTCTCTTCCACACACACACAGAGTCCCATACACATTCGCACCAGCTGTGCTGTTGTCAGTCCTGGAATGTAAGCACTGCCGTGAGGAGTCAGATTCTCCGCCGCTAAGCACTGCTAAGGAGTAGGAACACACTACTGTGCACCCAATGACACAGACGGATGCTAAGCTGTGAAAACCAAAGGTAAGGAGTTTTCTTTTTTCTTTTTTTCTTTTTCCTCACTAATATTTTGGACTAAATCCACATTTTTCTGCCTTGAGACTCCAGAGAAATGACCCACTCATTGCCATGCTAATGATAAAATGTAGACATATTCAAAATAAGTACTGCAACAAAAAAATAAAAAAATAAAAAAAAGCTGAAAAACAACACTAGAAAACTAGAATTTGTGGATCAGTGTTCTGCTTAGTGTGTATGTAAGGTGTGCTTGCCAATAACACAAATGTCAGATGACAGTATCCTCTCATCTTTTTGTGTGTGAAACATTAGGCTTAATGTTCACTGTTAGTCATCCCTATGACAACTGTCAGATAAGATGTGTGCAACTTTAAGGTGGGTGTTTTTGCTAGTGATGACACTGGAGACTAATTTCAACTTTGTCTCTTATTTTGCTACATCTAGATACACAAGTCCTGTGCACCCACGGATGCATCCCTGTGTGCATGCGGCAGGTGCATGCACCTGTTTAAGTGGACACGTGTGGTGTATAGGACTTTCTGCAAGTGTGCGCATCAGACTGTGTGAGCGCATTTTGAAGCGTCTAAGCCGAGCTGTGTGTGTGTGTGTGTGTATTAGTCTGTCTGCAGAGTGGCAGTGAGGAAGAATTGTTCTCGCGGTGTGCTACAGGCAGATTTGATGGAAAGGCGCTGTACCATTCATATCTCTAACAACGCTTCAAGGTGTTTATCAGGGTGTTGGAGCACTGCAAGACGAACAGCCAGCAGGGTTACAGTGTATGTACATGTGCTTCACCGCACAAACTTAATCCAGCCTGACTCTTTTTTTTTGCTTTTTTTTTTTTTTTCCACAGCTCCATAGTCCTCAGTGAGCTGCCTCACTTACAAACGCCAAAGTGATATATTGGGGTTTAGTGGCACGCTTCAGGTCATCAATGTAATGCCATTATTGTTTAGTGCAAATTAGCCATTAACATGCTCCTTGAATTATTGTCAGATGCAGAGTGACCTTTTAGCATTAAAATGAAAAGAGGTGGAAATCATTCTCCCACACAGATAAAGAGGCTCTCATGAGCGTTTGCACAGCAGGTTTAAAGGTTCAAACATGAATATTTATTGGAAAAAAAAAAAGATTATAGTTTAAAATGAGAATAGAAAAGATAGCAAAAGAAAAAAAAAGAAAGATGACTGGAGATGAGCAGAAACATTATAAACTTCCAGTTATTTTTATTTTTCTGGTAATGTGTAATTTAGTTTTTTTTTGTTTTTGTTTTTGTTTTTTTTTTTTTTTTTAAATTTGTGGACAGACTTTAATATTAGCCTGTTAAAATGCAAATACCCGCCCACAGGCATCAGAGCATCACTATATCTTTATTTTATCGCTCTTTTTTTTTTCCCCCCTGAATAATAGATAGTTTGGATTTTGTGTTATCCTTTTCACTGTCAACATTCCCCTTTTAAGAAAGAAACCTCCTCCGCCCATCTCAGCATTCAACCCCTCGGTAGCTTTTTAACAAGGAAGTGTGCACTGTATCACAAAATTGCTTTAAGGATTTCAAAACATGAGTAAAGCTTGCTGATGTTTGCCAAAGACTGCGGCCACCAAAGACCGACATTGGAAGGCCTAGGGCTCCACCAAGTGGAGGTTTGCACAGGTGCTCCGTCTTGGTGCATCAACGCCCCTCTTGCTGGATTTATACTCTTTCCGTGCAGGTCTGTCAATACCAGCAGGCAATAACTACAGCCACTCAAACTGCCAATCAAGTAGCGCTGACTTCCACACACACACCTGACAAATATGGTTATATTTTGTGACAAAAATGCTGCATTTATTCGTCATTAACAGGACACGCTGGTACATAAAGATGACCGAGACTGATGCTGAGTTTAATGACCTTGTCAGTTTTCTGCGTGTCTTTCTCAGAGAGAGAGCTCTCCTCTCTGCCTTTATGCATTCATCTCACACAATGCAGGCACTTGTTGACTACCTTGATCCCAAAACTAAAGACCAGAATTCAAATTGGGTTTGAAAGCATGTAGTTTCAAACTAGGTCAATATTTCTGAGGGAGGTTTTTCGATAGTTGAAGCTTGATTATGTTGCCAAACCTCTATGCAACACTGCATCTGTGAATGAATTCATGTAAGTTGGTGTTTAGATTTACAGTTATGTTCATAATTTAAGAAGTACTGCAATAAATGTATTGAAAATCATGAAAAATCAGAAGGAACGGGGTGTTATCGAGTTGTTGCTATTATTTTTTATATGTTAGAGCTCACTGAAATGTGTTGAATTTAACACCTGAAGACATGGAAGAACCAAATATCCTGCTTGTATTTACTGTGGGAACAAGCAGACAAAAAAAAAAGCTGTCAGCTAAATAAAATCATAAAAGTCAGTTTATAGTTTTAAAAGTCACTCTCGTGTTGAAGAAATGCGCACTTATTATGCTTCCAAGACCTGTAAAGGAGGTTATACCAACCAGAACCCGGCATCTGTCTATGATTACTGTCCTCCTACATTCCAAGAATCCACAAAAGTACTTAGTTGCAGAGCTCAGTTTGGTTTTTTTTTAGGGAAGCTCGCATGCTCAGTTTTAGGATGCCTGTGCATGAAAATTCATACGGAGCAATGTGCAAGGCTGTGCTTTTCGAGGAAGCATATCCTGATGAACAGCTCATTTCTATCTGATCAAAGATGTTCTTATTCAGCAAAACAAGAATGTATAATTTGCAGATTAGAGAAATGGAGCACAGCAGAGCTGTTGCAAGCCAGTCCGTTGCCAGGATTAAGACTAAAACCCCTACACAAACCTTTAAAAGCATATTTAACAATTTGATTTCTTAACATCTATGTGTTTTAATGCCAAGCCGTATAAGCGGCCTACTAGTTAATCTAATCATAAACAACTTTTTTTTTTTTTTCCTTAAAATACACCCCACTATTTAATAGGCTGAATAAGTTGAGATAATTCAGCTCCGAGTCTATAAGATCTGGCGTGAATTCAGCGTGCTCATTCATCTTTTAATGGAGTGTTTGGAAGAATTCTGCAAAGAAACATTGGCCTAATGCTTAATAAGCGCACCACATCAAAGATTAATATCCAGAATGCTATTAAAACTCAAGGACAGGCTGGAATGATAATTAGAAAATGCAATCACAAGCATCAGACTAGATTAATTGCGAGGCAGCGCTTCCTGATATCTGTAATGCATGTGTCACACTTATATGTCACATTTTATACAAGAAAATAACTGGAAAAACTTGGCAATGATCAGCAATTTACATCACTCTCTGGGTTTCATTAAATTTTCTGTTAGCATACGATTGTCTTCACAAGATCTTTATGGATTCTTGAAAGTTTAAGTGCAGTTCAACCGATAGTACTCGACAAATATTCCATCACACTTATGATCATACGACATCATCGTGATCATAGGTACTGCACAAACAAGAGGCAAAGCAGACTGAAAATATTTCATTAAGTTAAACTACCTAAGATACAAACAAAAGGGATAACGAGTCATGTTTTACATTGATACCTCATTAGCTCCGTGTTTTCATTTTCTATTCAAAAGATCGCAGTCATTTATGTTTGGCACTGCTCTTACAATCAATGGAAGAAATAATACTCATTTGTTCATAGACAATAGAAGAGCCTTTGTTCATGCAACTTACTCCAATGACATAACAGACTTTTTAAAAGCCCTGAACAAAAACAGGAGGAACTGACTTGCGTGTGCCTTTACAACAGCATTCCCTGAGGTAAACAGCGAGTGCTTGTCAGGATAAGTCTTGTACTCTAGCCTTTCTACGGGAACCCTATTAAATTGGTTCTTTTAGAAAGAGAGGAAAAGATTTATTAGGATTAACTTCTAAAAGACCATAAATTATGCATGCACACCCAAATTACCTATCAGGGCCAGTCCTGCTGGGGACACCGCCTTGGTGAAGAATTGGAGGAAGACTGCCAATATCACAAAGTAGCTCATCGGAAGCACAAAGCCTGACAGGTATCTGGGGATACATTTTTGGTGGTTTTGGCAATCACTTCATGCCTGTATAGATTTTCCTCTTTTTAGAGAACATCATAACATCCTGGAGGGTGGAAAATCTATAAAATTTCCCAACAGTAATGGATGCAAATATTAACTGGAGCCAAAATCGCGAGGAAGTGTGAAACTGGGATGATGGAAGAGATGAAAACAAAAACACTCCCCTTTAGCAATACAATCTATTTCCACATGTTGGTGGATGTTGTTCTGTAGCCGTGCACTGTGAGGGTGAAGAAAGACATGAAAACACCGACTGGATTTGTAAAGGGGAATGCTGGGGCTTGTGTCTCATCCTTGTGTCAGAAGCACTCTGCTCCCAGAAACACATGTATTAAGCTTTTCAAACATGCTCAGTGGCTTTGAAGCACATCCATGGCCTAATGCAACTAATAATTAGTGAAGTGCTGCTCGCCATAATTATACACGCATACTAAACTAAAATTATCAGCCTTTAAAAGGCGGACATTTCAACAAATAGATCCCACTTAGGCTGTGAGGACAAGTTAAAGTAAAAAAATGGGATTTTGATGAGATGTCAAAAGAATATTAAAAGCAAAAAAAAAAGAAAAAAAAATATGACAAATTAGAGGTGGGAGTTTGTGGCAATTGACAAATAACTGTTTCTCAGATGTAAAAGAAAAACGGATTATGAAACTGTGAGACTGCTTCATGATGGGCTTATAGTGCAATAGCTTGAAATGTTTATACCCCCAACGTGCTTCTTGCCCCAATCATTTTTTTTTTCCAGTCCTACAAGTTTGTCTAATGAGTTTTCCTGCATTTCTTTTTTCCCCCAAAAATCTGCACTTATTGTCATTTTCATCTAATGAACGTAAAACCTGTCACTTCATTAATTCTTGCCTGAGAATGATGACATTTAAATTCAACTTAGTATCTACTGATCTCTGAAAAGCTCCTGCTTTTAAAGCGCTTGAATGCTAATCTCCCAATGCAAAAAGCACATGGAAATCATCCGCCTGCTGTGACGCCATTGTTGCTGCCCTCATAATGCACAAACTGAAAGGATATGTTCATATGCAAGGTTTGCTGTGTTGTAATCTGCATGCTATGTCACCGTTGTTTTCTACCATGCAAAAATGTTTCAAAAACGACGTAAACTGCCATGAAGTGTCACAATACCCTGCTTAACTGCAGTTTCTTCTCTTTACGCAGATCTGAAGAACGTCCAATCAGGAATACAATGTCTGTTTTGCTGATACTACCTTCCAGTGTTCATCCTCTCAGAAGCTTATCTCCATAATTCAGAAGTCATTCCGGACATTTTTGTCTTGATTGGATACCATGATAACCAATCAGGCTCGTCTCCTCCTGATGCTCTATATGCTGTGGCCCAGTACTGCCCTTCCTTTCATGCCTGGGAATATTGGGAATCTGTTTGGGATGCCAGAGAGTGATGGGAAAGTTCTTCAGCGCTCCAAACGTGGATGGATGTGGAATCAATTCTTTCTGCTTGAGGAATATACAGGAAACGACCATCAATATGTCGGCAAGGTAGGGTGTCCAAACCCATTTCCTGCAGAGTAATTATAGAAGGTTTAGCTTGTTGAAGGAGTGTTTGATGTAATTGGCTGAAGATGGATGGGCTGCCAAGAACCTGGCTGTTACAGGCAGTTAACTGGAGCTATCAGATACACATGAGTGAAAACAAATGCTGTCTCACCTGCTTTCCAGAGTACTCTTAATCTGCAGAGACAAACTAATATTATTATTACTATTATTTGTGCAAAAAGTCTTGACCAGCCCTTCATTTATTTATTACTAAGACATATGCTGCAACAAATATGGAATTACTGTGTGTGACACAAATAAACAGAGTTTGCACAATTCTAATGAGTTAACAATTGATAATGGTTGCGAGCAGTTTCAATCAAACTTTCTGGTAATTTCTCACAGTTGTCTTTAGGAATAGCTCTCCAGACGTTTTGAAGGACATTTGAAAGATTCTTGCTGAATGTTGGCGGCATTTTGTCTTGTTCTATGCCAAGATGATCCAACAATACTTCAGTAATGTGTAGACCCAGGCTCTGTGGGAGGATTTATCACTCCTGTTGCCAATTATTTTCAGTCCAGTTCTCGTATTATCTGCTACACTGTGCCGACCAATCTTCTCTACATTATTTGTCATGTGTGCACACAACACTTCTTCATTCTTTGATTTTGGTACTTTAAGTTGGAACAAACTAAAGGTCAATAAAAAGTAGTTTAATTACAAAACGCATGTTCCTCTAAGAAACATCAGGTGCAAGATTTGGAATAAAAATGAGGAAAATATCAGACGGTGTACAAAAGCAAAAGTATTAAGGACCTTCAGAGAGTCTGGAAAACTACTGCTGAAGGTCACCTTGAAAGATTAGAGGCTTAGATAGGTGCTTGAAAGCGAAGTACAAAGGAATGAAAATATACACGGTACCGTTGATCAAAAATCAAAGTACATCTGAATACTTTGAGAGCAAATGCCACTACTAAAGGAGATCACCTCACTTTATCAGTCAAAATTATGGTTGAATACACAAATTACATAAGCATCACAACCAATTTTTTTTTTCTTTTCACATTGGTAAGGGTACATGATGTGTAATGGTGTTTTTTTTTTTAAGTCGTGATCAATAATTCAGTATTAGATAATTCCAAATTAACATTATTCTCCTACTGGTTTACAAGGAAATGATACGTAACATACTTCTGTCTTCCAGAAATAAACAAAGTTTGTTTTCCGTTTGTTGTCTTTTTGGTCATAACATGAAAAAATGCATATTAAGTAACAGTTTTGCCATTATTTTCATTATGATTTTGAAGCAACAGCTTGACACAAGGATACTAGTTCAAAATAAGAAGATTACGGAACACAGGAGGCAAAAAAAGTGCGGAATGTGTACGTCAGCGGGACGGGACAAAGTAACGAGCATGCGTAGAACTATCAGAATAAACTTACAGCGAGTATAAGATTTACGTAAAAGAGGAATTAATCAGTCCCAGCTTTAAAATGGAAAAAAAAACACTCACTTTGGAGTTAATTTCGTATCCGAATTGACTTTTAGTTGAAATTAGGTGTTTACGTGGTCATTTTTAAATGTGTAAAGCGGATTTAACTTTTATTACTTTTAACAATGTAAGAAATGACAAACCCACCATGACAACCTTACCAAAGTTTTTACAATATCTTCCTTTAGTACAAATAAATTGGACTTAAATATGGTTAAAAATCATATAATAAAGGCTAAACAAATTTTTGACAAAGGCCTCAGATTTGAAGAAAACGCTGAAATGAACAGATAAGTCTTCAATTTACAATCATCAACAGAAAACAGAATTGTGGTATTTCGACTAAATGAATGGGAGGAAAAAATAGGAAAAAAAACAAAAAAACAACTACTGCTCAACACTCTTCTTCCAGAGAGTTTGCAACTTGGAGACAATGCAACTCAGCCCCATTCAACCAGATCAGAGAGGTTCCTTTCAGCTCACCCATGCTAGCACTATAAAGACAGGTGTGATGTGGAACGCTACACTTATCAACTCGGAGGGAAATGAGGTGACTGTCGACAGCCAATTTTCTCAGAGGAAGCTCGCTTTCATCACACACCTCATTCTCTGGAGTAAACAAGTGTCTCGTGAAAGGTTGAGTAGGGAGATATGACAACTTCTTTTGCAAAAACCATCATCCTGATGTGGTTGAAGAGAAAGGAACGGCAAACAATAAATGGAAAAGAGAGAAAGGGAGGAAGAAAACATATCCATCAAAAAGGCCAATGAAATTCACCTCTTGTGATATGTGATAAAGCAGCAAAGCAAATGCTAAGTATAAATGGGGCCATCCTGTGACACGTCACTGACTGGTGAGATGTGGCTTTTTTCACCCTGACTCTTTGATGCTTTTTGGCACCCAACTTCTGTGGTATGACAGCAATCACATTCACCAGCTCCACACGCTTCCTGTGTCCAATATCATTCACTATTAAACTGTCAGAAAAACATGAGGCTGTAATAAATTACTGGTGGAGGGGGATGGGGCACACACACGCCGCTGCTTTCCCTTTACAGAAGAAGCTGTGGCGATGTGCATCACTAATCCTATCAGTTTAATTTTCAAGTTTTAGCAACAGTCTCTCTGGCAGGGAGACGGAACAAGCTGAAGAAGAGATTCACGTTTAAGTCCACATGAAATTAAATGCAATGTTTTAGTGTCATAAGAGCTGAAGAAAAGTTGTGCTGTAGGCATTCTAAAGGGTATTTTAAAGACTGTCACTCAAAGGACGGAATGACTCCTCCTGTACTTGGCATACTCTAGTTTTGGCTTCCAAGCAGCTGGATTGCTAAAATTCCCAACATTAAAACCCAACAGAGATACCATATACTCTCTCTCTCTCCCTACAAAGAACTTCCTAGATAGAGTAGATATTTCTGATATCATTGGAAAACTGATATTATCGCTGATATTGACATTAAAGAGCAATATTGGAAATGATCTTTTTTAACGACATAACTTTTATTCAACCTGCACAAATTATATATCAAACATTTCAGCTAAATCTCTAGTAAAAATGACAAAAAAAAAGAGATGTCATGTATAGTTTTCCAGATATTTTTGTTTGTTTAGCAAAACTCGCTCCAAAGATATTGATATCAACCGATATCAGTATCAGAAATTAAGAGTTTAACAAAATCAGGTAATTTGATATCAGTAAAAAAGCCAATATCATAAACTGTGCATTCCCAGAGATGCTCTGAACTGCAGATGTTTGTTTACCAGGCAACTTATTGACAGAGGTTTATGAAAAACATAATTGATACCAAGCAGTTGAGGCAGATGGCTGCCCTCCTGGAGTCGGGATCTGTTGGAGGTCTTGCCTTCCTATTGAAAGGGAGTTTTCCTTTCCATTGTCGCCTCATGCATGCTCAGGATGGGGCATTGAATTGAAGGCAAGATTCAGTGCGATCAGTTGTTTTCCAGTAGCTAGGCTACTTATCATGTATTGGCATGAACTGATGCATCTGTCAGGTTGCCCTGAGATAACATTGTTGTAAAGTGGCACTATAAAAATAAAGCTGAATTAAATTTAATTGAATTTAATTTGTCTGTAATATTAAAAAAAAAAAAAAAAAAAAAAAAAAGCTAATTTGAAGATTACCATTTCACGATAAAAGTTATACTACTACAGTATAGAGATTTAGCCAAAATAAATGGACCTATGACCCAGTTTAACAGAATTAATCACTTTCCAAATTAGTTCATTTCACTATTGTTCACATAATTGTTCACAAAAAGTTCACATAATGCAAATTCATAACATGTTAGGAAATTAATACGGATTGCTTGAAACTTCTCTTCAAGCGGCAGTAGAGACAAAAATTGTCTTGAAAGAAAAATAAAAAACGTGATCCAAAATTAAACATGGATTTTACAAGAATGAACTTCATTGAAGTTGCATGAGTATGACAGATTAAAAAAAAAAAAATTCTAACAAATATACAACATTGTAAAGAATTTTTAGCTCAATTGATCATTCCCAACCATGTGACTTTTCTGTTTTTATTAGTAATTTTTTTCCCCCAAAAAATAAACTCGCCATTGTCAGGGAAAAGTCAAATCATAACACCGAGGACGGAGAAAGAAATATCAGGGATACTATTTTTTAATGTTATCCTGATTACCTGACTACAATCAACAAGTCAAGTGTTCATCAATACTGATATAGAAAACAAGTACAACTAAAATAATTAGTTAACTAATTGATAAACTGATGAACAACAAGAACAGAACTTTTGGGTGACTATTTAGGTAGAAAGCAACATCATAATGTGTTTTTCACCCAGAAGAATGCAGTAATGATATCATATTTATATTTATTTAAAAATACACTGCATACATTTTATCATTACTTAATCACAGAGAATCAAGGAAATAGGAAGGATGGAAGGATTAAAGGCAGGCATGCAGCGTAAAATAAAGAGAAAAGAATGTACGAAAGCCAGGACCGTAGCACGCTACAAAGCCGTCATTGCCTTGATGGTCTTCAACATAAAGACCGCTTAATGGCCTTCGGGAGTGCGCTGTTGGAAATCCTGTTTATTTCACATTCAGTCAAACCTCTTCAATCAGCCTATGCACATTCACGGTCACTTGAGGCTGATTCCTTGATTATGGCAATGAAATTTGATGTAAAGAACAGTCACACTCGTGCTTTTTGCTTAACAGAAAAGAAAAAAAAACCCCAAAAAAACGCACTTTTGCTCTTGAATAACTGCAGCTCACACTGCTTATCGTGGTGTTTAAAAAGACACGCTGCTTTGAGGCTTAGCATACTGAACAGAGCCGACTGATACTTTACAGAATGACGGAGACTTGTGATTAAAAATGAAGCTTCTGTGAAAAATCACAACACATGACCCGCTCATGTCCTACGTGAGTGCATCGGGAAAAGTGCAAAGAAAGACAACCCAAAAAAAATCTCATAATGACTGACTTTCACGGGGCCATTAGTGAGTGTGAGCACTCACTGTCTGCAGCTGTGGTGCCCTACTTCTTAAGCAGGGCTGTGAAGTGTGAACACTTGCAATGCTGAGCAATACAACCGCAAACTTTGGATTCAGGAGCATTGGAGTGGCGTGTTTGAAGTGAGCTAAATCCTATTACGTTCTTGGTACACTGCATTGTGTTGAGCCTTGTAAACAAAATGTGTTGCCCTAAATTAAAATATTCAAGGTAGCTCACTTTGTTGTGCTAATATTTGGACAATAAGGAGCCTTGGGAATTTGCAAGGCCTTGTTCGATACCTCTCTGCATAAATTTTGTGTAAGTAATGAAAAAATATAAAGCACATTAGAGATACTGTAAGCTGCAACTTTAACCTGCATATTTCACATTAAAGTACAGTGCTCCAGTCATAAAGAATTGTAGCCTAGGTCTTAAAAGACGCATGCAGAGTGGAGAAAGAGTAATTATTCTGTATCCGTTCTGCACTCTGTTTTGCTATCTCCTCTTTGCAGCACCAAGCAATGCTCACCAGCGACCTGACAAGAATTGCCAATGATTTTGCTGCTTTACTGACAATTCCTCAGTGTTTGTACAAGGCGATTTAACTCATCAAGGCTCTCTTCTGTGCTGCTGTTGTTAGGCCTTGAAAAGGCTGTGTTTGTGATGCTAGGCCTTGAAAGGCGAGCCAGTAAGTCTTTGCAAATACACCACGATGGTGCTAACATCTTATTTCGTAAGAGCTACGTGAAAACACTTTTGCGTCACACTTTAAAAGTATCAGTGCCTTTTTGCCCCTGCCTTCGAAGTTTAAATGCATTCTGCAGCTTAAATAACACAAGTCATTCATTCTGTTTTGTGCATTTTGAATAGGTGTGTTACACTGATTGCATTCTTTTTTTTTTTCTTTTTTTTCATCCAAGCTCAACACCTCACTGATAAGGATGAATGTTGGCTGCATTATTTTCACATGGCATGTTATCTCATACTAACAGCGTTTAACTCTGCACAGCTGTTCCATGTTTGCTGCAAAACTGAGTCAGAAATCTATATGGCCAGGGGAGAAATGCTCATTAAAAGGATAACAGTATGCAGACTTTTAGTAATTGGCGTGAATGGTAAGGGCTTGCTGACTTTCCTCTGGACTAAGGTGAATATGTAAAATAAAAGGACCTGCAAATACTGTAAAATTCCTATTATGTTGCAGGGTGATTGTCTGCATAGGTACTTTAATGGCTTTCTGTTTGTTGTTTTTGTTTCCATGAACTGCCAACCAAGACTGGGAAATATTATAATGATCAGATTAAAGCAAGTGGAGGACATGTTTTAAAGCTTGAGGAAGAAAAAAAAAAAGTGTTATGGTCTGAAACTGGATTGACCTAATTAATGCGGTGTTAGTACAGAAGCTTGTTTGAACAGTGATAGTTATTAGGTTGTTTAGTGTTTCATAGTCAATGCATGCTAGATGGAAAAAAAAAAAAAAACGAGTTTCCAAGCAGTGAAAAGATGACTGTGGAATTACGAGATTTTTAAAGGAAGGAAGTGTATTTATCCACTATATAAAGCCCACTTGGAGGCAAAAATTCAAACAAACACTGTATGGCTTGCCAAAATGATCTCATCATTCATAGCAGATTGAAGTAGGAGCCTTTGCATCCATAACATGCCTTAAATCCTTGGTTCAGTGGCCTACAGCTAAGGAGAGAATTCAAATGCGCCAAGAATGGGAAATGCACAAGCTGACTGATATCCCTCTTTAATCGACTTTCATAATGGAGTTCATTTGCATAAAAATGTTTTCAACTGTAATGCCAAATACTCTGTATGTAGCTCATTTGAACTTGACTGTATTGTTTCCACACGCATCCCCTGTTTCTGAATTCTTCCCGAGAAAGCCACCTCTCCGGCAATGCATTTCTGATTTTCATTCAAACTTGTACTGTTGACATCACTTTTCCAACTGCAGGGAAAAATAATTACTTCCCTCACAGCATGCAGGCATTAATATTAATAAGTTATCGAGGTACATTCTGCGTCCCCTAACTTATTGTCATTTAGGCTCTAAATATATCCGCTGACAGATCCAGCCCAGTAATGAGCTTGAATCAAGTGTCTGTCACAGTATGTCGCCATTACTCCTCTGTGACACTCTGAGACTCTTCAAGGTGATGGATAGGTCAGAGGTGACTAATTTTAGCAATTGTTGCTGTAGGTCAGATTTTCATCATTTTTCAGAGGCACAATCTGGAAGAAAAATCTAACACTAATTTGACCTGGAGTAATGGTCTATGTCACACTTGACGCTGTGGGTGCAAGAGGATGTTCTGTACTGAGACAAAGACAGATTCTTCAGGGACTGGGTGGTAAAATGTAGAGGAAATATGGAGACGATCTGCAAATCAACTAAATCTGCAATAATAATCATAAGGAAAGAGTGTAATAAATGAAATGATGGAGAATGGACATCCTGTATCATGACAGAATTTGGATTCTGGAAACATTTTGTAGAAAATTCTATTTGAAATACCAACAAAATGTATTTTTACCAATAGTATACCAATATATAAATATATATATATATATATATATATATATATATATATATATATATATATATATATATATATATATTAAACTCTACATGCCTGTGGCGCTGTGTGCTGTCTTGTCATTACGTAATAAACATGACAGAACCCAATGCAATACAGCAGATACTGCGTAGGCCTGACAATATGTTTTATTTCTATGTACTTAATGAGCTTCTCTAATTTCCAGCTGCACTCCAACATGGACAAAGGAGATGGCACTGTGAAGTATGTTCTGACTGGAGACGGGGCAGGCACCCTCTTTCTGATCGATGAGAAGTCTGGAGATATCCACGCCACCAAAAGGCTGGACAGAGAAGAAAAAGCTATGTACACACTCCATGCGAAGGTTCTGGATAGGAACACAAATGCAGAGCTGGAGCCCGACACCGAATTCAACATTAAAATTCATGACATTAATGATAATGCACCCAAATTTGCAAAGGAAATCTACTTCGCCAGTGTTCCTGAAATGTCGGAAGTTGGTGAGTTCAGGCTTTTGTTTCATCTTAAAACTAAGTTGGTTTGCTCATCATTTAGTAAAACCTGACTGGTGAATGTTATTTTGATGCTTCATGGGTGTGTGTTTTTTAAACTTTTACCATTTTTACACACTGAAAGATGCAACACACCACAAGAAAACCCAGAAGACACATCCAAATATTTGATGAAGGGCTTTAAGTGCTTTCCTTTTTAACAACTCCTCTATTTTTTTTTTTTTTTTTTACCTTTTGATGTCCATAATAAATTTTTGTATTTTCATTTGTTTGTTTAATGATGGGGAGTGTTGCTTATTGAAGCACTGCAGCTTCGTGTAATTATTTTTAAATACCATTTTCAGCTTTCATTGTTGTTTTTTTTTTTTGTTTAAAGTGTCTCTTTTTCATCAATCTTTTTTTGTTTTTTTTTTTACAAATAATTTTCACAGTTATATTGTTGCATTTTCTAAAACAACAAACTTGCAAACATACCTTGCAAACCTTTCATTTGGTAAGAACTGCATGAAACAAACTTTCTTATATATTTGTATGTCATGTTTGCCATTTGCAATCAATGTTTGGTTGTAATTGTTAACAGTATCAGTTTTTAATGATGGTCAAGTTTATAATTTTACAGTTTCCATATCTTTGAACTTCATTTTACTGTAATTCAAGCCAATTTAAATAACCCAAAGGTTAAAAATCTTTGAGGGAAATTAATTGTTTTTCATTTATATGTACAGTTTTCATACCAGTTCAGTGTTGCAGGGAAGCCTGTGCCTATTTCAGCAATAAGCAGGCGAGAAGCAGGTACAACCTGGACTGGTCGCCAGTCCATTGCAGATGTATTTCTGTGCATTCAGTTATTTATCTACTTACATTTAATAGTTGCAAAATACTTTATTGAATTTTTATTTAAGAAAAAAAAAAAAATAAGAAAAACAACAAAAAAGGTGCTGTGCAATTGCGAATCAGACTGGTATAACACACCCCTCGCCTTCAGTGCTTCAAAGTTGGTTCCATCCCATTGTTGTTCTTTGTTTGGTCAGGCTCATTGGGCATTCATAACAAGAACTGCCATTTGCCATTTTTAATAGGCAGCAGGAATATTGAAAGTTTCGATTGTCACTCTTTCCAATTAAGTATTTGCTCCATTGCACTTCATTCAATTCAAGTAATATAAATAAATCGGTAGGCATGAATATAAACAAAGCTTATGAAAATAATGCATGCAAGTTGAAATCAAGCCTCCATTATGCAACCGCAAATTAATACACGGGAGCAATCAAGGGTAAATCAAAACCCAATTGCCTATATGACAAATAATACTCAATTTGGAATTCATAATGCGGTGTCCTTAGATTTCCCAGCTGCATGGACTCAGTAAAGAGGTGGGTCAGGGTCACGGCTACTCATCTCTGGACTAATAAACTGCCTCACATGTTCAAACTGAACACATTGCTTTATCAAGTCATCCAGCCATGAAAAATCAGCATCACCCCCTTTATACTATCAGTGCTGGGACTAAGTGGGACAGATGTTCAAGGGTTCATTAGTATGCACGGAGACAGTCAGACCCAAACAGGACACGGCAGAGGTCTCCTGAATGCCAAGGACAGTATTTCCAATGTGGCATAACTGAAACGCTTGGGTGGATAAAGCTGGGCTTAATACGGAAGTGATTTCAATGACAGGATATCTGAGAGGAGCTGAGCTCTTCCTAAGCCTGAATGTTCATTAATTTGACTTTTTCTGACGCAAATGACAGATCTTCAAGCACTTATCACTATAAGGCATCTGTATTATGCATAACTGCATTATGTGCGATATGTGTGTGTGTGTTGGTGTCTGTGAAAGGTGAGGCTGTTTTATTCGAGGATCAAACATTTTCCAAAAAAAGAGACTGCAGGTTCAAAGTTGTTCACAAAAAAAAAAGCATGAATCTGTATCAAAAGCAGCAATGATCAAGAGTCTGAAAATGTTGAAATGTCAAAAAAATAAAATAATAAAAAAAACCTCCTCAATGCTGATTTTTACTGTGGCAGAAGTCTAAAAATTCTGTACTGTTCCTGTTTAATATTCAAAATCTAACCTTTGAGAATAAATAAAGATTGTTACATGCATTAACATGACTTTGCAGCAATAGCAGATGATGACAGACCAACCGCAGCCCAGCGACACATAATCAAAGCACAAAACAAACAAACAAACAAACAAAAATAGTATTACATGCCGTTGAATAGCTAGAACAAATTGAGTGTGCCGTTTTTATTTCATATATCCGCCTCATGCTGGAGCTACCTCGGCATCTTTGCCTTATTGTAGGCCAGTTAATTTGATTTACTTCAGTAGCCTCAGGTTTCACATGAAAGTTAGAGATTAGTCACTGGCTACCGGTTAAAAACATGAGTAACATCAGGGCATCGCTGGTTTTTAAAAGCTGTCTGTTTGAGCTACTGCATGGCTGAAAAAGTCCTCTCAGGCTTGCAGCCAACCCATGCAAGTTGAAAGTAAACAAAAATATGTTGACTCAGTTTCTTCAACATGATTTGGACTCAGAATCACAGTCAATTAAATTTGACTTTGCATGTATTTTCTTTCGCAGGTACGTCTGTTGTCACAGTAACTGCCTCTGACGCTGATGATCAAACGTACGGGAACAGCGCCAAGCTTGTTTATAGCATTCTGCAGGGACAACCTTATTTTTCTGTGGATTCTGAAAACGGTAAGCCAAACTCAGCAAATTCCTTTGGATGGAGTTGATGGAAAAGGATCTTTTGAAATGAAAATATGTGGAATTATTAGATTTTTAGCGCTTTTTAATTCTAATTGACTCCACATGGTTTCATTTAAAAAGCATATCAATAGATGGATTACCTGCTTACAAACATAACATGGGTACACATTAAGGAGACAAAAATGCAGTTCAGAGATCTAATCTGATAATAAACAGCTTTAACAAACAAGAATTTTTTTACTGTTCTTTAAATCTTCAATGATGATATAACTTAAATTTCAAAATGCTATTTTACCATTGATAATAAGATCGACTTTTGAACATCAAGTTTAACCTGATAATGTATCTGAATTGTTATACCTGGATTTTGCTGTTGATCATTTGACTGCTCACTTGGAGGCTCAATAAGTAAAAAAAAAAAAACAAAACTAAATTATGTATCATTAATGATTTGCCGTTTTGAGCAACTAAGTTTATCTGTGACATTTGAAATTACTTATAGTGTTAAGTTGGACCAAAAGCCTATATTGTTATTTATTTGTATTGTTTAGTCATGCAGACTTAGAATAAAACAAGCTGAGAATTTGTGAGTTTCTGTGCATATCTTTTAATGCACTTCCTGTAATCAAGCCCAGGATTTTCACAAAGCAGTAAAAGAAGTTTAGATATTTTCTGTGATGTTACAAAAGGTAGAATTTAATCTGACACAGGATCAGTTTTGCATCTCATCACACAAAGTAAGCCCTGTGGAGACTGTTGCCTGTGGGATTCATGAGGGATTCAATCCCCAATTTGATGAAAATAATCTTGTTTTGCTAAGTGGTGCATTTTACCACTCTGTCATCTCATACACAAAACAATAAGAAGTTGCTTTTCCCACCCCGCCTGTGTGGACGCGTAACAAATGACATTACACAGTAACCCTTTTATCAGACGTGTTAAATGTCTCAAACCCTTGTCAAATACTTAAGTTTAGAAGTAATTCCATCAATTGAATTTCTGAGATGATCAAAATCCTGAAACATACATGTAAAACAAAAGTCACAATCATCACATTTGATAGGGCTTTCCTTTTTTTTTGTCTGTTACTCAGAAAAGCTTGAATCACAACTTAAATTTATTTCAAACCTATTAGTAATTGCTTTTAGATATAAATAATCTAGAATTAGATCTATTGCACATTTGGGTGATGACTTCATCTGCCATGTACCAAGAGGCGCAATCAAAAAAGGTGATCAATAATTCCATTAGTTAGCATTCGGCATGCTCTTTGTGTTGTACTCCATTTATCTCAAGATTACAATGAAGTATTTACAAACTGTCTTATAAAACCTTCATGAAGGTCATGTGATTTTAAAAAGCAAATAACTCCATGAAAAGGCTAAACATCTAGAAACAACAAGCTTAACTTTAATTGTTTAAACCAAACACAGAAGAACAATTTGCAAGCAGAATACAAAGATAGCAGTCCTCATACCAGAGCGCCAATGTCAAGGAGCATAACACAATCAACAATTAGATTTCCCTGTGAAATGTAACTGGCAAACTAAATTAGAGGGTATGACTGTCATTTCCTGGGACACAAGGTTGCGCTTGCAGTTATAAGTGATCTTAATCTAACCTCATATTATGGAAAAAATTAAATAAATGTATCCCAATAAAGATTTTTCTCTTGTTATTTTAGTCCCCATTTTTTTCAACCAGTAAAAGTTACATTTTGGGATTTTCTTTCAGGCACGATTAAGACAGCTCTCCCTGGCATGGACAGGGAAGTCAAAGAGAACTACCAGATCGTGATCCAGGCTAAAGATATGGCTGGGCAGATGGGTGGGCTCTCAGGGACCACAACAGTCAGCATCACCCTATCTGATGTCAACGACAGCCCGCCACGCTTCGCCAACCGTAAGGAACCCTTTTTCATCATCACCGTATTGATTTTTGATAGCCTTTAAAACGCTGAAACATACTACGTTGCCGCTCACCAACAGACAAATCCTTCACACTCACACATACTGTTTATATGAAAGTCACTGGCAGGCAAATCTGAATTCATTTGCTTCATCACCTGTTATATTTAGATTCCTTTCGGGTGACAGCTGTGGAATCAACAGAGATTGGAGGCGCCATTGGTCGCATCAAGGCCGATGATCCAGATGTAGGCCATAACGCTGAGATGGAGTACAGCATAGTTGGTGGTCATGACACATTCAACATCATTACTGACCAAACTACACAAGAAGGGGTCATCATAATTAAGAAAGTATGTCAACTTATTCCTTTCTTTTGTCCTATTTCATGTTCGTGTCTGCGTAATAGTTTGCAATTTGCATTGAGCATCAAACACAACTTAAGTTGACTGAAATGTGCAACCAGATACCACAGTTCTCAGGGGTTATATGTTTAGAAATTGGAGTTATCACCTCTACCGTCTGAGAACTTTCCAACAACTCCTAGTAAGAAGTGGAATAGTTCTACTTCTTTGTTTCTTTCACTGACTTTAAATCAAGGCCAAATGCACCACATATTTTCATTTAAATTGAACCCAAGCTGCCCTTTGATCTTGTCTTTATATGTAAAATTTCTATCCTCTCTGTAATATAGAAGATATTAAAGCAATAGGAAGAAAGAACAGCAACGTTTCAGATCAGGAAATGCCCCCTAAAAACATTTATTCTTGTAAGAAAGATATGACAGAATTTATTTTTGAACTGCAGCGGAAAATCAGATACCATAAGCCTGTAAAATGAATAATATAAAGGAGTCTTTTGCAAGGAACTCTTTTTAGTTTTCCCCTAAGATCTTCAAGATCAGTATTCCTGACTTGGATTTGTAACTGTGAATTTGGAGAATGACTTAGATAAAGGCAGACAAATGAAATGCATAGTAAAATCCTGGAGGCGTGCTGTTATTATGGAAAAGTCGACAGCTTTCCCTCTGATGCTCTTTCATCTTTAGGCACTGGATTATGAAAGTAAGAGGGACTACGAGTTCAGAGTGGAGGTGAAAAACACCTACTTAGATGCAAGGTTCATCCACGGCTTGCAATTCAAGGACTACACCACGGTCAAGGTAACGGTGGAGGATGTGGATGAACCCCCTGTTTTCTCCAGGAACCCTTACATCATTGAGGTGCACGAGGACACAGCTGCTGGCAGCTTTGTCGGTGTGGTGTCTGCCAGGGACCCCGATGCTGACAACAAGCCAGTCAAGTATGTAACAAGCGTCAAAGAGACGTTTTTGGACCTTTAACTATCCTAATCCTGCCTTGTCAACTTCTGCTTAATTTCTTTTATGATTATGTAATTATCATTCAGCAAACTTATAAATACATTAATAGCTTTTAAATCAAAGATTTCCTCGCGAACAAAGCGGGTGTTATGTTTTATTCTAGTAATGTGATTGTTTCAGATCTTATTGGCGCAGCTTTAATGAACTCGGATAAATCAATACAAATACAAGTAAGCCAGATAGATATACAAAGTCTCCTTTTATCAGTTCTGTAGAGTGATGATGAAAATGCACGCACCCAGTTTAATCTAATCCATCAGCCCGGCCACGTGTCAGTGTGAAACAGGAAAGAAAAGAATATTATTCATGAATCCCTGCTGGTGATTTCCCAGTGGAAGATGGCGGTGGTCCTGTGAAGTGAATACAGACACTGTTTATTTCCCAGAATTATGTAAGCCCTCTGTGGCTCTGCACAAAGTCAAAGAGTCTAATTTGATGTATCGATTCACACGGCTCAGAGCCCCAATTCCACACATATGGCGCCTGCCTGCCTGTCCCTGACACAGAGATATGCCGCTCTCGGCCCATGCCACATGGCGTGTTGTGTTGCATATTCAAATTTCAGCTAAATGCGAGAGGTGACTATGATGAATGAGCAGGCTCAAGTAAAGAAGCGTCATCTTTTGACAAAAGGGAGTGTGGAAAACATTTGTCTTTCAGAAACTATGACAGCTAGAAAAAAAAACAAAACAAAAAAAACTTAGTTTCTTTTTCTTTCAACTGTTCAGAAATGAACAAAATGTCCCTTTTCTGTTCATGCGTGCTGTCATGTCCTTGACAGCAGCAAACAGTGACATCAATGTGTCTTATGAATGTATTGGTTTTGACGTCAACTTGCGTTGTTCCTGCAGATACTCCATCGATCGACACACGGATCTCGAAAGGCTGTTTAATATCGATTCTGTGAATGGGACAATCACAACACTGAAAGCCCTGGACAGAGAAATGTCCAAATGGCACAATGTCTCTGTGGTGGCCACCGAAATAAGTAATTGACGTTTCAATGGGTTTTTATGTTTAATCACATACAAGCAATGTAAGAATAGAACTGATTCTTGTGCTTTTATTTGTTTTAGATAATCCTCGTCAGACAACAAGAGTGCCTGTTTTCATCAAAGTGTTGGATGTGAATGACAACGCGCCTGAGTTTGCGATGTCCTACGACACATTTGTCTGCGAGAACGTCAAAGCAGGACAGGTACGGGAAATCAGTGCCTACATGCGCAAAACATATCGAAAGGATTGAGTTATTTAAACAACCGATTGTGTCAACATAAGGTTAGACTAGGGAATTAAATCTTTGATTATGTCACAAACTTATTAAATCAACAATTGGGGCTGTCATGGATTATCGTGCTGAGTTATGAAGGCGATGGAGATCGTGTCAGTGTAATTATGGTTTTAACCCTAGTACACCAAGGTTGGCTGATTTTCACCAACGCTGCATTGATTTTAAATGCCTACTCATCCAAAGTTAGCATTCTAGAGTTAAACATATGCAGCCACACAGTCAGATGTTCATAGCGGTGTAATTATTCAAATGTCTGCAAGGTGATTGTTGTGGAAATTTTATGTTCTAACTTAGATTTTCATATATTTCATAGTTCTTAGCATATATTCATTTCTGATTATGGCTTTGTGGGCTTTCTGAAAAGGTCATGATGAACTTAAGAACTTAAGCTTAGTTCCACTTTACAGACATAGCAAATGTGTAGAGGGCCTGAGATGTCTGCATTCAGACATCTGAGATCTGATTAATTAGAACACTCTCTTCCTTTGAAGAGTGTTACAGCTAATAACAGACCATTCTTGTTTAGAATAACATAGATTCAGGGCAGACAATTCACACCCTTCTGCGAGGGTAAAAAAATGGTTCAGATAGTCCCGTTGGCCCTCTGGTCTATCTCTCCAAGTTGCAATTTGTATTATTCTGTTCTTTCTTATTTTCTGTTCAATAAACTTTGTAATCTTTTTCACTTCAGAACCAGACTCCTCTTCATTGTCAGACTTTTTTCCACAACATGGATGAGATGTTTAAGTGCAAAGTTATAAAAACACTTATTAAGCAGAGTTTATTGATCTTTAATCTCTAGGAAAGATCTATAAAATGCAGTATGCAAAGTCATGAAATCCCAAATTATTCTAACAAATAGCAGATCAGTCGTTTTTTTACATCACATTTTCCAGCAACAGAAGAAGTTACAAAGATCTGATCATTAATAGGTGCTTATTCCTCCAATTATGTTGTGCTTTTTGCAGCTGATCCAGACAATAAGTGCTGTTGACACAGATGAACCCTTGGTTGGACACAAGTTTGTCTTTAGTATAAGTGCCACCAATCCGAACTTCACTATTGTTGACAAAGAAGGTAAGTTATTATCTATAAATCTCATCGGAAATCCTAACAACCGGAAGCCTTTTGTAATTAACATTTTTTGATTAATCAAAAATGACAAATCTTCAGTTATGAAGCCATGCTTAGATTTGGTTTATTTCCTGTAGACCTTTGATTATCCAGAGTTTATTTTAGTAGTTAAAAACGGTTCCTTCTCTGAAGCTGAAAGCGATGTTGAGACAAATTACCAATACAATTATTGTCTAAGTACTAGTTAGACCACTACATTACTGCAAATATTCCAGCAAGGTGTACAAGCCACCTGTCACATTAGAAAGGTGGAAGGAAATAAAGAATACAATTCTATTAGAAGATTTAACCGGCTAATCGTTACAATATTGACACGATTTGCCCATCTATATCTCTCTGCAGATAACACTGCCAATATCTTGACGAGGAGGGGAGGGTTCAGCCGGCGTGAGATGAGCATGTACTTCCTGCCTGTAGTGATCTCTGACAATGACTACCCCATTCAGAGCAGCACCAGTACACTGATAGTGCGCGTATGTGCATGTGACAGCCGTGGAAACATGCAGTCATGTAGCCCAGAGGTCCTGCCCTTCTCAGACGGCCTCACAACTGGAGCTCTGGTGGCCATACTGCTCTGTGTCATCATTCTTCTAAGTAAGTCCCTCTATGCATCAGTGTGTGTGTGTGCATGCAGCTCAGTGTGTGTGTGCTTAAATCCTGGAGTCATTCTGGTGATGTTTTGTCAGAGTCAAGGCATGCTTACCATGAGGCCTACAAATTCAGGTCTAAAAGAACCTATTGGAATGGGGGTTCTGTTTTATATGCCAACAATATAAGCCAGCGCAGTTTGGTCATCCATAATGAAATCAACAAAACATTCCCAAAGCTTTCAACCTAATAACTAGACAAAATAAGGTGGCGGTGACTTTGCTAAGGGGGAGAAAGCCCATAATACAACATAATTTCTGGTTAACTGTATGATTTCTAGACATGTTTATGATTGTCAAGATTAACTATCTACAAAGTTATGTTGGGAAGCAAATTTTGGGTTGGGTTGGTGGCCATTATAATCCAAACCTTTTTTCCCCCAATTTTCGTTTTATTTTATACATTTTTAATTTTTTTTCCCCCATTTTTGTTTAACTTACCATCCATTGGGGTGTAAGAACCCACATCAAGCACGTTGTTCTATCCATAGATCTTTGGTAGAATACACAGGTCTGCATAGTAATAACTTGCTAATGACCAGTTTGGTGGTCATGGAAGCACAATTGTGTTTAAAATTCTGGTAAACAAGGAGAAACTATGGATTTTGTTTGATGCAGCTCATGTTAGAATGAACAAACATTCATTTGGTCTCAGTTTTGTCCTAGAAATCTGTACATTAAAGACAAAAGGAAAAAGAAAGAGTAACTATGCATGGGGTAAGTATGTTGTTTAAAAGAAATCATGAATTTGATAATGTGAAGCTGCTTTTTTGTTTATCTAACATGAAGTAGTAAAACTTTAGGCTAAAAGCAAGTGTCCTCAACAGCAACTAATAATAATAATAATAATAATAATAATAATAATAATAATAATAATAATAATAATAGTTATACTTTAGCTAAGTATTCTGAACACAGAGGGCCTGGAGTAATTTTTCCTTCTTTTTTTGTTTTCATGTGCACCATGCTACAGCCAATTCAAAAAAGTCAATACCATGGACCATGGCGACTTGGCTGGCTCAAACATATGCTGCTGAGTACCCACATGGAGTAAAATACAGGGAAAAATGGTACATCTCTGCTATTACAAAGTCTATCACAAGAAAACAGGACATCATTTAATAGCTTGGACTCCCGTCTCACTGCAGTCAATAAAATGTTTCTATAAAGATGTCCTTCTACCAGTTGTCTCCCCTTTGGCTTGCAGTAGTTTGCTATCTAAATGTATGAACACTCATTACAGCAAATTTAAACATTTGGATCCAGCGAGATGTACAGTCTCATAATGCAGATAATCGGTAGCTTAAAAAAAAATTATAATAATAATTTATGAAAAGCTTTTTCCCTAAGAAAAAGAGGAGCAGAAAAACAAGCTGCAGCCTAAATGTGACTCATATAAATGCTTTTAGCGAAAATCTGCATTCGTCATAAATGGTCCATTTAATCACCAACAAATTTCAGTCAGTTTAGAGCTGCATAGCTTTCATCCATTTTCATTGTAAGACTTCTTTTCTTTCCGTATGCGGGTGGGGGAGTGGGCTTGTTACTTTTACTCACTGGAAATAGTAGCTGTCTGTTTGTAGTTGGCTGGGTCTGCTCCTTTTCATCTCCAAGCTGGACATGCTCAGCAGGCATGCTTTCACAGTTGGACTTTTCCCTCCCTTTTTTTTTTTACTTTTTTTTTTTTTTTTTTTTTTTTTACTTTTTTCTACTCAGAACTAAGCCTTAAAGAGAATTTTTACAATTTTGAATAAAGACACCCTTAAAATGTCATTGTGTTTTGAGTAAATCTTAGATAGCAGAGTGTTTAAAAAGCATCATTTCTGTGCCAGACTATTTCTTCATCAACATTAATTTGTTGTCTGAGTTGCTCTGAACCATTGCGTCGTCAATATTTCCTGCAGCTGATGAGTTTACTCCATCAGGAGTTGTTAGATAACAGTAAGCTATCCAACAAGACTGTATTTGTGTTTTTCATTCATTTTTACTTACTAATAATAGTATTGTGGGACCACTGATCATTTGCATGGTAAAATGATTTGAGACTTTGCAGGCAATGATGCCTGTCTCTGATGCATCATTGATGTAGTGTAGAAATCATTAAATAAATAAAAAAAAGTCCTCACTTCATGATATAGTTGTTCTTTCTCATGAAATACTTTTCTAGGTCTCCTAATAGCCATAACAGTGCATCTACTTTACATACAAGTTCGAATTTCCTTTAGAAAATAAACTGCATGTACCTTCTTCACAGGTCAAAGCAACATAACAAGCATCTGATGTAATGTCATACAGAGAGCAACAGCTACAGAGCCTGTCGATTTACCTGGCAAAAGGCAGAACCATGGGGCTAACAGTCAAGGCCATATCAATAAGTAATGGCTTTCACCCTGTCATTGAAGCTTAGCCTGCTTGGACAAGCATCTGACTTGACAGGATCACTTTAGACTTACTAAATATTGTGAGTGGAAAATTCCATTCATAAGATTGAAGGGAACACAGTAGGAAAAATACAAAACCAAAGTGTCCCCACGCGTTCAGACATAAACAAGTGTTTTCTAAATGTACAATAATGTTTCTGGCAAAGGACAGTACTCTACAGCATAGCAAATGAACTGAAGATTAAACTTAATGCCCTCCTCTTGCGCAAAATATCATGACATCTGCTCATTGTCCGAAGCTCTCTGTGCTTGCAACCCCCAACAGACTGTCTCACTCACCTCTGTTTGAGTCTGATAGGCAGGCACTGAGCTGGAATGGCTTGCTATATCTGGTCCTTCTCGTCGCAGGCCTTTTTGCTCTCCAAAACCAGGTTTTGGTCACTCACGAAATATTCTAAATAACCCCTAAAATGACCATCACCAAATGTATCTGAAAACCATGTTGAAGGCATTGCAATTAACACCGAGGTGGGAGGCAGGTAGACAACTTCTGTGCCTGCTGAGATGAAAAAAAAACAAAACAAAAAAAAAAACAGGAGGAAGCGGGAGGAGAGGGTTTCAGCTGAAGCAGGTTTTTTGCTTGTGCAAAATGCAGTAAGAGGTTGTCTTTTCTTTTTCCTTTTCATGAAGAATCATGAGTTTATTTTAAAACTTGCTACCACATCGTGTCACTCTAAGAACATGCTCGCTCTGCAGACTCTGACTGTCTTCTACCCCCTGAGATGAGATATGAGGATGCTTATTGAAGAGTATCAGAACGGATCCTCCAAACCACCATGCATTTTTATAAAGTGAATGTGCCACTCAGCGGAAAATGGAAGAAAAAAACCTTTTTCCACAGAATCTTTAATAATAGAAGGTGAATGCCTGAGGCAGAGTTAGGGATTTGTAACTGGTAGCAAATGTGCCTCCCCTCTGCGCCTTTTTCTCCCCCTCCCTAATGCATGACACATGTTAAGGAGCACATATCTGATACACTTTTCCTCTCTGCTTTTCCTTCTGTTTCTGTACAGTGATCGTGGTGCTGTTTGCTGCCCTGAGGAGACAGAGGAAGAAGGAGCCTCTGATCATCTCCAAAGAGGATGTCAGAGACAACGTTGTCAGTTACAATGATGAAGGAGGAGGAGAGGAGGACACTCAGGCCTTTGATATTGGCACGCTGCGCAACCCAGAGGTGATGGATGCTAACAAGCTACGCAGGGACATCATACCCGAAATGCTGTTTCCTTTTCGGAGGACATCACCTATAAAGGATAACACAGATGTGAGAGACTTCATAAATGGGAGACTTCAGGAGAACGATTCAGATCCCACTGCACCCCCTTATGACTCCCTTGCTACGTATGCTTATGAGGGCAGTGGTTCATTGGCAGAATCCCTTAGCTCCCTGGAGTCTGCCGCCACCGAAGGGGACCAGGATTATGATTACCTCAGCAACTGGGGACCACAATTTAAAAAGTTGGCAGAGATGTACATAGGGAGGAGTCCTGACCGAGAGACCTAGAAAAAGCCATTAGTCTCTCTTTTTTTCACAACTCATTTTTAATGTCTGTTTATCTAGCTAGCAAGCCAGACAGCTGTTAGTCTGGTTAGTTAGCTAGCCAGCTAGTTGGCCGTCTGTCTACCTATCTATCAAGCTGTCTATTTGTCTAGTTTGCTAGCTGGCTCGCCAATAACTGGTTGCCTATTCGATTCACGTACTAAAACGTGCGTGCACATGCACAGGCACTCGGACAAAAGTCTCCGTCATCCACATGCGGATGCTGAAATGGAAACCCAGACTTGAACTGAGCTGATTTTTTTTTTTTTCTCTCTCTCATAAGTAGAGATTCAGTATAAATCTCAACGTTTTGCTGTCTTTGGTCATAATCAGTAAAGATGCCTTTAAATTTTAGGACTTTTTGTGTACAATGGTGTGGACAATATGTTTTGTAATCGACCTGGAAGATAGTAGTATTGTTTACTATCAATGTTCAGTGGTACTGACTTGGTTTGGGTGGGGAAGAGAAGGAGTCAAGTGGCTTTTATCAGCCAGCTCCATTCAATACTGTAAATGTACAAAGTGTTTTTAATGATGGACATCCTATATACTATTTGCTATCTCTGTTTCAAAAGCAATGTTCATGTGAATGGTTGGTGCAGTTTATTTGTCAAACTGTGAGTTCATTTCATCATATAGGTGTAACATATAATGAAAAGTGTATGTTGTAGGAAAGTGTCATACACTGATTTCATGCTGTTTGAATGCTGAGTCATACTGTTTTATATTTATATTTTTATACTTATTTTCTTAATAAAAATGATGCCGAAAAGGAAGTGACATTTCCAGCCAGCTGTCTGTTTTGTGTTTGGTCTAAAATGCTGAAGGAATTATCTTTTAGTGCATCGTTTCAGTTTGTATGTTAACATGCCGTTTACTGTTAGGATCATGCATAGTTGGTTAGTTAAAACGTGTATGCTTATGAGAGAAAACAGAGATGGACACTGGAATAAATTTAGAAGGAGTAAGTCTTGTTAGCATAAAAACATGTTAGCCGATATTGACGAGATATTGAAATCAAAAAGCTCCACAACTCTTGAAAATGTAAGAAGTTGTGAAAAAAATTAAAGGTTTTGGTGGAATATATTAAATCTTTTGAATTTTGCCATTACATCTAAAGAGTCATTTTACTGTGTTGTGGGCTTACCTTTTAAGTAATATTAAAGGTCCATTTTTACTCTGCCTATCGGTCATAAGGAAGGGAAGAAATTAAATGGAGAGAAAACAAAGGTCCTGTGCTCTGGACTAGTATGTTCATCTGTAAAAACACTGCTTTGTAATTTAACTTGAAGCAGCATCAGAGGTGACATTTGCTCGCTATATTAAAAAATGCTAAATGGACTTTTTTGAAATGTTCCGGTAAAAACTGTGTAACGCCACTCTGTGCTGGAAAGACATAATGCCGTCATACAACTGAGCATAGCGTGGAAGTAAAGACTGCGCACGTTGGGGCTGAAGGAGGCGTTTAGCTCTACTGCGTACACCTGGAGATAGGTAGGATGGAGGGTCATGGTTCCAGCACCAATGAATCGCTTCAGTTTGTTTAGTTTGTTTGTTTAGACACCGAACCAACACCACCTCCTCTTAAAGCCTCATTTTGGTTTGGCCCTGAATGCAGTGTTCCAACTAATAACACCCAAAGGGAAAACAAAACAGCCGGACTAAAAATCGAAGGCGTGAAAACACCCTTTAGCTGTGCTTCTCACTGGCTCTCAAAAGTCTTGCGAGATGCTGCTGTAAAACTTCTTACAAGTTGAAAATGGTCATTTCCAAATGTACAGTTTATCCCACACCATATCCAGGTTAATGTTACACTCTTTTGTACAGCATTAGCATAGCTGTTGCTGATAAATAGTCAGCTGCCGTAAGACTGTGCTTAAGTTGGATCTAGGTCATAACAGAGAGGCATAAAAGACAAATTAAGTTGTTTCTTCTTTACTTTTCTTTCTTTTTGTTCAAGTTAAATATGTTTTTTGCATCCTAAGCTGCCAAGGTAAAATCTCTCCTGGGAAGACATGTAAAAATACTTCTACACAACTAATTTTGTCAAAACATTTCCGAACTCTGGACCAAATATTCAATATTGTTCATAAGAAAGGGACTTGCCTTAAAAAGTTGAAGAAGATCTCTACAAATTAAAGTTCCTAGTGTTACACGGTGATGTGGTACATCTGTACAATATCGTAGACGAGCAATGAATCTACTCCTTGTGATGTTTTTACTGTGCAGTCATTGCATGAGGTAATAAATTGTATAGAAGTCTTCTGTAAGGCAACTCCGCTTCTAATTTGATTTGTGACCTTAGTAAACATTTTCTAAATGCTTTCAGTCTTAATTGTTGGTTTAATGGCTTGTTTAACAGAGCATACAGACAGTTTTGTGAACTATGGTGCTACTTAGGCGGAATTGATGATGAAGCAGGATATGCATGTGAGCAGAACTTCCCTGGGACCAGCATCCCTCTCTCACTTGCTAAACGGCAATAAAAAGTTGACAAGTATGTGGCCATTTAAAAAAGGAATTCAATGTATATATGTATATATATATGCAGTTTTGAGACTAAATAGGAAGCATTGCTCTGCTTGTCTTCTAATCATAAAGCGACAGGTTTTCTGTCCAGTGGGAGGAATTTATAGAAATTTGTTCTATTTGAGTTGAAATAGAGGGTTCCTGATGTCCAGTGAAAAGTGATAATTCCTTCAATGTGATATTATTGAACACATTAACCACGTTTCAAGTCATATCACTGATTTGAGCACAGTTACCAAAACTGAGAGCAGACTATGCAAAGAGGCCAACTGAGGTCCTTTGGGGATTTATTAGCTATCCAGACAGATAGAGTATTTCTTTGATATTTATATTCCATTTGATGAAAGGAAAACATGTTATGTGGAAGAAAACTTGATCAGTAATGTCTGATGATAAACCACCTCCAAGTTACTGCAACTTTATAAATTGAAGTGATATCGAAAGGGAAAAAGGAAAATCTATTTTATAGAATGACATGTATGTGACTGAAGCCAGCACTTGGGGTTGTGCTCACATGCCAAGAGTCAGACAGAAGCCCCACGTTATTAGCCTGTAGCCTGACACCAGATGGTTTGTTACACTGAACCGCCTGGGAAGTCCTCCACAGAAGCATTTGGAAAAGGGCAGGCACTATCAAAAATACTCAGCAGGTGATTGGATGAAGCCTCTCTGATCTACAAAGTGCTACAAGCAGAGCAAGTCAGCCAGTAGAGACTGCACTGTTGACTCCTATCAGAATCCAGCTGCCTCAAAACAAACATTTCTATGAAGAGTAAGATTTATTGTAGTCCTGTTACAAAAAAATATTCTCAAAAGCTTTGTTGCTATAAAAAAGACGAGAAAAGCAGCATAAACTCTGTAATACAAACTATTATTTAAAACAAATAGGAAAATAAAATAAGAATCAAGAAATACAAGGGGATCATTACATCTATTAAAGTTCCCCTTGGCAAAATAAATTTGCTCAGCAGAACACAGCATCCAGAACATCAGTCTGCTTGCTTAAATGCTGGACAAGACAAAAAAACAAACAAAAAAAAAAAAAAAAAAAAAAAAAAAAAAAAAGAAGAGAAAAAAAATCTTCTGTCTAAGACCAAGTTAGAAAAAAAAAAAAAAAATAGCTTAAATGCACAGTCATGATGGATCTAACATGGCTTAGTGAGGCTGGCATTATATTGTTGTCATTCTGTGTCAGCAACTGTTCACTTTAAGGACTAAGAAGGTCTAGAAATAGTGTAAATACCCAAATACACTCCATCCTTTCAGTTCCAGCTGCTTTTAGCTAAGCAAAAACAGACTAGATACCAAGCCGATGCCATAATTCAAAAACTTCAATTTGCATGATGTTTTTATGCCCCCCTGCATGGCTTGTACAAAACCGGCGTGGTGTCATGTTTCATAATGCATGATGTATTTTTTTCATGGGTCTATTGTGGCTGGAAAAGACTAAAATACGCAAAGTACTGCAATCAATAATGCAGATGAAATATTGGTATGCAGACAAGATGTGACAGCAGCAGCAGACCGCCTAAGGCTTTTTATTTCTCTCTGCAATGTCCTGTGCCTACCTTTTTAAAAACAGCTCTCTCTTCCACAACACTTCTCCAAATAAGTTACAAGCTGATACCCAGGGCACCTAATTCCTCATATGCCCTGTGCATCAGCTTAATGTGGCTGAAATGTAACTGAAAGCTAATTATTTTTAACACAGTCTGATTATATAAGTGTCCATCTGGCTACTTGCAAAACCTTAGCAACCCCACTTGGGTGCAGTATAGAATGACCTTTAGCGCTTAAAATACCCATGTGTCGATACAGGAGGACTTCAAACTATGTTTTATTATAATAGTTAAAATCATGAAAAGCAGCAATGTTGATTAATTCTTGGAAAATCTACAATTCTGGACAATGGACATCCACCTGTGCACCATTTATTCATCAACCTACGAGTCGCACTTTGGAACTTCTTTATTTTGAGTCGTCTAGATGAGGTAGCCTGCCAAGTTTAATCCAGGTTTTACACTTTAGGACACACTATCAGACACTTTTGAGCCAGAGGAATCACAGCATGGTCAGACATGCCCTTGTGAGGACTACTGAGAAGCTCTAATGAATCCTAGGGGTCTCCAGCTGTGATGAAACCCGCCGTGTTTCACACAACTAAAATAGAACATGCACTCGTTGCACTGTGAAACATCCACAAAGCAACAGTCCTCGGTTAGTTGACAAGTTAGGGAAATGTACAGGCAGTTTGCTGGCAATCAAAGCCACTTCTTTCTGTTGAAAATGAATTCATTGCTCTGCTTGCTAGTAGTTACAGACGTGGACTGAACGTTAAAGAACACAAGGCACCTTTCTCTCCCTTAGGGAGGAAAATTACTTCTGTGCACAAGGGAATGCGTCAGTGACATGGCATACAGCCTGGTTTGTTATAATTACAAGCAAAAGCAGTTCTGAATGGCCATCTTAATGAACAAACAAATTGTTGCATGTTTCAAACCCATCTGGATCATTTTCTTGAGGGGAGTGTGATTGCTGTTTAGAAATAGAGAACACTATCTTTGTTGACGTGAATACACAAAATCATGTGCTCTTTTTCAGGGCATAAATTTGGTGTTCATATACAGGAGGTGCATGTGATTTTCTTCAGCTTGTTTATAATTTAGACATGGAAAAAGCTTATTAAATCTTTGTGAAGGAGCTGATTTACACCTGTTTACTGACACACTTAGAGCTCGAATGGGGAGCTTTCTTGGAATCAAGAGGGAATCTTTCATCCAAATTGCATTCAGGACAGTGCAAGACATGTTTGTTGTTTTGTTTTTCTTTTTTACTTTCAATGAAACAAACAGATATGATGATCAATAATAAAGAACATGGTGCATCGCTGCATAAAAACAGACTTCTTTAGTTAATATTTGGCTCCATCTTCTGGCCAAACGAGTGTACAACAAGTAAATGCTGATTCACTTCTCTTAACCTCCTGACTACCAGGAAAAAAAATGTGTAACTACAAATGTCCACTACGGAGGACATTGCTTGAACTACTGTCGTAAAATATAGTTCTATTTATCTAAGAAACGATTTAATTTGTTTATAAGATATTCAATGAAAATAGAACTACAGAATTTCAAGTAAAAATCAGCACAAAGAAAAGTATTATGCACTTTGGCTCTTCCCATAAAACATGCTTGATGCAATGGAGGCCATTTTTCTTGAAGAAAGAAAGAAAGTTCGCAAAGCCCCCCCAATAAATGAGGTACCATTTAAAAGCACTAAATGTCCTCTTTAAAGACCAAAAGGTGTTAGTTCAGTAGCTTTCAGGGAGATGAAAATATTTAGGTTTATAAAGGTCCTCCACAGAGGCCAAATTTGAACTACTGGTAGTCAGGAGGTTAACAGGCATGAGCTCCTCAAAACATCACTGTTTATGTTTGTACACAAATTAATGAAGGTTTCTGGAAACTATATCAATTTACAGAACAGTACTTGTATAACTATTGTATATATTAAATTAGACATAAAGGCAGACTTGCTAAGTTAACAGTTTACCTGGTAGAAATAATGATGCTGAGATGCTTAGATGAAAAAAAATTAAATTAAATTAAAAAAAAAAAAAAAAAAAAGTTAAATAAGCATTAGCTCATCTATATATTGCAAAATTTTGTACAGTTTTCATGTCACACACATGTTAAACTCTGCAGTGTTTGGTGTTTATGGTTGGCAAGTTATCAACAGAGGGCAGCAGAGATCTGTCAAAATGTAGCAGCGAGCACTGCACTAAACAGATTCTCCATGTGTCAAACACTGGAGTCATTTCATTTACACAGTATTGAAAAAAAAAAAAAAAAAATCACAATTGTGGTAATAAAATCCCTGCTTTTAGAAAGCTCGTACTGATTTATAGATGCAGCAAGTCAGAAAGAAATTTTTAGTAAAAATAATACATTTAATGTATTAAAGTTTAATCAATTAACAATTTAATTTCTTTAAATTAAATGTAAGCGTGGGAGAGTTTACAGCTGAACGGTTTTCCATCTATAGTCAAACTGAAGCGATCACATCAATAATTAAAACATTTAAAAAGAATAGGTCTTTAAAGATTAAACGTATTTACTAAAGATTCATATTTAACAAATTTGATCTTAACCATCTTCTGTTTATTTACAAAAGTTTGAGTAATTTAAAACTCTATGAATGACATAAAGACACTTTATTAATCTCTGAGGGAAAATATTTAACAATATGCACAGTTTGAAAAAGGTACACTGGGACCAGTGACAACAGCTTAACATGTTTTCTTTGAGAAAGAAGTCAAAGATACTTATAAATACTACCATCTGAACACCAAGACTAAATTTGGTCTTTTCAGGCAGTTTTTCAGAGTAAGGCTGTTCTCTCCGTCTTTAATATAAGCAGACTGTCCTGGTATATTTTTCATTGTCTTATTTACCTGCTGATAAAAGCAAAAAAAGGATCGTGGCATACTTATTTCAGTTCTCTTTTGCTTTGTAATCAGTATTTCCTTAAACACACTCAGTAATTTCTTTGCTTTGTTAATCAAGGAACACAAGGCCCAATTTACATTAAGATTAGTGGCACTCAACAAAGGAAAAACACAGGTTTTTTTTTTTTATTTTTGTCATCAACAATAGCGCTACCGTACAGGATGCTGTGTTGAAATAAGCACAACATTTCTGGATGCCTTTTCATTACATCTGTTATGTGAGTTGCACTGTTCAGTCTCTGTGATAATGGACATTTTATTTTCAGGCTGGGCAGATGAAATGCACCCTTTGAGGGTATACAATATGGATGATTACATTTCCTGATTTAGACTTGTCCTTGCTGTCACCTCACTCGCAATGAAAAGAAACATAAGGCACGAGCGTCCACTTTCAACATAGAACACATGAATCTGCTCCAGCTTTCCACATCCAACCTCTGAATCTGCTTGAGCACCAGACTCTGCTGACCCAACTTTAACCCCTCTGAATTAACCCGGGTTCTAAAAGCCTCCACACTTGACCAAAAAAAAAAAAAAAAAAAAAAAAAAAAAGAAAAAATCTAAAAATATCCATCTGTGTGAGACAACATATTAGAAAATCACAATCAAGTTTGTGTGTTTGCAGTGCAAGCATTTGACAGATTACAAATGCTCATTTGACCCCCTTTAGATAATCTCTGCGACAGCAGCCTCTAGCTCTCGTCTATAGCGTGCCTTCCAGAGGTCAGCGCTGATCTCATCTTCCATTTTCTGTGTTCGTTAAGCTCCATTCTGCTAAGCGTATCCAAATTGGGTAATTCTGTGTTCAATTAAGCAGGGCAGACACAGGACATTCAACACAATGTCAATGAGATGCCACCAGGAGTGAGCTATCAA